>NW_024962285.1:4291186-4390590 GCF_019238085.1 Lagopus leucura | reverse complement strand
GAACTTCCTATGCTGCAGTTTCCAGCCGTTTCCCCTTGTCCTGTCTCCACTCACCACTGAAAAGAGTCCGGCCTCGCCATTCTGCCCCCCACACCTCAGATATTTATAGACCTGGATCAGGTCCCCTCTCAGCCTTCTTTTCTCAAGGCTGAACAGACCCAGTTCACTCAGCCTTTCCTCATAGCAGAGATGCTCCAGGCCCTTCACCATCTTGGTGGCCTCCGCTGGACTCTTTCCAAGAGATCCCTGTCTGTTTTGTACTGGGGAGCCCAGAACTGGACTCAGTGCTCCAGATGAGGCCTTACCAGGGCAGAGCAGAGGGGGAGGATCACCTCCCTCGACCTGCTGGCCACGCTCTTTCAATGCACCCCAGGATGCCATTGGCCCTCTTGGCCACAAGGGCACACTGCTGGCTCATGGCCAACCTGTCATCCACCAGGACACCCAGGTCCCTCTCTGCAGAGCTGCCCTCCAGCAGCTCATCCCCCAACCTGTACTGGTGCACACAATTCTTCCTCCCCAGATGCAAGACTCTACACTTGCTGTTGTTAAACCTCGTCCAGTTTTTTTCCGCCCAGCTCTCCAGCCTGTCCAGGTCTCGCTGAATGGCAGCACAGCCTTCAGGCTGTCAGCCAATCCTCCCAACTTCGTATCATCAGCAAACTTGCTGAGGGTGGCCACCATCCCCTCATCAAGGTCATTGATGAAGATGTTGAACAAGACCGGACCCAGCACAGACCCCTGAGGAACACCGCTGGTTACAGGCCTCCAGCCGGACTCTGCACCACCAACAACGACCCTCTGTGCTCTGCCAGTCAGCCAGTTCTCAACCCACCTCACTGTCCACTCATCTATCCCACACTTCCTCAGCTTTGTTATAAGGATGTCGTGGGGGACAGTATCAAATGCCTTGCTGAAATCAAGGTAGACTACATCCACTGCTCTCCCCCCATCCACCCAGCCAGAGACAACATCATAGAAGGCTACCAGGTTGGTCAAGCACGACCTCCCCCTGGTGAACCCGTGCTGTTCCATCACAGCTGTTGCATCACCTTTCCAGGGACAGAGGTGAGGCTGACTGGCCTATAATTGCCTGGGTCTTCCTTCTTGCCTTTTTTGAAGACCGCAGTGACACTGGCTATCCTCCAGTCTTCAGGCACCTCCCCTGTCCTCCAAAACTTCTCAAAGATGACCGAAAGCGGTTCAGCAATCACCTCTGCCAGCTCCCTCAGCTCCCGTGGATGCATCCCATCGGGTCCCATGGATTGGTGAACACTGGTGTTGCCTAGGTGCACCTGGACCACCTCTTCCCTGACTGAAGGGAGGTCTTCCATTCCCCAGATCCTCTCACTAATCTCCAGGGTCTCAGATTCCTGAGGGGGAGCTTTTTCACTGAAGACAGAAGCAAAGAAGGCATTCAGTATCTCCGCCTTCTCAGCATCCCCCGTTACCAGCACACCCCCATCACTTAGCAGGAGAGCCACATTCTCCCTACTCTTCCTTTTACTGTTAACATACTTAAGCCTTTTTTATTATCCTTTATCCCCTTTGCCAGATTCAATTCCAGGTGGGCTTTAGCCTTCCTCATTGCATCCCTGCAGACCCTGACAACATTCCTGTATTCTTCCCAAGTGCTCAGACTCTTTTTCCACATTTCATGGCCTTCTTCTTTCCTTTGAGTTTGTGCACGAGCTCCTTGCTCATCCACACAGCTCTCCTGCCACCCTTCCCCAATTTCTTGCTCACTTGTAAGACACAGCTTTGTAAGGCCTCATTTGTAAGGCACAGTGCAGGAATTATATAAGCTCACAGAATCACAGAATGGCCAGGGCTGGAAGGGACTCAAGGATCATGAATCTCCAACCCCCACCAATGCAGGGCCACCAACCTCCACATTTCACAGCAGCCCCATCCAACCTGGCCTTGAATACCTCCAGGGATGGACGGGGCATCACAGCCTCTCTGGGCAGCTGTTCCAGCACCTCACCACTCTCACAGCACACAACTTCCCCCTGACATCCAACCTCCATCTGCCCTCCCTCAGCTTCAAACCATTTCCCCTTGTCCTGCTGTTATCTACCCCTTCAAAGAGTTCCACTTTTCCAAAACCACAAGGAAATTCTAGATTCCATATTTTCTTAAGAGAGGTACTGTAGTTCTCAAATAGAGGATAGCACTGCAAGGCGTAATGAAATCAGGAGGTTCCTGAATCAGACACTGAGAAGTCTGGCGTAACAAATGCCACCCTTTACTAGCAATGCGTATCTTCAGGAATGCCCAGGTCCTGGAGATCAGGGGTGATTATGTGTAGCTAAGGCAGATGGACCCTCAGTAGAAGAGGGTAAATATTTGAGTAAACTCAGTTACGTGAGCATGTAAATGTTATAAATACATACGTGCCCGTGCCCTGATGAGATGTATGCACAACTGAAGAGTTGGCAGGTGTGACTGCAAGGCCGTACAGCCAAGTTTCACTGATGATAGCAACTGGGAGAAGCCCGTGGAGACTGGAACAAAGCAGTCCTGTCTTCAAGCTGGGCACTAAGAGGACCCGTGATGCTACTAACCAGCCAGGCTCACCTCGATCCCCGGGAAAGTGATCAGAGAATTGCACAACTATGAGTTGGAAGGGATCTGAAAGCCCATCCAGTTCCAATGCCCCTGCCATGGGCTGGTGGGCACCCACTAGGCCACGCTGCCCAGCATGGAGGCACCCACAGCTTCGGTGGGCAGCCCGATCCAGGCAAATTACTATCCTCTCTTCACCTCAGCCACTCCATCTCCTTGTACCTGGCTCCACAGAGAGCTGAAGCATGCCAGCTATGCCTTTTCTAGTTACGAAACCCAGTATATAGCCTACACTTTTCTCCCTGGACATTCAAATCTGAGTTTTCTTGCTCTGTCTTTCATAGCTGCCGTGATTCAGGTCGCAGGATGTTTTTACAACTATCCAACTAACAGTTCCATCAACAGGAACTGGAGCTGAAGTAGCTATGCTTAAAAAGGACTCCTTAAGTTCATACAGGCAATAGGCAAAGAGGAAAATGCATCACTGATTTTTACCTTTAAGTCTCTGGAAAGCGTTTTTTTTTGTCCCACCTTCTCTCAGACTGAACACAGTTGTTACCAAGCTGCTCAGAATCACAGTCAGGCCACCTCACCTGAGTTCACTGTTCAGAATCCTCTGCAGCACGTGGAGTTAGGTTCACATAAGCCAGCAGCCACCTCTGAAGATTATTTAGTCCCTCTAAATAGAGAATATAGCTGCTGCTCAAGTCATTCCTTATCTCCACTTTGGGAAGATTGAACCACTATGATTTAGCAGATCTGAACTGACATATGAAACTTGATAGTATCCCCAGTGCCAAAAACACTGCACTCTCCTACGTATCACACAACTGCCTAATTCTAAGTAAAATAGTCCAAGAACAAAAGTAAGGTCCATGGGTGAAGAAGCAAACAATGTTTTCTGTAATGCTAATGCAAGCATTCAAGGTTGTCTTCCAGAAATCTTATATTCAGATAAAAACCATGTAACACCTGGCTAATTCTCCAGAGATAAAATCTCTTCCAAGATTACACTGAGAAGCAATTAGGAGTGTTTTCAAGACTACCATTATAGTTTCATGCCCCGTGTCAGTAACTGTACATATTACAGCCACAGCCAAGGAGGTAAGTCGTGCCATGGTCCTTTCACAAGTATTAGTGCACACTATTTCCTGCTTCTAAGCCCTGGGTAGTTGAGGCAATAAGCTGTAAAACTTCTAAATAAAAAACATAAGAAAGGCCAGATTTCCTCTGAAAATGTACTTAAAATCTTTAAACATTCAGGATTTGGACAGGCAGTTCTATTGGATTCAACAACTTTTCTTACAAAGAACAGTGTAAGATACCATTTAATCATTTGAGGATTAGCAGTTCCGTGTAACCTGAAAGGGAAGCCAGCAACAAGTCAGATAATAAATATACTGTCAGATGTTTCCAATACACCAGTGTATTTTCAGGCAGAAAAAAAAAAATAATCACCTTTTGCTATCTAAAAAATAACTTTATTGCTATATCTAAGGGAGTAAAAAACAGGTTAGGAAATAAAACATTACAGCTAACATAGACCTAAATCTAGGTTTGCAGTGAGCAAGCAGTGCTGCATAAGAAGTTACACTAAAATGTTGCATTTCTTTATACTGGTCACACACACAGGTCAGTGCTAACGGGTTGCCCCTGGCTGACAGTCAGTACTTGCACCAGGGTCATGCCCATCAGCTGAGAAAGACTGTGAGCTTAACTTGGAACTCATTTATTAAGTCACAAAAACTTGCTGCTGTTTGAAAGAAAGCATTCTACAAGAAATTAAAACAGGAGGTGCAGCAGATTTGGATCTACATGCATTTGTCAAATCATTACATACAAAACATTTATTTTAGCTGCATCCTATAAGAGCTGTTGTCAGATTTTGTAAGATTCTGGTGAACATTCATAATGGTTTGCCGACATCTCAAACAATCACCTGTTCCAAACAGAAGAGCCTGGGATTATTCCACCTTAGTGTGGGACCTAAGTATCACTGTTACCACTAACTAGGCCCACCTGGGTCTGCCACGGGCTTTTTAGAAGAGGAAGGCAAGTTGAAATTCAAGGTGTTAATGGAAGTGCAACATGACTGCACTGAGGACTTGGTCTGTGTAAAAAGGCCTGTTTTAGATACTGATCCCGAGGCCTGTTTCAGTTACAGCTGGTCTGACGACAGTATCCAGCCAGGGAATTCCTTCCAGCCTGGAAGCAAATGAAAACAAATGACAGATACAAAATAGGAATTAAAATACATTTCAGTGCCACGTTAGGCAGTTTTATAAAGGGACAGCCTATGAAACTGGGAAAAAAAAACTGTTTCATTCTGAGGAAGCTTTGTGACTATGCATAATGAAAATGAAACACAGCAAAACACGCCGGGCTACAAAAGTTCAGTCTTCGAGCAGAGGACAGGGTAGTTTTATCTATATCCAGGAAAACTGCCTTCGTTTCAGCAGTGGAAAGTAGGAAGCCTTCTTATCCCCGTATCATTTAAAGCCTTCTTATCCCCGTATCATTTAGTGAAAGAAAGTACTCTCCTCTATTCTGGTAGCCTGTTGTATGTTTAATTCCTAGCTCATTCACGTTTATGAAGAGCACCTGAGTTCACGCTTCAGGAGACAGAGCAATCATTCACGCAGAAGTTGCTTTGGCTGATCTGGTAAAAATAGAAGTATAGAATCTAAAATCAACTGATCTATCTAGCAAAAATCTAGCTAATTTTGTCTGTAAAACTGAACTAAAATTGAGCAACTATCATGCTCTGTGCATTTAGACCTTGCAAAAGCACAAACATCAACACCCTGCAAACAACAGGCACGCTTCAGAGCTTCTTGTAAAATCAGGTTATGGCTTCCAGAGCTTGAGGAGGCCATCTTCACTGTAAGTGGCAATCAGGTTCTGGTGAGGGTGATGAGCAATGCCAATGACATCTTTCTCGTGAACCTAGAGAAGAAGCAGAGAAGAAGCTTCAGGAGCCTTTCTTTAGCATTAATTCAAGCCAGGTATTTTCAAACTAGAGTAGAGGAAAACTGAACTGAGGGGCAGAACAGTTTGTGCATACAGTAAAAGCAAAAAACCAGAACTTCGACAACATTAACTTCCAGCTCTTGTGACACAGCGATTACATTTTTGTTGGCAGAAGGACAATTTCATCTCCTACCTGCTGGAACCCACTACACTGAAATGCTCCCCGTTAAATGCTGACGTTCAAAGCTGGCACCTCTGTTTGGTGTAATCCCAGACAAATTTAAGCCTGGCAGCTTTAACTCTAGCAGCTTGGACAGATTCTCTACCAGCTAGAGCCCAGATTAACATTTGCTCTAGTTTATTTAACAGTTTCCACCAATTAATTCTTGTCCCAGGGAGAAACATTTTCAGAACTATTAAGATCAAAAATGTTCCAGAAAACAAAGCCTCAGCACATTCCGCAGTCAAGCACTCTGGAATGCAGTCGCTAGCAGTTGTGGCTGCTAGAAGGGAAAGACTAACTGGTAGAAAGCCTCTGGCAGACCTCACAGGTAACAAGCATTGAGATCATCAACTCTGCAGAGGCTCAAGCTACAAACTTACTGTCAGTGTCCTCTCCAGCTTGCCAGTCACTGTGCTAAAGCAGTAGAGCACAAAATCTTCACCGACACAGTAGATCCATTCACCACGAGGAGAGAGTGCACAGCAGACAAAGTCACCACCTTCTCTCTTACCAGAGCTAAAACTTCTTACAATCTGCAGAGACCAAAACATTGCACAAGATTAGATTGGGGCACACAGTTACCATCTTCAAGGCAAAAACATTTAGGCAGTACTAGGTCTATTTAGAAAACATCTCTCTCCATATCAGTAACCACTTCCTGCAAGTCAAGATACTCTGCTAACCGCGTCCAGAGCAGTTTGCCATGAAAGTGAATTGGAGAAATCAGGTCGAAACCCTGCCCAGGATGCTGGTGTTCTTAGAGTGACTAACAGACGTGAAAGGACACCAGTAAGGTCACATACCTGACCCTGCATGTTCATAATGACAACTGTATTTGATCTGTTGCAAACAACAAAGTGTTCTGGGTTTTTGGGCAGCAGAATGACACTGTTGACAGTGATGTCTGTCCCCGCTGTGCTGCCAAGGGACTTGAAGGTGTTGGAGCACTCTGTCGTCTTCACGTTCCAAACCTAGCATGAAAAACAAAATTAATTACCTTCAAAGAAAAGTAAACAAAAATTGCTTTTTGGAGCTGAGGTACTAAACTCAGATTTTTTAATGCCACTGAAGGGAACTAGGGATGGATGCACATTGTAAAACAATAAGAATTATTTTGAAGTGTGGACACCATGAAAAGTTTCTCTATGAATGACCTGAAAGTGAGTTACTACTGTCCAAATTCAGCCTGGATCCCTCTCTTTAAGGAGTCTGTCCTTACAAGCAAGTCCACACTTGCTTTCTGGTTTTAGCTAGCACCTGTAAATATATGTGTGGCCACTGCACATGCAGCCTTCCTACACATGACAGACATGAAGATGGTGAAATAGCAAAGCCTCTCTGATACCACAATAAGTGTTGTCCATGTGTTGCTTCACATACTAAAGCAGGCTTTTCCTGCCATTCAGAAACAGGAAGTAAAACTGCTTATTCAACATCCAAAATGAAATTTAACTCACCAGCTGTGGAATACGTATATAGTTTACATGCTAGTATAACCAAACTGGAAGACAGCTACTGCACTACTGGGGCAGTCTGGCAAATAGGACAAATTCAAAATTAAGACTCCAGTGAATACAAACAAGATCCATCACACTCCTTCTATCCACTCCCATCTATAAACCACCTCTGTCTCCTTACCCCCACAGCTGCACTGCACCAAGGTCCCACACAGCACAGCTGCTTCTATAATTTATTTATTTTTATTTTTTTTACAGTCAGTAGGACACTGTACACAACAGTGCTTTACTACTTGTAATTATTACAACTGTTCCACTCTTAGCTGGGGACCAAAAGCCAAACGTATCATTTCAGCCATCAGTGCCATTAACATGAGGCTATCCAGCTCATACGTACAGCAAAGGACTCCTAAGCACCAATAAACCAACAGGTACTCAAGAAAATGCCATTGTTTCAGACATAGAAATCCCCACGTGTTCGGAAGAGAAGCTCCATTCCCAATTCTGCTTCCAGAAGAAGCAGAAGCCAGCAGCAAACCATGCACTGACATCCTGCTTCCACAGGCACGTGGGAAGGGATGCAGCAGACTGAGGAGACCATGGACCATTACCAGGTCTCATTTGCAGCACTTTACAGCAGAGGCGCGTTCTAAAGAAGGGTGAGCATCACCTTACCTTCACCGTGCCATCAGAGGATGCGCTGATAATATAGTGACCATCCTGGGTAAAGGTAGCTTCATTGACGAAGGAGGAATGACCACGGAATTCTTTTAAAGTTTTGCCAGATTTTAAACCATGAATCCTGTCATGCAACAGAAGTCAGATGTGAGTGAGCAACTGAAGTAGTCTGAATCACCACAGTACTTTAAATCCGAGCTACGTTTGACAGGCAGCAATAAGAAGTGCCAAAAATCTCCAAACTGTATTTGTTTTTAACCACAAATCCCTTTCAAAGATGCTGTGTGCTCCAGTAAAAACCTTTGAGAAAAGCCATTGCTTTTCAACTTCAAGGACTCGTACGTAATATATTTTAGAAGGCAAGACTACAAGAGAGAAGTTATGAATCTGCCAAACAAAAACTTCAAAGGGGTAAGCACTGTCTTCTCTTCACTGTGCCACCAAAGGAAGCACTGATAATTCAAGTTTGGATTGACCACTGAGGGTCTCTTGTTCAGCAGGTTCCTTGCAGTAAAGCTGACTGTTAAGTGATACCATCTTGCTTAGGGCCTTGGAAAGGCTTCTTCCAGTGGAGTTAAGACAGTCTCCACAAATAGAAATGTTCACTGCACACTTCCACCAGTACTGAGTGACACACAGAAAATAAAAGAGCACCAACCAAAACCTTTCTGTGAAAAGTATCTCTTTATACCAGCATTTTTCATTTGAAACCTCTTCCCATAATCTCTTTTTTTTTTTTTTTTTTTTTTTTTCTGCTGTGCAACTTCACCATTTGCCTGCCTATGGTATGGTTCATCTGCACTGTGACTTGTATGGACTGATAGCTCCATTGAGCTATTTTGTAATGCCTGTTCACTGTGCAGTTGCTTTCAGATCTTTAGCAGTACCCTCATTTTCATCTACAACAATACCATTACTGCTTGCAGCACAAACAAGAGGCTAAGGCTAAGGTTATGTAATCCCGTTCAATTAAAAATAATCACATGAAGTTGTTAGGCACTGCATCAATCAAATTCATACTACAAATAACTCAGTTTAGAAAGGCACAGATAAGAAAGCTGGAACCCTTGGCAAGATGGACAGATGGAGTGTGAAAAACTCTACGATGCTGAGACCTGATTAATGCCAAGTGCAGCACAACCTCATGCTTCAGAATCAAAGAAGAACTAACTGGTGGCAGAAATCTTCGGAAGAGGACCTGGCAGTCCTTGTGAAGAACACACTGAAAGCCAGCAGGATGCTGTGGCAATGGGGAACCCAACCACACAGCAGCATGCATGAGGCAATGCCCAGTCTGAAGACCAGGGCTCCCTTCTGCATGGAAAAGGTGAGGCCATCTCTGGAGTGTGATGTCCAGTTTGGGGCCTCTGCTACAAGAAAAGAGATGGACGTGTTGGAGAATCCAGTGCAGAGAGGGCTGGAGGAAGTGATTTCTGAGAGGAGCCACATATGTCACAGAATCACACGGTGATTCGGCTGCGAGGAACCTGACATAACACATACTCCAATGCTCTCTTCAATGCAACAGCTTCCAAGTCCAGTCAGGTCACTCACATCCAATTTGAGTTTGAAAGTCTTCAAGGGTTGAAATCCCTCAACCTCATCCAACTTTCTCCACAGTCCAAGTGTTAACTTCAAGGCAAAAAAAAAAAAAAAGAAAAGTAATAAACTTATAAACTATCAGAATTTCCTTTTCTGGAACTTGTTCCTCCTAAGAGCCATGTACTTCTGAGAGAAGGCTGGTGCCATCTTTCCCATGACAAGTTCTAGATGAGCCAATGAGACACCTCTTTCAGCTTTCTGTTTTGTGGGTCAATCAGACCCAGTTACCAGCCTGTCTCTGTATGTTATGTGCACCTGAAGAGATACTCAGATCAAAAGTGAGCACCCTAAAGCTAGCTGTACTGGCACCTCCTGAAACACGTGGCAAGTCCTGTCCTTGAAGCTCTGCAAGTGCATCAACCTGGCTGACTGAGAGCACCAGGTCTCTGGTATTCCCTGTCAGAATGCTGGGAAGAACCGATGCCCAGAAAACACGTTCTTTGGGTCCTTGTTCTTGTTCCCCCCCTCTGAGAGCTCTCTTGACCCGAGAGGAATGGGGGGGTGGATCTAGGGACGTGAACTTGGGGAAGTTCTACTGCACTCAGCCACTATCAGGAGAAGCAGAGAAGATGCAGCAAAAATCTTAAAAATGCAGAGAATTTGTAATAGATAGAATAAAAAGAGGAGCCCATTGTTCTGCTGCAGAAAAAAAACACATGCTGGATAGAATGAAGTAATGTCATATCACCTACTGAAGGCAGTGAGTGTTTGCAACTGAGCTGTTTAAGGCCTTTTCAATAAATGTTCCTGTCGTGGAATCCTTCTTACCGTCCTTAAGTTTGTTACAGGAAACGTTACTTCTGAAGGTTGACATCTGTCTTTAAGTTGGGAATCTCATGGGAAATAAAACATTTGAAGTTGATCTAAGCAGCAGCAGAGGTAAGGAAGCACTGTGTCCCTGCAGCTGGAATAAAGCTGTTAAGCGCGATGAAAGACTTTCAAACTGCCCCTCTCCAACCCACAGAAGTCAGCTCTCCTATCAGCATCTAAACTCTGTGAAACACAAATCAAGGTTTAACCAATTCATGCCAACGCCATTTTCCCCTGCATTACAACTCACATTTTCTCATGTTACCTGATTGTCTGATCAAAAGAAGCACTAAGAATTTGGCTGCTGTCCTTAGAAAAACTCAGGCATGTAACACCTTTACTGTGGGCTCGTTCAAACCTCCGCAGGCACTGACCGCTCTGGATTTTCCACACCTGCAAAGGACAGAAACAAGAGGGGTTACTTCATACCTCGATCAGCAAAGCCAACGTGTCAGAGCCCATATGTAGCTGTGCCTCTGTATTCACGCACAACTGCAACATTATTCCACCACGACAAATGAGCCTTTCAGGTCACTAGCCCTGATAAAGTTCCTCAGGAAGGACTCCTACCTTGATCTTTCCATCTTGTGCCCCAGTTGCCAGCATTTCTGTATCTCTGCTGAAGCACATGCACAACACTGCATCGTCCATCATCATAAAATTATCTTGTGCCTGGTATTTCAGATCCTAAAAGAAAGCAGAAGATCCACCAATCAACAGCAAGTTAAACAAAATTTTACGCTCATAACTATTAGCACTTTGTAACATGCTGATAGCCTCAACTCCAGCTACATTTTATAGCTTATCATCAAACCTCGGTCTTAGAAAGACCAGAAAATGCTGTTGTCACCATTTTAGGGGCAACAACAAATACCTGGAAAGGGGAAAAAAGTGTCATCACAGAAGGAAGTTAGCGATAAGGGAGAATTAAATCAATGTCAGGATCCCAGGCCAACACAGAGCACCAAGCAGGCATCCTTCACGGCCTCACAGAAGCCAACAAAAGCACGCAGGCTACCTGCTCCAGCTCCTGAGCTGCCCACAGAACAAACGTACCTTCCGAATCTTCCCGGTGGTGAAGTTCCACACTTCAATGAAACCATCCACAGAGCCAGTGACCAGATACTGGCCGTCAGGTGAAAACCGAGCACACTCCACGTGGGACTTCTGCCCAAACTGTTTTATACAAGAACAGAAATTAAGCCTGATAAGCTACCTAAATGACAACAAGCGATTCACAATAAAAGAAAATCACAACCTCCTTTTGGCCATAAACTCCAGTGTTGCCTAGAGATGTGCAGTCACACACCTAATATTAAGGTACAAGGTCTTTTTGTATACATATATTCACCTGGTACTGGCTGCTAACCTTCAGCCAAGCACTACATACTGACAAAAACAGCAATTTTGGTTAGCTTTTCTTCAGTGAACTGTGAATGTTAACAAATACCTTCTCAGCACTTGGTACCTATCAGCAGATTCCAGAAATCCTGATGTATTGCAAGTTACATCACTGGGAATCATTGCTTCTCTAGGGACATTTTCACAGAGCGTTTGATGTTTTTTTTGTTTTTCAGCAGAAAAAGAAACAGAAGTGATGATGGTAAATAAGTATAACAAAACGCTTTCACTAGCCAATACATAAATCCAAGATAAGCACTGGAAAACAGAACAAATTCCTACGCAGCATTACCAAGCTGCCACTGAAGACAAGGAATAAATCTCACAAAATCACACTTCTGAAACACGGTATCTTCTGATCACTGTGAAAACCAGTAGAGCTACCAAACTGAGCTGAAATTTCTTACTGCACAGGACTGACTGCTAGGTAAATTTCAAAGGCCTCCACGTAACAAAACTGCCTGTTCCACACCATGAGAGCTGCAGCACCACAGTGTCACCACAGCACAGCTTTCTTCCTCTTCTGCAATCTACACGGCTGAATTCTTACAAAATAGACAAAACAGATACTGATTACATTAGCTGACAAGTCCACCATCAAAACTTCAGTGTTCCTCAGAAATGCTGTGCACACATATTAGCTTAAAGCGACAGTAACTCTATCCAGAAACAAGCAAGAGGACTAAGAAAAGCAACTCCTAAAGATTCTTTATGGAGAAGTCAAAGGAATATTAAATGCTTCAACCACATTCACAAGTCCCATGAGCACCTAATCTTGTCAAGGCACCTTATTTCAGGCTTTGTTAAGGAAAGCCTTTGTTTCTTTGATGAAAGAAGGCGCAGAGAAGAAGGAGAGAGGGAAAGAAGTAAAGATTACTGGCAATAAAGAACAGACAAATTCGGAGAATCTGTAGCTCCAAACATAAAGCATAGGAAGGAAGCAGCAGTGATGATACAAGTAAACAGGGATACCCAAAGTAAACAAAAATCACCTTAATATGTCTGCTCAGCTGTGTGGGGAACTTCTCTTCTTCCACATCTTTCACAGCTGCTTTGCCTCTGAACAAGTCGATTGTCATCCCAGGAGGAAGCAGGCCCTGATGCTGCTGCCACTTCAGGGCCTTTTCAGGAGTTGAAAACAAAACCCACTCTGTCAGTTAATAAACACCTTCCTCCTCAAAGCTTTTTTGTTTTTTTTAAACAGTGAGTTCAGCTCAAGAGCAAACGAGATTTAGATTATGCTTCCTAAATTATAACCACAATAAGAAGGGAACGGCGTGAATGACCTGATGGCCCCCCTTTTCATTCTCCCTTTGGTAAGCATGACACAGTGTGTACAGAGTGTGATGAGCCTGATCTCCTACTGGCGTAAACTACCTGACCTGCTGCTCATCTGCCTAAAACATCTTAGATTAAATTCAAAAGCCAGGCCACGTTAATTATGGCAAGATTCTTTTTAAGCCTGAAAGTACAAGTTATGAGATAAGCCACAAAACAACAAAATACATGAAAAATTGTCTACATAAACAAGCATAATTTGAAAATCAAAAGGTATCTTAAATACAACTGCAAAATGGTGTGTTGTAATGCTTATTTTGAAAATAATCTCTATGCATTATTTACAAGGAGAAATCCACTACATAGATTCAGAGGGCTAACATCTGCTGCAACTACCAAATCCCTGGAGAAAAGACCACTTTCAGCTACATGTAAAAATGCAACACTTGAGCTCTGTTTCCATGGAGTTGAAAGATGAACTAACCCATATTTCATCTTATAAGACAAAGATCTACAGAAACTGACACAGTGATATTTCCCCAGTTACCTGCCCCAACAACGCCATCAGACGAGATGGAGGCACCACGCTGACCTCTCCAGCTAAAGCCTGTGCAATAGCAGCTCTCCGCTTTTCTTTGCTGCTTCCATCAGGATATGCCTAAAGAGAAGTCATCTCTATGAAGTGATTCCTCCTATTTTTCAGACAAAACTTCATTGCTCCAAACTGAATACATTTTCAAGCAGCCCCCGTCTTTATTTCCAGTCCTTCAAACACTTAAGGTTTTCTTTCACTAAGAACGTCAGATTTACACAATCAGAGGTCATTTCTTCCTACTACTATTATTACTGTGCAACATTAGTTTCATTTACAAAACATTTTCTTCACATCTGTAAGATAAGGGAGGTATCAAATGAAGAACACAGCATCACCCTGTGGCAGGACAGCAGAACAAATCCTGAATTTGCACCAGCAAAACATTTCACTGTTCTGCTGCCCTGTGATCAAGAATTACACATCAGTTCTACACACTTCATAAAACACCTGGAACTGTGAACCTGCATGTTTTTACTCCCAGAATGTAAAAGAAAATATGCTGTAAGCCCTTAACAGTTTGGAGCAATGCTGGGAGTCAAGCAAGACAGCTTAACATTGCAGAGTACATGGGAAGAGCATAACCTACCTCACGAGGATCAAAGTAAGATCTGGCCAGAAGGTTTTCAAGGTGAATGTACCGCTCTGGCTGAGTCTGCTTCAGCATGATCATGGGATCTGTCTGCCTGAGGAGAGACCTGGCAGCACCCAGCTCCCGGAGCTCAATCAGCTCCAGCACAACCTGCAACAAGGGATTAGCATCTGCATCAGCAAAGATGAACCACCAGGGAGGGCAGAGTTGGGGTTAGGAAAACATTCTTCCCCAGAGGTCAGAGAGCGTGGAATGGGCTCCCCAGCGCAGTAGGCACAGCCACAAGCTGCTGGAACTAAAAGAGCATCCTCACAATGCTCAGACGCGCAGTTTGTTTTTCAGGTGGTTCTGTGTGGTCTAAGCTCTTTGCTGTGAGAGTGGTGAGGTGCTGGAACAGCTGCCCAGAGAGGCTGTGATGCCCCGTCCATCCCTGGAGGTGTTCAAGGCTGGGCTGGATGTGGCTCTGGGCAGCCTGGGCTGCTGTGAAATGTGGAGGTTGGTGGCCCTGCGTGTGGCAGGGGGTTGAGCTTCGTGATCCTTGAGGTCCCTTCCAGCCCTGGCCATTCTGTGATTCTGTGTGGAGCCAGATGTTGGACTCTGTGAGTCTGTGAGTCCCTGCCAGCTCAGAAGAGCCGATAGAAGGTTCTATAAGAGAGCACGTGTAAAGCAGAGGAGGCCTAGAGAAAGTCGCACACTGCTCGTACTGCTCACCTGCTCGTAGAGGTCGATGAGGGTCTTGTCGGGCAGCTTCAGGGACTGTATGGCCTGCAGCACCGTGTCCCAGTGCCCGCTGTTGATGTCGGCCACGAAGCTCTCGATGCTGTCCACGGTGTTGAGGGACACGGTCGTCTCTTCCTGGAGGGTGGCGAGGGCCCGGTGCAGGCTGTTCTCCTTCAGGTACTGCATGATCAGCCGGATCACACTGCGGAGTACAGCCCGGCTCACAGCAAGGCCACGCCCCGCCCCACAGCCGCAGCGGTGAGGGGATCCCAGCGGCCACCTCCCACCCTGACACCGCTCCGAAGCACGGCACGGCACGGCACGGCCCGACCGCCCCGCCCCGCCCCGGCCCCGCGCCGCCGCCACACACTCACTCGGAGGACTCGATCTCGATCGACATCTTGAGAGCCGCGCCGGAAGTCCGCGCTGCTTCCGGTCTCGCGACAGCGCACTTCCTGCAAGCGCCGCGCGGCCTTTACCACGTGACGGGGGGAGGGAGAGGAGAGACGCCCGGCTCACGTGGCGGAAGGCGGGAGGAGGACGGCGCGCGTGCGCGGTGCGGCACTCCGCGGGGGAAGGCGGGGAGGCTGCGCCCCCTGGCGGTGGTGCGCGGGGACGCGCGTAGGCTGCGGGCCGGGGTTGGCGGGCTGAGCAGCGCCCCGGCGATCCGCAGGGAGACTGAGTGCAGCTGTGGGTTGTGTCTGGAGGCCTGGAGCTGCACTTGTGGCCGAGCACGAGGCTGAAATCCAGCGGGGCAGGGAAGGCTTCCTTCCTTGTGAGCTGCCCCCCAGGCATGTGCCACCACAGCAGCCCAGCTCGGGTGACAGGGCTGAGCCCGGGGCCTGCTGCCCTGTGCTGGCCTGGGCGTGGGGAGAGCAGCAGGAAGGCCGGGAGTTGTGCTGCAGGTCCAGGAGCTAACGGGGTTTCTTATTGCCCCTCTGGTTTGGAACAGGATGGCCGCTTCACGTAGGTTAACCTGCTGAGCGAGCTTCTTGGTGTTGTCTGCACACCGTTGGGATTGCCGAGGGTGTGGGACTACATCTGGCCTGCCTGCCTGACTGCATGTGCGGGTTTGTGGGCGTCAAACAAGGGATCTTACTCACTGATTGCAGGCCTGAAATCAACCCAGTGACAGCATGGATGGCACGCATCGGGGAGTGGTACTGCATAAGGCAGTGTTTCACTAGCAAGGAACGTATTAGCATATACTGTGCTTTGCTTTGGGACTGCAAGAGCTGAAAAATGGTGCTGTTCTAGGCAGAGCCTTCCGGTGGCAAGAGGACGCAAGAGACAACACTGCTAAGCACACAGAAAAACTGGGAGCCCATCCGTGTTGCTGGACTGTGATCGAGTCCAAAAGTCTGCAAGCCCTGGTTAATACTAAAAGTCAAATCATGCTCACTGTCCCTCCTCACTGCATGTAGGTGGTTTAGGGGGAGCTGCCAAGAAGCGAAACCCTTGCATGGGTTGCTGGTCACACCAGGAGTGTCAGCACTGCTGTCTCCCTGGCGTGGGGCGCTTCCTACCCGCTCACAGCCCAGAGCTTGGCTGCCAGCACAAGGGCTTGTGAAATCTGCTGCAGTCAGCCTCTCTTGGATGGACTTGTTCCTTGCTGTTTGTTTAGGCTTGGTGTACAATTTGCTGGATGAGCCATGGAAAACAGCAGAGTGTGAGAAACTGCCTGCCTTTGCCAAGGAAAGCTGTTCTTTGCTGTTTGTGTCCCCTGAGTACTTAAGAAAGTAATCCAGTAACACAAAGTCGAAGAAATACTGAACGAGGCACAGAGTGTTTGCCATGCTGTTGTTTCCTCTCAGTGATCCCAGCTCCTTTGTCCGACTGCTGTTACAGAGGTGTGGGGATTAGTGTGGGGAAGAATCGGTGTAGCATGCCAGGCGTATCTCTTTGCAGTTACAGGTATGTAGAAGTCTGCTGAAGGTTGTTTTGAGAACAACTCTGATCCAGTTGGTAGCAAAGCAAAGCCAGCTGTTTGCTTTAGCCAGGCTGAATTACATGAAGCTGCAAAATCCAAAGATGGCAGCTATTTTTGTGCTGGCAGCACATGGGAGTCTGACTCAACTGTGTAGGTGAATTCATCTGAATGGCTGATTATTTCCTGCCCTCCCCCTCGTGTGTTCCTGCCATGTGGCAGAGAAAGCCAGGCAGACAGCTTACCTAACCCACAACTTCTGCGTGCTCAGGCTGACGTTCTTCTAAGAGGTGAAGCAGCACAAGGAGACGATCAGACCAGGTGGATGGTGGTGGTGTGTACACCACCTGGCCCTCCTTCCTTGACAGCAGAAGGAGGGGATGGACACCCCAGCTAAACCTTTCTGTGGAGCAAGTCAGAGCTCTCAGTAACTTCAGCTGAGGAGGGGGTTTTCCCGTGTGCCTCAGGCTGCGCATGCACGTTGGAAGCAGATTTTGGCTTTGTGGCTAGACACAACTGCAGCCAGCCTGATCTGGAGCTGGCAGCAGAACTGCCCGAAGAGACATCTGTCCAGACCTCCAGGGGTCCTTGCAGCCAGCACACACAGGGTTCCAGCTTTTGCGGTGTGTTACATGAGAAAGGGGAAGATTTTGAATTTACTGTATGACTTGAGAAACAGATGTGAAGAGAGCTAAGCAGTCTTTGTGCAAATGATTCCCAGTGAAACTGGAAGTTAAAGCCAGACCTCATCAGAATGGCTCATTTAAGTGAGGGCTGAGCGCATTATTTGGAATCAGAATCATTTTGGGAAGAGCTTTAGCTCTTCTCCCAGCTGAAGGTTGGTAAAGATAATAATGCGTAGGTCTCTTCTGATTCAAAAGCAGCTGGTTTTCTGCAGCAAGTAAGGGTTTGCTCGTGGTTAATCTGTAAGCCGTGGCTTTGACAAATGCGGGGTAGCTTGGAAGTTGTGTAAGCAGAGGGGTTGGATGGTGTCACCATGCTGTTACACCCCTGCGCAGGTCCTGCTGCATCCCTCCTGCTCTCCTCCCAGAGCAGTTTGAGGACCGAGCCTTACGCTGGCCACCGGTCTGTGATGGCTGGTGAGTAGGGCAAGGAGCCTGCAGTGGCACAGTGACCCACATCTCTCTGCATCTGAGGACTTGGCCTTCCCAGCAGCCCGATGCCTGGCTTGTGAGCACCTGCCTCGCAAGCCGCAGGGCTTTGCTTCCCGTGGTCATGAGCATCAGGAGGCCACATAAACTTACTGTGACAGTAACGTCCTTTTTCTGCTTTCCAGGTTATGTTCTCGTGGGGAGTTTGCCTTTCTCAGCTTCCAGGCCACAAGGCCGGAAATGAGTCCTTCCATCAAAGCACAGTTACTGCAGTCTGAAAATAAGATGCACCTCTCCAAGGCCAGCATGGTGAGAGGAGCTGTGCAGGAGAATTAGGCTGTGTCTTTTCTGTCTCTCTGCTCTTGAGACTATTTTTAGTAAGTCCTGAAAAAGAAACTCCCGACTGCTGCATCTTTCAGGGAGAGACATGTGTCTTGAAATCGGCAAGCAGTTTTAAGGGCTCCTTACATTTGTGCAAGAATGAGCTTATTGCTGGCACGGCAAACTGCGTGCTGGGCCACGTGAGGAGGTGCGTGGCCAGCAGATGGAGGGAAGTCATCGTCTCCTCTGCTGGGCACTGGGGTGGCAAATGGGAAGGTTGGGGAGGGCAGCTGCAGGACAGGAAGGGCAGTGGGCAGCCTGGCCAGGGGGGCTCAAGGCTGTCCTAGAACTCCTGAGGGGGCAGCGGCCAATGGCTAAACACTTGTGGTACCCCAGCCCATAGCACAGGGACAGCAGGGCAGCAGCACAGCACTGGCAGGCTCAGGCTTTGGTGGGCAGCCCTGGGATGAGGTATTGGGGGGACAGAGATGATCTCGGTTCCACAGGGAGCGCTTCAGCCACAGCCATGCCAAGCCACGGCTGGTCTGGAGCTGAGGGAACCTCCGCTGGCGCCGATGGGATGCTGGGTCACATTCTGGCTTTATCTGAACCTTGGTGACATGGCAAGGAGGATTTATAATCCAGGCCCATCAGAGCCAATAAAATGTAGCTTGGACTAATTAGGCAGTAGGGCTCAGGAACTCCATTCCAGTTGCCTGGCCTCTGTTTTGACCCCTCTTTTCTTTGAAGTTCATGGAAAAGAGGGGAAAGGAAATGAGAGCAGAGGCCCTGCTTTTCCTGTAAAATGCCTCATTCCTTATAAAATTGTTTGACAGAAATCTCTTTCAGCTGGACAAGCTGAATGCTTTAGTACATGCCTGCAGTCATTTTCCTCCTTTGTCTCATTCCTCTGCCCGCTCAGTCGCTGCTCTGCATCAATAAAACCATGTGTGTGCAGGCAGAAATGGGACTTTAAGAGGCAGCAGAGAAAATCTCTGAAAGAGCATTAGGGGACTCCGAGTTGCAGCAGCAGTATTAATTCCTGAGCTGGCTGGGAAGAAGATGATGTCAAGTCCTTGCTCCACAGTGCTGTGCAGAGCAAGGAGGCCGATTCCAGCTCTGCTCTGCATTTTCAGACCATTCTTCCAGACAAGCCTGCTGGGACGCATAGCTTCCTGCATTCGCCAAACCATGGAGCAGCCACACCTCCCACATGCCAGCAGGAGAGCAGGCCAGGGTGGTGGAGGAGGCACGTAGCATCTTGGGTCTGTCCCAGACGCTGGGGGAGTTCCAGATGAGCACGGCTGATTGCCTCAGAGGGAGGCAACTGTCCCCCTCTCCCTGTCTCCCACCATGACTCCAGGCTGTGCAAAGACCTAGCTGGAATCCCTGGAGGTCTGTAGTTGAACTCCCTGCTCCCAGGCTGGGTCCAGTCGTGCTGGGCCTCTTCCAGCTGGGTTTTGAGTATCTCCAGGGAAGTAGATCTGCTCTCTCTATGGTGCAATGCCCTCCCGGGTAAGAAATTTCTCACACCCAGCTGGAATTTCTCTTGCTGCAGCATGTGCCTGTTGCCCCAGCACGCCCTCTCCTTCTGCAGCTCTGAGAAGAGACTGCCCTGCTTCTGCTGTACGCACCATTCAGGCAGTGTGTGATCGTGGTGAGGACTTCTGGGCAGTCTCTTGCAGCTCGGAAGGCAAATGGTGTCCTGGGCTCCACCAGCAGAGGGGCAGCCAGCAGGGACAGGGAGGTGATCGTCCCCCTCTGCTCTGCTCTTGTGAGGCCCCATCTGCAGCACTGCGTCCAGGGCTGGAGCCCCCAGTATCAGAGATATCAGGGAACTGTTGGAGAGGGTCCAGAGGAGCCACAAAGATGATCAGGGGCTGCAGCACCTCCACTATGAAGACAGGCTGAGGGAGCTGGGCTTGTTCAGCATGGAGAAGAGAAGGCTGCAGGGTGACCTCATTGCAGCCTGCAGTACCTAAAGGGAGCCTACAGACAGGAGGGGAGTCAGCTCTTGGAAAGGGGAGATGACAGCAGGACAAGGGGAAATGGTTTGAAGTGGAGGGAGGGCAGATGGAGGTTGGATATCAGAGGGAAGTTGTGTGCTGTGAGAGCGGTGAGGTGCTGGAACAGCTGCCCAGAGAGGCTGTGATGCCCCGTCCATCCCTGGAGGTGTTGGAGGCCAGGTTGGATGGGGCCCTGGGCAGCCTGGGCTGCTGTGAAATGGGGAGGTTGGTGGCCCTGCCTGTGGCAGGGGGTTGGAGATTCGTGATCCTTCCAACCCTGGCCATTCTGTGATTCTGTGATAGTTTTCTCTTTATACACCCTGCACTGCAGTATCTTCTGCCCCAGGGACAAACCTTTGCTTTTGTCTCTGCTGAGTTGCATGAGGTTGCATCTGGTCTGTTCCTCTAAGCTGCTGAGATCAGGCTGAGTGGTGGTCTGCTCTCCCAGAATGCAGCAGCTGCTCTTGCAGTAAGACATCTGCAGGGTCAGGTTGGAACCCAGCCTTCCAGTGGGCACTGGGGTGTCCCAAGAGCTGCCCTGCATCTCCCCCACACCTGCTGGGAACTCCTGGAGAGCTGCGGGAACTGCTGGTTCCCTGGAAGGCAGCTCACAGCATGTGTTCAGAGCTGGAGCCACTCTTACTTCTCCTTTGGGGAGGTGAAAGCACAGCCCACATGTGGTCAGAGATTTTGTGCAGTTACGTTAGTGCTAGACCACCTGCAGTCCTTGAAGCGAGGGTTTCACATCCCCTTTCAGATGAAGTCGAGGTTGTTGAGATGAGGCCCAAAACCTGCCATAGTAAGGTGCTGGATCAGGTGAACACTGGGTGTGGGCACCTCCGTCATGCGCAGCGCCTCTGTGTGCCTGGGAAATCTGGTCACTGCAGTGCTGGTGCAGGCTGCTGCTCCCAAAGACCCAGGCTTGCCTTCACGTGGGAAATGTTTCCTTGTGAAAAAAGCACCTGCAGAAGTTGTGCATGCAATTGTTCACCAGTGTGGGGCACTGGGATGCACAGAGCCAGCAGAGCCTCAGGAACCCCTGTTCAGTTTCTGTGGAGATGCCCACTATGCGCCTTCACTTCATGGTCCCTGATTCGATTTGTGGCATACTGATGGCCAGGCATTTATTATGGCACACGCAGAGCAGAGGAGACCACGTAAAAGCTGGGCATGGCATGATAGAGGTGGACAGTCACATCTCCTTGTGACGTGTTTGGAGGGGAAGTCTGCCTCACAGCTGTTTCCAGAGCTGAACCTTGCGGCCGGTTGGGGTGACTTTCCCATGTGATTCATGATAAAGATACTTCAAGGTTAGAAGCAAAATTGGCAATCAGGCTGATGGAGCTTTTATTCCCAGAGTTTGATCTGATACTTGTGTTTCACTTTTAAGGGCTGTGTGCAGGGCAGGTGAATTCCTGCGTACCTAGAGCTAACATCAGTGCTGTCCAGTGATGTTAAGTTGGGTTGATTATTTGCAGGCTGTGCCTTGTGTCCCTGTCACGATCCTGGGCTGGGCTCTGGATGCCTTTACAAATGAAGCAAGGTGTGATAATGAGTGGCTGAGGAGGGGCAGGTGACAGGAGGCAGAGCTGTGCCTGGCTAGCTGGCAGCCTTCCTCCTGTTACAGTATGTGGCTGGGACTCTCCCCTTGCTGTTCCTTTAGCCAGGGACTGTGCCAGGGCTGGGAAGCTCAGACCTTCCTGATAAAGGGAGAAAAGCCAGGAGGATATTCAGAAAAAGTAAAGCTGCCTCTGAGCCATCTCCTTGCCTTGCAGAAGACTCCTAAGCCAAGCCCTGATTGCCACAGTCAGGTTCCACCCGTGTTGTCTAAAAAAGGTTTGGCAGGTATTCGCCACAACGTGAGAAGCTGTAGAATTGCTTAGTGACCTGATTTCACAGCTGTGTGCCACAGGCCATGCTTTACACTTCAGAAACATGCTGAAGGATCTCGGAGCAGCCACTGCTGTGTGAGGCCAGCTCACTTCACTCACACAGTCTGAGCCCATAGTGATGTGCTGGGTCTCATAGGACACAGCGGAGCCCTCAAAGGTCTGCAGAGCCGCCTTTCAGCAGATCTCTCCCCAGCGGTAAGCAGGAGGAGCTGGCTGTGGCTCTGTACAGCTGTGTCTGGAAACACCCCCCAGGATGGAGACCTCCTCTCTCCCTGCTGCACTCTCCTGGGGAAGGCTGCCATGATAAGCCTTCTAGGGCTGCACTTTGAAGCTGCTGCTCCCTGTTACATCAGCTGGCACAACCAGAAAATGCTTTGCCACTGGCAGAGGCCTATCCAACTGATGCTAAATCCCCTGCCATTTGTCCCCCTCCCCAGAGGAACCCGGTGCAGACCCTCCATGTCTCCTCATGGGGTTCTTCCTGCCCTGGTAGATGTTTGCCTGCTCCTCTCCCATTTCCCCATGTCCCTCTTGAACTGCAGAGCCACAGACCAGATTTCAGGTGCTTTCGTGCTCTGGCCTCTGATGTGCTGTCACCTTTAGCATCTCTGGGTGATGATCACCAATGGTCATGCAAGGTCCTGGGGCTCACTGAAAGCATCCTCTTGCCAGATGTGTTGGAGCAGGTGACATATTTCTCATAACGTGGCAATGAGGCATGCCTACACAACCTGCCCCTGCAGAGGATGCCCCCAGAACACTGCACAGGAGCACTGGGTGGAGGCCTGCTATTTGCCCTGCAAAGAAGGAAACCTTGCTGCAGACCTCGGAGGCTGTTAACATCATCCTTGGTGTGAGCAGAGTTTGGAGACGGGCACCTCCAGAGGTCCCTTTCCACCTGAGTTTTCCTGTGATTCAACAGGTTTTCTTGGCTTTTGTTCTCAATTCTCTAAGTAAGGATTTGCTGAGAAGAAATCTCAGAGGTTGACCAAAGCCTGAGAGCTGTCACAACAACAGATCTGCTCCTGGGCCGTGCAGTCAGGGCCCTTGCTGTGCCAACAGGCTCCAAGTCTCCCCCAGCACCAGGGGCTCAGCTGCCCATGCTTGAGGCCAACCCCCATGCGGTGCAGCTGCGATATGAGGTCAGGCTGGTGCGACAGTGGCCAAGGTGTGAGAAAGTGTTCCGTCTCCTTCTCTTTGGCCTAAAGATCTCTGGATTTACAGAGGGCAGGATGCGATGTTCTCCTTGGTACCTGGGACATAAGAGTCTTTCCTGGAGGAGGACTGTTGCTCCAGTGCTCTGCCCTGGCCAGGAGAGAGAAGCTGTGCTGGTGGCCGTGTTCTTTATCTGTCCTACAGCTACCAGCCTGCAAGGCCTTGCTCTCCATCAGACTGAGAGAGCAAGTGCTGATGGCATCCCAAGAATTGTCTGGGCAGCTGCCAGATCTTGAACTCTGTGGGCACCTGGGCTCGGTGGCTGAGTCTGGGGTCACAGCTCCATCTCCATCGTCCATAGCCCAGCACAGGGCCTGGAGATGGTCCCCAAAAACCACTGGTGGTTTCCAAGGAACACTTCTCTGACTCCAGTGTGATGCGTGTGCCTAGGAAGGAGAGCACAGGAAGCGTGCAGTGAGGATATTCATCAGTTACAGGCTGACTTCAGGGTGCATGACAGCAAATGTATAAAGAATGACTACAGACCATTTCTCAAAGACTTAGCCTTCTTGCTTTTCAGTTCCTTGCCCAAGCTGCCGGCAGCACTGGTCTCAGGGCAAATGATGCTGTTGCAAGTACGACTTGTCATGAAAATGATTATTTATAAGCATCACAGGGGGCCTAGACGTGAAAATTCTGGCTCCCATCCACTTCTCTACGCTTGATCTGAGTATTTCTGTCTCTCTTGCTTTTAATAAAATCCTTCCTTTGCCAGGGACCTTGGGGTGCACAGTGCAGACAGCCCCGTCTCCTCGCTCCCTCAGGGGACCGCTGCTCCCAGCACTTGTGCACGGCCAGAACTGGGGTGGCACAGGCAGCACAACCTCCTGTCTTCTCAGCTAAGATGGGAGCTTCTTGGCATCACCTCCTCTCTGGCCAGGCTCTGGTGGAGCTGGCGCAGAGCAGAGCAGCTGCAGTGCTGGTGCAGTGGCCATCTGTGCAGTTAAACATCAGCAGGAGTTACTTCTTTCCCTTGAAGGTGGATTGTTACATCTCTGCCCGTTTTGTGTTCTTGTCCCAGCAGTGCTGAAGCTCCAACAGCAGGGGTTAGATATTAGATTTGTTACAGCATTGCAGTGCCGTTATGTCTGGTGTTTTTTCTGTTCCCAGGATGTTGTCTGGAACAGGATAATCACTTACTCATGTGCTACCAGCAGCCACATGGAAGCTGCTCACAGGAGAAGGCGCAGCCTTTGCTAACAAAGGAATTCCGTTCTGTTTTATTTTTCCAACCAGCATTCCCAAAACAAAGTAATTGAATGCCTCCTTTTGTCCTGGCTTTTGTGTTTGCTCTCACAGCAGCCAGAGGCAAAGGGGCACAAAAGATGTGGGATACTGGTCTTAGGATAAGGACCTTGTCCTGAATTTTTCCTGTAGGAACCCCATGAGGAGACATGGAGGGTCTGCACCTGGTTCCTCTGGGGAGGGGAGGAATGGGAAGGGATTTAACATCAGTTGGATTGGCCTCCGCCGGTGGCGAAGCATTTCCTGGTTGTGTCAGCTGATGTAACAGGGAGCAGCAGCCCCTAAGTGCAGCCCTAGAAGTCAGGGCAGCCTTCCCAGGAGAGTGCAGCAGGGAGAGAGGAGGTCTCCATCCAGAAAAGCCAGAAAGGGGAAGATTTCTCTTCTTTGGTCTCATTCGTGTAGTGCACTCACATGACCATAGATGGAATGCTTTGGGGAAGACGTAAGAAGAGGATTTCAGTTTAATCAGGTCCAGGCACAAACTTTGGACCAGCAGCTTAACTAGCAGAGCATCAGCAGCGTCTGAGTCCTCTCTGCTCACAGAGCCAAGAGCTATCCAGGCGTTTGGTGAGATTTTCTTACTCAAGAACCACCTCTACTTTTCTCCTCTTCTCTTCTTCTCTTCTTCTCCAAACAGACCAGTAACCCTCATTAACAGCTGGTCTGATAAATACTTCTGTGCCAAAAGAGAACACGAATGGGTTTGTTTGCAGGGACTTCAGTCACCTGGGAATATGTCAGGAACGCCAACATGAGTGATGACTTACACCAGGCCTCACCACCCACTCCAGCAGCAACGTGAGAATGGAACAGAGCTGAGCCAGGATTCCCAGAAGGAAAAGCCCTGGGCAGAGGCAGGGTGGTGAGGTCAGATGTGTCAGAAACTCCACCGTTTTCAAGGGAAGGGTTTTAGGCAGAGGGCTGGAGGCACATGGCCTGGTGCCACGTCCTTGCTAGCCTTGCTCAAATTAGTTGTTATTTATGCACAGCTATGGTGGGAAGGAAGTTCTGATGAGTCAGGGCGCAGTGGCTGCTCCTGAACTCAGCTGGAGCACAGAGATGTGGCTGGGGAAGTACTGTTGCTGTGCATGGTAGTTTATTGAGTCCAGAGGATGCTGCAGGGTCTGGGCTGTGTCTTTGTCCCCGTGGGGTGGTATGGGGCTCCTGTGGGTATAGAGGGGCAGAGGAAAGCTCCTGCCAGAGTGGAAACAGTGATAAGGGAGAGCAAAAGGGAGGGAAGTATGGGAGGTGCTGCCATGGATATGGTAGGCTGACCACCCTCTGCTGCATGGTGATATCAGACCAACATGGGACATGCTAACGTGTGCCACCAGTGAAGGGCCAGCCCTGCTGGGGCCAGAGTGCTCGTCACTGACTCTGTCCTGGAAACAGGACATGAAAGGGCCTCTGCCATCTCCACTGTTTTCAGGCAGGAGTGATATGAAGGTGGGATGAGCTCTGGTTCATGCTGCTGCATCACTTTCCCTCTTCTTTCACCCATGGGAGTGAAACTTTATGGCCTTTCCTCTCCCTCTCCACCCTGACCTTTGCAGGTCATTTGACAAACAGGTCAGAAGCAACCAAGACCACATCAATCTGCCGTTAACCACCCACTCCACAGATGCTGAGGCTGTAAAGCTGGGTGACCCTGTGAGCTGGGCTGATGTAGCCAGCACGAGCCGCTTCTCTTTCTTGGCCACGTCCTCCTAGAGGGAGCCATCTCTCGTCTGCCATCAGCTGTTGCCTGCCATTTGTCTCCCTGGGGAAGACCACCAGGCTAAACCAAGGTCCTGTGAGGTCCTCTGTCGGGTAGGTTTGCGCATGTTGGATGTGCCCTGCCTCTCAGGGAAGCGACACAAGTGACGCACTGCCTGCGCACACACTACCTTTATTCAATGCTATCCTTCAGTAGGAGGCATGACTCAGCTGTGCAAATCACTGTCCCGAACACTGAGGATGGGGACTTTCCACACAGCAAGCCCTTTTTTGTTCTCTGTGAGACCTAGGCAATCACTGAGGGCACACTGCCAGCAAACTGTAGAAATGCATATATCAGAAAGGAGCTCAGAAGCCCCAGTGCATCCCCTGCTCAACACATCTGACTCCCAGGTAAGACCTGGTTGCTCTGAGGCTCATCCGATTAGGTTTGTAGGACCAACAGGGAGCAGTGAGAATGGGGCTTCCTCACCACCTCGCACAGACAGCAGAACACAGTTGTTCTGTGGGAACAAGCAGTGCCTCCCACCAAGGGGCTCAGTTCAAAGCTGATATTTCCAGGTGTGGCATAGCACAGTTTGCAGAAGTGAACATGTGGCAGTGTGATGTGGTTCCACAGCAACCTGCAGGCTGCGATGCCTGGGGGTGTGCAGACCCCCACCCAGCAGCTTTGCTCTGAGCATGGCACACGGGGGGGGCTGCACTGAGTGTCTGAGAGCAGACAGCCAGTAGCAGAGGGAATTAAATCAGCCCAACATGGGGATCCCTCTTTGCAGAATGGAGGCTGCCTGGGTAAATCCCACCTCTGGGCAGAGTTCCTCTTAGCATCCTCCACGCATTTCTGCACCATCTGCTGACATTTTTGCTACATAATGGCTGGGGCTGTGCAACGCACTATGCCCAGGTTCATAGGGCAGGGAGACCTCCTGGACACGCCACAGCCATGTGAGCTCCGTCTGCCTCTGCATTCAAGGCAGTCTGCAGTTCCACAGACAAGATACGTGTGCAACAGAATATATTTTCTTCTGAGACGGAGCAGATTCACACATTTTGATCCGCACCTAAAGGCTGTCAGAACTGCACCTAATCCCCCGTGTCCTTGCCCCACCTTGTCAGTCACTGTAGGTGAGAAATGACACTACTGGCCGTGGGGAAATCCCCAAGTGCTTCTGTAAGTGCTGTGTAAATACAGTGTGCTGGGAGCAAGCTGCGCTTGAGGCATGAAGCTCTTCTGAGGTCTGGTTCTTCCTCCAGATGTATGGCTGGAGCAGCCTCAGGGACCGCGCACGCACTCCGCGTTGTTCCTTGTGGCACTGCACCCTGCTCATTCCCTGTCCAGCAGTAATGTTCTCAGTTTGCAGAGAAGCGAGACTGATGCGGAGGTGGCCCAAGAGCTGTCCCAGCTTCGGTTCCTCTGCCACAGGATGTTCCTGTGCAGCAATTCACGAGTGCAGGGAGAGTGCAACATCTGCCCCTGGCTCACGCCGGCATCCTTCCAGATTTCAGGCCTGAAACTGCTCAGAAGAGGAATTTCCAAAACAAATGTTGCTATTTGAAGAATGCGGGGGTTGGGGGGTGGGGAAGAAATAATCACAACAGAGATAAGGACCTGACAGCTGAACAGGCTCTGGCTCAGGCTGGTCTGGGACAAGGATCGCCCGGAGCCAGAGCTGAGGGTCCAGCTGGGGAAGCAGCAGCACAGAGGGGCTGCTCTGCTATCTACGTTTGCCCCGGGCTGCTGAGGGTCCCTCTTCCCAGGACCAGTTCTGCTCGGCATCCCTCCAACCAGGTGGCACTGCTGTGATGTCGGTGTTCCCGTGGAATGCACCCTGGCCTGGGGTCGGCTCCCCTCCTCCCAGCCTGAGGGAAGGAGTGGAGCAGCTCGGGGCAGGGAGTTCAGGAAGAACTGGTTTGCAAAAACCAGATGCCTGCACCCAGTTTGGCTGCTCCTTCCCTTGTTTTATGGCAGCTGGGTGTGTGCAGAAGCAAGATCCCTCTGTCTGCAGTGGGTTCCGCTTTTGATGGCATCTGGGCTTGCCTTATCCCCATCAGCTGCAGCACAAAGGGCTCTTGGTGCTGCCCACAGATGCACTTCAGTCTCTGCTCTCTAGGGCTGAGCTCACATCTGGCGTTACTGGCTCCCGGCTGCACTTCTGTCATTTGTTTATTAAAGTTAATTTCATCAGGCTGCAGTGATTTATTCAGGTCTGGAGCCTCCTGTAACAGGGAGCTATTATTTGGTGTGCCACCAGCTCTCTGCCATCTGCAACCTCCACGCAGGTTCCACAACAGCTGCTTTCCAAAAGGTCAGCAAACCACTTTATCAGCACAGTTCCTTGTTTCTTGGTCTTACCAAGCCATCAAGTGATATTAAATCAAAAATATGCAGAGGGAAGCTGATTATGTAACAGGAACACCGTTTCCTTTATTTGATTAAGGCAGTAATCCCATCTTGTTTTGCTCTAAAAGGAGGGAAAACAAGTCTAACAATACCGTGCCTCACCTCTGATTGGAGCAGCATTTCAGCCTCCTTGCTGACGTGGATGCTGGTCTGGTGCTTGGATTAGTGGACAGCTGCTCCCAGGATCATGCTTCCTTTACCTTGGTGCTGGAAACACACTGCCAGCTTCCCTTCTATGAGGAACTGAAAGAGAACCCCAGCGGACAGCAGGGTCCCTGCTGCCCTCTGGACTACCCCAAGAACAGGGGCTTCTTCACCAGAGGCTTTGGCAGGAGCGTGCCGGGTGTTTTGCAGCATTTTCGTGGAAAGGGACAGTGCTGGAAGGGATCTGAAGTTATAGAACGTCTAGGGTGGGAAGGGATCTTAAAGCCCACCCAGTTCCAACCCCTCCTGTGGGCTGGTTGTCCCCCCAGACCAGGCTGCTCAGGGCCCAACCAACCCGGCCTTGAACACCTCCAGGGACGGGGCACCCACATTTCTCTGGGCAGTCTGCGCTGGTGCCTCGCCATCCTTGGAGAGAAGAATTTCTTCTTAACATCTAACCTAATTTTCCCCTCCCTCAGTCTAAAACTGTTCCCCTTTGTCCTACCACTATCAGACTGTGTAAATATTCTCCCTCCTGTTCACGAGCTTCCTTTAAGCACTGGGAGCCACGCCATTCCCCTCGGGGCTTTGTCCAGGTGAGGACAAACCTCTTGCCTCCCGTTTCATCCAGCTTACCCCCTCAGCTTTGTGCTCTGACCAAACTCTGTAAAACAGCCCAGACCTGAGGAAGAATGCACAGTGTGTATTTCCAGCACCTGAGTTGTGTGGATGCAAGGGGAAAGTCTATGTTTTATGCTTGAAATGGGTTAAACACAGCTGTTTTGTTGGATTTGTTTGCCGTCCACTTCTTGCCTTTGCCACTGATGCAAAGGTGAGGCCTCACAGCAGCTTCCCCAATCCTGCCTCTCTCCTGAGCCCCCCCAGACAGCGAGAGCACCGGGAGAAGCCCCTTTCATCACAGTAATACTGCCAGACATTATAACTGAAAACACTTTATTTGACATCAGCAGTAAAATAGGAACATTGGACTATACATCCATTGGCATTTAAATGATAAAAATGCAAAAGCAAAACCATTTGCAAGAGACCTGCGAACAGTCTGGTACATAAGTAACACCCAGGGGAAAAGCTGCATGCTGGGACCCTCCCTCATCCCTGCAAGCAAACAGCAACACCAAGGAAACCCAGCATTGGTGCTTCCTCTGCAGCTATTTCTTGCAGGTGTCCACTGCTATGCACAGCACTGCTTTGAGTGTTGCTGCAGGAAGGGATGAACCACCCAGAACAGGTGGAAACTGAGTTCTGTGTAAACATGAGTGCTTGTAGAAAAGGCCCACAGGGACAGTTTCAGGGCCAGGCTGAACCAAAAGCATTTCACCAAAAGAAGGAGCACAGCTTATGCGGGGACAAGAGTTGGATACCACAGGCTGGTCCCCAGTGGTGAAACAAACAAGCAGCAGCCCCAGCTTTGGCATAGCATTTGTGTCGGAAAAGAAACAAGGCGGCAGTTTCCTGCTCCACCACTGCCTGCGTGCTGAAAACCATTTTCAGGTTTCCTGGTTTCCCAGTTCCCATTTGTCCCCTCTTTCAAGGCACATCTGTAGACAGCTTCAATTGCAACACCAGAAGCAAGCGCTCAGACCACCTGCAGGACACTGTGTGATTCCGGCATACAGCAAAACAACTCATTGCACTAACTTCTCCTAATCTCTAAATAAGCAGAGGAAAGACAAACAAGCGAAAACCAGCACAACTCTCCGATGCAGAAGGCGGGCACTTTGCAGTGTGCAGGCAGGTACTCCACACTCACAGCTTCCAGCCTTCTGGAGCACAAAGGCTCGCGGCTGAACCAAGGTGCTCTCTCAGAGTCCCTGGATTGCCAGTAGGTGCTCAGTGGGGTTTGGTGCCGAGCTGCCCTGTGGGCGCGGGGCCCAGCCTGCTCAGAAAATCAGAACAAAACCACCAGCCTTGCCTGCATTTCAGTTACTGGTGCAGTCTGCAGGGTTCTGCAAATGGGTATCTGGCCTGGCTTCTGCAACACATCCTACTCTTGCACCCCCTTGTATCTGCATGCACCAGAGCCTTGACTGGCCAAAAGTCAACACACTTTCAATGCACTCTGCAAGCCTGCTCTCATGCCACGCCAAGCGCGGCCAGTGCAGCAGGTGCGGCCAGCAACCATGTGTGAGTGCAGGGGGTGAGCACGTGTCCAAAGCGACTCTGGAAGGGCAGCTGGGTACCTTGCTGTGAGCGTGGTCTGTGCATCCTTGGAGCCACTGCTGGCTAGGAAGAGACATCGAGACAATAGAGCAAGGCACTGTCCCCTGGCCCTGCAGGATCCCACCCCTGTAGCGCAAGGATTCAGCAAAACCTTCAGGTCCTACATGGTCCTAAATCCCCAAAAAGGAAGAGGGAAAAAAAGTCAAAGGGAAAGAAAAAAGAAACAAAAGGAAACAAACAAAAAAAAAGGCAGTGCTGAAGATGATCCCCAATACATGTGTCCCTGATTTCAACAGCCTTCAGCACAGGCCAACCAAGTGCAAATTGCTGTGATCGGAGCTGGCGGGCAGAACTCACCAGAAGGAATTAGGATTTCTGCTTCGGCAGAGAGAGCTTTATGCCGCTTGAAGCAGCTCCGAGGCGTTGGTGCCCAAAGCTTTCCCAGGCCGTGGATGGGAGCAGAGACGCCCAGCAGAAGGCAGTGCCTGCAGCGCTGCTCCGTGCCTCTGCGTGGAACCCCGGCACAGCAAACCTCTCAGCAGGCTTCTGAGTAACGCAGCGCGGGCCCTGCCGGCACCTCCGCAGCCCGTGGGCAAGCAGCAGAGCACGTTCTCGTATGCGGTGACACAGAGCCTACCAGCCTGAAGATAAAGGAGGCCTGGAAGCGTATGCCATTATGCTGCACCCTGCTTTAATCTGGCATTAAATATACCACTTGCGATATACAAATTACTTTAAAAAGTTACCAAAAAGTTACAACGACAATAAAAGTAATACGTGAGTTCAAGTTTTACACATGACCTTGCAAGCAGAATGTTGTTCTTAAGAACCTTGAGACCATGTTTAAATAGCGTGGCAACTTCCTACCACTGGTAAAAGTGTCTGTAAATTTTAAGGCTATCAATTCCTTGTGCAATTAAACCCATCTTCTCTTTCTGGGAAAAACAAACAAACAAGCAAACTAAAATGACCAACCAACCAACCAACGAGATCCTGCTCTGCTCAGGCAAAGAAAATCACATGCAGCAGGCAGGTTATGGGGAGCCAGCAGGTGCTGCGGGTCCCCAAGAGCTGTCACGCATCTGTGCAGCCCCCAGCCCGTGCACAGAGCTCTCTGAGGGCACATTCTGCCTCAACTCACTCAGAAGTCTCTTCTGAGACCAAAAGAAATAGTGATATCCGCGGAATCCGCACTTGGTTATTCGTAATGCGGAGAAGAACCTTTTGCTTTGGTCACTATTAGGAAAAAAAGAAAAAAAATAAAAATACCCACGTAATTTTGTCTCTCTTAAAAAGCAATCTAATGAAATGAGTAAACTTGTACAATTTTAGCAGCGTTTTAGAGTCCTTCATAAAATAAAACCAAGGAATGAATTAAAAGGAATGTTTCCATCCACCCAATTTAAAAAGCCTATCGTGGGCAGTCACTGCTGCTGCACCACAGCTGCAGCTGGTGAACTGACGTGGCACCAGCAATGACTGAACACGGGGAGCACTCTGGCAGATCAGATTCAACATTTTCTGGCGAAAAGAAGTATTTACAACTGTTTTGTACAGCTTCCGAACTTATAAAACAATGGAGGTGAAGTTATAAAAACAACCAACGGGAAAAGCCGTCGTCCAGCCCGTCTGGAGAGGCTCTGGCATGCAGAGAGGCCTCCACGTTGTTCATCACAACCCTTACAGAACGCGGTGACACAAAGAATCCGCGAGCCCAGCATCCCAGGCGCCGTGCCGAGGTCTCTGCCGTGCCGGCAGTGTCAGCTGCTGGGCGCGCCGATGGCCACTGTGATCCTCGTGTACAGAGGGAACCTGTCAGTCCTCAGCACCTCGTAGGAGAGCGAGTTCAAGCCATCGGAGCTCATCGTCTCCCTGGTGTGAGCAATTCGGTCAAACCTGCGGAGGGGAAAAGCAAACAAAAGCCTTTCAGCGGCCGCCAGCTCCCGTTCTTTTTGCCCTCGGGCGTTCCCCGCTCCGGGGAGCAGCAGCGGGCGTCAGAGCGCGTTCCGTCAGCCCGCGGGCAGAGCCGCCGTGCTCTCCGCGCAGGAAAGCGAGGGCTGCTCCCCCAGCCGTGCTGCCAGCAACCTTTCGGGGCCGTTCACGGCACGCCTGGGAGCTTTGCACGGCGCGGGGACGGGGCTCGGGAAGCGGACACGCACCTCTCCGGGTTGGGCTCGTTCTTCCGATCACGAGAGTGGCGAATCATTCTGCATTTCCCAATGACGGCATCCGGCCGAGATATGCCCATGCCTTTGAACACCAGCCTGCCAAAAGCAAGTCTGTTAAGTGACAGGGGGCAGAGAAGGGCTGTTCCAGCACCGCCACTGCCTGCTTTTCTCTGCTGCCGAGGGCTGTGTGTTTGCAGCTTTGCATCGGGAATGCAGACCTGCCAGCACCAGGCACCTGCTAAGCCACCCCACCCCAGGCAGCTCCGCCAGCATCGGTGCCGACCTTGCCCCATGCTTTAGGCTGGAATCTGAATGGGAGGCATCCAGTTTTTAACTGTCTGGATGGCAGCCAGCCGAGCATGCATCTTTCAAGACGTGGAAGCTGAAGTGCTGCGCTGGTAGAAAGCAAACTGAGTGGTGGTGAAACCACATGGGGAGGGAGCAGCCCATCAAACTGGTGTGCTCTCTACAGGGCACGTGCACATCATGGATGCCAGTGCTGGGAACGTGCTTGACTTCTTCCTTTCTGTATCTCCCTCTGTGTGTTTCTGTATAGGTCTTCCCACCCCTAGAAAGCCAAGTGCCTCAAAAGACAAGATACCACCTTCCTTGGTTTACTAGACAGCTGCAGGTCCCCAGCACTTCTGTTTAAGGAAGCTCTCCCTCAAGGTCAGGAGGGTTTGGAAAGCCCACAGAAAGGACCACGCAGGGTGTATCTCATAGTCCAAAGCTTCTCAAATCTGAGTTCCCATGATTATATCTCAAAGTGATTGCCCCATCATCCTGGGAACAAAGATAGCAACCCCACAGACATCCCCTGCCTTCACCTTCAGGCGGAACCGGGCCCCTGTACTAAGACATCCCACTTCATCTGCCATCCCAGGCGTTGCTCAGCCTTCCTCCCGATGGGAAGCAAAGGCTTCCAGCATTGGTTAGAGCTCCTTAAAACCTGACAGATGAATCCCTCCAGGGCACAAAGAGCCGCGCTGGCACTGCCAGGCTGCCACCTGCAGAGCCTTGGGATGGGTTCTGTGGCTGATGATCTTCTCCTCCCACTCCCACCATGCACTCCAAGCTCCCCTGAAGGCAGGTCCTGAGGGGTGGAGGTGCTCCAGCTGCAAGGTGGGCACCTTTACCTGTTGTAAATGTCATCGTCTTCGCCGCCCCAGCCCCAGTAATTGTTTGGGAACCCATTGATCTTTGTGAACTGTTCTTTGCTCAAGGCAGACACGCCTCCAAAATACTGATTGTAGGGTAACCTGGAATTAAGGAGAACACACCATTAGGGGTAGCAGTGACCTCTGCTCCAGCCCATGGTCCAGCCACCAACCCACCAGTGAGACCCACTGGGACCCAGATCTCGTCTGCTTCAGCAAGCAGACGTCCTGGGGCCCTTCTGCTCCAAGCTGCACCTGGCTGCAAGGAGAAAGCACAGGACTGCTGACAATCTTGCACTGGGCGGGGTGTGGGTCTGGGCAGAGATGGGCTGGCCATGTGGGGCCAAACCCAATGCTCACTTAATAGATGAGTTTTTACACTCCCACGTGGAGATCTGGCATGGAAAAAAAGAAAGGAAAGAAAAGCCACAGCTGTGTTGACAGCAGCCTGAGGAACACATGTGCTGGCAGGCACTCAAGTTTGGTTCTGCCCCCAGACACCAAGGCAGGTCCCTCTGTGGTCTGAAATGGAACAGCCAAAAATACTTCGTTTTGCTCTCAAAATACACCTGACAGCCTTTTCTAGCATCATGCATGGCCCTCACTGTATGAGAATGCCTCGCTTTCCAGGCTGGGCAGAAACAAGAGCCATCTGACACTCTGAAACACAAGAAGGGACGTGGGCAGCTGCAGGACGCCGGTCTCCCCGTTCCTCCCAGCCCTGTGTCTGCCTGTTCAGCCACTGTGCGTGGCAGCAGGTGGTTCTGCTTCACTCCCTGCTCCAAGCCACCCACTCCCAGCAGCGACACGTGTGCCACAGCAGAATTTTCCAGAGATGTTTTCCCAGGCTTTCACTGGTAGGCAGGGATGTGCATTGCTGCACCCAGCCTACAATGATCATGGCAGCGTTAGGAAGGAAATGCCCCCCCCAAAAGGCATCTCACCTAAATCCGAATTTATCCATGGAGACAGAAAGGTGCCTTGGTTGGCTGTAGCACTTGTAGGTGTTCCTGTCATCCATTGGGATCAGGTCTACATCGCTAAACACAAAGCACTCATAGTCATACTCCTTCAAAGCCTCCATGAATCCTATATTCAGCAGTTTAGCACGGTTAAATTCTTCATCTCCATCCTGGTTTAAAACAAATAAACACTGAATTAAGTAGTGGAAAACACCAGTCTCCTACCTGTCGTGGGGTTCACAGGCCCTTGGCATTGCTGGGAGGTGGCACTGATCTGGTTGCAGCTGTAGAGCAGCCACAGGGTCAGAGAAGTGGGCCCAGTGCTCTGCACAGAGGCATTTTGCAGCGCTTGCAGTGCTACACAGACGCAGCCAGCAAGTCACTGGGGTGCTCTCAGGTCCAGCAGTGGGGCCGTGCCCACGTGCACAGGGACAGTGGAGGGCCAGGATGGTTTGTCACCCAGCACAAGCCCTGACAGCAGCACCGAGCCCAAGCCCTGTGCAAGGAGCAGCACGAGGCATGCTGAAAGAGACGGGAACTTTTTGCCAAAACCCAAACTGCCAGCCCTCCCTGCTCTACCACATCCAACCTCCCCCTCTCCACAGCTTCAAGCAATGTCAAGCAAAGGACTGCCTGCCATGCCTGGCTCCAGCAGCATGTGCATGCATGCATGAGAGTGTGCAAATCAGCTCCCCGCCCTTCTACAGGTCTGGTGTGGGACACAAATCAAGGACAGATAAAAATAAGACAGCAGCCTCAAGCATCACATTTACTTCCTCTCTTGAATGGCTCTGCTTGGTTAATAAATAATCTGTTTGGAAACTGATTAATCCAAACTGGTTAATGGCTCTGCAGCCTGAAAGCCAAAAATTTAACCATAAAACAGTTACAAGTATCTTTCACATGAAGGATTTACCATGCTAGCGTCAAACCACAGCTTTCAAAAGCTTTCATTGTCCGCCTGGGGCCTAAATGACTTCACAGGGAGGAGTGAACTTCAGCGGGGGAGGATCTGAGCCAGTTCTCAGCACCCTCACCTGAAATAAAAGGGCTCGTGCCTTTACCGAGGTGGTGGGAAGCTGATCACCATCATGCATAAGCAACATCTGTGAAAACTTGAGCACAGGAGGCAAAGGAAAGCTGAACAAAGGGGATGGGGAGAGGGAGCGGCTACAGCTGTGGGAACAGAGGTTTGGTCTGCGGGCAAAGGGGCTGCAGAGCCCACGCACAGCCTGCCCTGCAGCTGGGGCTCACAGCTGGCACAGCCAGGGTAGCCAGGAGCACTGACCCAGTGACAGGGAACACTTTGGGCCACGCCAGAACCTGGGCCTCAGACGCAATGCTCAGGGGCTCTCCTGCACCAGGAGCTGAGCTTGCTCATTTCGTCTTTGGCTGCTCTTCTCATCACACCACTTCAAGGCAAAGAGAGTGCTCCAAGTTGGTTTTATGATCAGCAGAGGCTCAGCCTTATTTAACCCTGCCTCCAGGTGGCCTCTAACTCACCCATGGGATACACAGGGATTAATAATTCTACCAGAAGCTGCACTTTCACATCTCTTGACACCACACAAGGGGTTTTGCTTTCTGGAGAAAGCCGTTTCGTAACCAAGACAATTCAGAAGCATCAGCATCTCTGCAGTCTGTGGGATTCAAATCTCTCCAAACTCCGAGCGGTTTTGCAGGCTTCCGACTCCGACTGACTCCCAGCTTTGTGACAGGAGACCTTTCTAGGCAGCTGCCCCATGCAGGTGGTGCAGGACATGGCACCACTGGTGACAGAAGAGCAGGTGAAGCAGAACAGAAGCAACATCCATCCCTGGCCTTGCTTGGCAGCTCCACGTACCATAGGTGCTCCTGCTCTCTGCCACATGGGAGGGGACCTGTTTGGACACCCTTTGGCCAAGAAGCATTGCCCTGAAGAACCGTGCAGCAGACGGAGGACTGCTGCTCCAACACTGCAGACAGCTCCAAGCATAGCCCCCGCTATTTATTGCTTATTTCCTGGGCTTTCAACAAGAAAAGATGCAGTGCAAGCATGTTTCTGCTGACTAGTTTTTCCTGGACAAATTTCTCCTTGTGATTTCCCTCCTCAGAACTCAACCCACATCAGAAGCCATCGCTTGTGCCCAGCACCAGTGGCTTTACTCCCTGCGTCTCTGCCAGTACATACAAACTTGTCCTCAGTCACTGATCCATGAGATCCTTGAGGCTAGCTGCCTCAACCTCACAGACCAGCACTGGCTGCTGCTCACACACGCAGAGGATCAGCCCTGGGAGAACAGCAGCCAGCTTACTTACTCCCATCGCTCACCTTTGCTGGACCCGGTCTGCTCAGCCAAACTCACCTAAGGACACTGCTGCCTTGTTTCAGTATCAGTCACATCAGTGTACAGAACTGCCACTTGTGCTAACAGGCTTCCAAACCAGCGAGGTGCCATCTGAATGGTAGATTCACCCCAGTTTCATCCTGGTTTGTGCTCTGAGGTAGGAGACAGCTCTGTGATACCTGCTGCAGTTACAAAGCAGGGTGGAGGACCTGGGGATGCACCTCCTTCATCGTAATTCTGATGAACCTGATGAGTCTAAGGCAGGTGATGGCAAGGATGTGTTTTTGGTAGGCTATGAGGGAGCCATCACCCCCCTCAGGAGGCTGTCAGCCAAGTCAGGGATCCTCCAAGCCCATCTGATCCACACACATGCGATGCCCACATGGGCATCCACGCACCAGTCTTGTTTGAGCGGGTGGAAATAGATTTCCAGGGCCACAGGAAAGTGCCGAGAAAACCCTTGCTGCTTCTCTGTTGGGGTTTTCTGAAGTGCTGTGCACTCTTCCCACAGCAGCATGATCCATCTCTGCCCTGCGCAGGAAAGGCAGACTCCTGCACCCCTATACCAGGCACAAGAAGAGAACAGCTGCAGGAAAACCTGACGAGGGCTGGGCAGGAGCCGAGCACTGCTCCCTCTGTGCTCCACACCTGGGGAGATCTGGTGCAGCCTGCAAAATGACATGAATGAGCACAAAGCCCCCCCACGCACAGACACACGCACACCTTCACACACACATCCTCTCTGGAAAACTGCTAAGAAGGACACTACAGGTAAGGCCAGTGCAAAGTGGTTGGATAACTGGAGCTTGTGTCAGGTTTGGGTTATGCAGCAGTTGCACAATAACACATTTTCCACTGGCTCCTGTTACACACTGGGCATCTCAGAAACATTGCTCTGGCTTCAGCCAAACCCTACTCTGAGACATTCAGGCACACGGGGCCACTGTGGCAGAGACACAACGGGCTCAGAACAGAAACGCATTGCTCCGAAAGGAAGAAGTTTGACATTACCAGTGCAGCAGTAGCAGGGCTCAAGCGCTCCTCTTTCTTTTTATGAGATGCAGAGGACAGAAGAGCACGTAGGCAGCGTGTAAGAATCAGATCACACAGTAATTCTCCTTGCTTCAGTGATTGCTTTGCTATAGACAGGATTAACAAGTAAAGGTAATATTTCCCCACTAGAAGGAAAAAAAAAAAAAAAAACACAAAGGAGGGCAGATGCAAAGGGAAGGACAGACAAGAAAAAGAGAAAAGCAATTGTCAAGACAGCAGAGAAATAAGACTCTTTTCCTACCGTAATTCTGGCAGAACTAACTCATTTTCTGCAAATCATTCCATGTTCCCGCTCACCCTTGAGACACATATCCAGCACTTTTACTACTTCTGATTCTGCTGCCTCTCCCAAACATGAATGACTTTTCAGAGGCACGCAGAAGGAGTGTGTTTACTTTGCAAATCCAGCAGCCTTGCTTGCTAACCTGCATCTGACCACAGATGCGTCCAGAACTCACACATCCAGTGTGCTAAAAGTTGCTCCCACTCCAGCTTTGCCCAAGGGATGCATTTGAAAAGAACATTTGCTTAAACCCACTCTGCAAAGGTTTGCTTCAGAGAGCGCCAACGGCCCCGCAGGCGCAGCATCAGATGAGCCATAGGGCAGGGCAGTGCAAGCCCCGTGACACCAGCGCAGCGCAGCGGGATCCAGTTGCTTTCTGAGCTCTCCAAGCCCCAGAGATGCCACCAGCTCCCTTTGAGCAGCTGGCCCCGGGCTGCCAGCATCTCCTCCTGGTGTTCCAGGGAAGCTGCTGGCAAGCTCTGGTTCACTGAGATGGCCACTGCAGGGTCTGCCATCCCAGCACATCCTCACGGCCGAGCAGCACCGTGCCCCGGGCAGACCTGCCAGATCAGGGGGATTGGGATGGCCAATGCACCCAGACACATTGGCTGATCCAAAAACTGCAGGAGGTACGTGTAAAGGAGGCATGTTACTTCTCTGTGCTGTGAAATGGGCTCAAATAGGGCAGAAGAACCTGCTGGAGAGAGCAGCGGTGCTGGGAGCTGCCCACCCCACGGGCTCTGCAGATCAACAGAGCCGTGCTGCCCTGCCGCACCACAGCCTACACAACTGCCCGCATGTCCTCAGCTTTCCAACACCCAGTTATCTAACCACCACTGTGGTATTAACTAGGACTGAAGTGCTCTGGAGTGAAACGTACCCTTTTTTCTCTTTAAGAAAGGTCTACGACTCCCAGATATTAAAAGGAAAAGAAAAAAAAAGAGAACAAAAAGCCGAAACCCAGAACTCCAGCGATTGTTCCTTTTCTGCTGTTTCCCCCCAGACGACCACTTACCTGCTGCACCGCAGCTCCCTTCTTTTGTCCATCCTGACACTCTGTGTGCTATTACTAATGTGAGCAAAAGCTGCTCAAAGGACTGAGCGAAATCCTACACCTTTGCACCATTCCCAGGATTAGGTATTAATGCTACCTTAAAGATCTCTGCATGCAATTCCTGAGGCAGATGTCAGAGAGGAACACTTCATTTGGGTTGTGCAACTAGGAATTCTTTTCCTCCTGAACAATTAGAACCTCTTCAGGGTAAGCCAGGCTGCATGGGAGCAAAACATCCCACGTTTTCCATCAAAACCATCAAAGAAACATTGCTCCCATTCCATTTGTTGTGCTTCAGCTTCGTTTTTACAGCATCTCTATCCCTGCCCACCAGCCCACTGACACTCAGGAGAGAGCAGCCACTCCTCTGTTCCAGGGGGCACTGCCATAAGTGTTAAAAGCCTCCCGTGCTCAGCATCTTACCTGGTTGATGACATACACTCCATAGTCTAGCTGCTGCCTTTGAAGAATCGGGTGCATATAGTAGAGCCAGTACTTCAGATGCTCCTCTCGGTTTCGGAACGGGATGATGATTGCTACTTTCTGCAGAGCCCTGCAGTGCTTTGGAGCAAAACGACCTCCTTCCCTGACCTCAGGGTTTGTGCTCGCCACCTCCTCCAGGTTCACAGGCTGGGAGAACTCCACGCGCAGCGGTCCAACTGGAAGGAAGGCACAGCACAAAGCCAGTTAGCACAACCTGACGGCCACACACCAGTTATTTCTCTGGGCACGCATTCTTAGTGTGCAGGCATTCGTTATTACTTTTAAACACGTGTTTGGATCCAAAGGAAATCCCACTGATGCGTGGAGGTGTGAAGCTGGGGCCCACTGCATCCAAAGCAACCACACGTCAGCACTCAGGGCAAGCCTGCAAATGCTCAGTCCTGTGGTGCCAGACCCCAATGGACCCACGGAGCTTGGTGGGTCCCAAAAACCCTCCTGTCTGCACTGCAGCCACACAGCCATGCTCTCTCCAGCAGTATCCTGGGGGGCGGATGGGGGAGTGCTGCCCTCACATCATGCAGTGCAAGAACCAGGCACTTGGGATACAGCCCTGCTCTCCTGCCGACAGAGCAGATCACGCTGAAGCTGGCCACGTGCACAGCAAACAAAACCCCCTTTTGTTGTTTTTTCCTTACAGAAACTTTCAGTGTTCTGCCACTGTGCCCATTACTTATGCCTTGTTAAAAATAAAATTTAAAATGTACCCTAATTTGCATGCAGGTTGGCAGTTCCCACACTCAGTTTCAACAGTGGCAGTTTTGAAACTGCCAGATCAACCTGTGCCAAAGCCAGCGTGTGCAACTGAGAACCACTTGCAGCACACACACAGCAGCTCCTGGGATGCCCGATCTCCCACAGCGGTGGAGAAACTCCAGGTCCAACACGCAACTCCAGTAGCCCCACAACACACCACTCTCCACAAAAAGGTAATTTATCACTGGTGACCCCCAACGGTGACCCTGTGGCAGTGGGAGACACAGCGTTGGGAGGAATCTGGGCAGGAGGGACGGCGGGTTACAAGGCATCACAGCCCTCCGTGCCTCCTGCAGAACAGCGATGGCCCCAACAGCAGCAGCATGCTCCCCAGCCAAGCACACAGCAGCTGTGCCTGGGGCGGGTGCAGCAGGGGGACAAATGCTGCACGGCTTGGCTGAGTGGTACCGGATCTCCCCCTGGCTCACCTGGAGCAGGAGAGCCTTTCCTCACCTCATCCAACTGGCTGCAGAAAGGAAAGGATGGGCAACAAAACGCAGTCATGACGAGCACTAGATGCAGAAGATAGAATTAGCGGGCTTGGAGGCTGGAAAAGAGGCTGATGAGAAATTACCTGTAGCACTCCCTTCCTCATCTCAATGAAATCAGCTTTAAATATATGTTCCAGTCAGCACTGCCCCAATAACCAAGGCAGCGAGCGCTCCTCAACTACACTTTTTGCTGCTCTAGCAGTGAGGCAGCTGCTTCTAAAGTCAGTGGGATGCAAAGCACCCGGCCAATACACTTCACTGGTGTCAGCAGGAACAGCAAAATATGAAAGTCTGGGTGAGTTATCTTCAAATACAGAATGGCTGTAACAAACAGGCCTGCAACTCACAAAGCCACACACTGACAAAGAGCAGCAGCAAAATGCTACCCACACAAACTGATGCTGTCCACTCCTTATCTATTGGGACAAGCATTAAACTAAAGGTGCACATACCCTGCACCTCCAGCAGTGAGCAGAGCCCTGCTCCAGTCTCGTTTCAAACCATTTTGGCTGCACTTTGGCCACCTGGGCAGTGAGTGTCCCTGAGGCCAGCGTTGCCCAACGACTCTGACCCAGGGCAAGAACCATGCCAGGAAAACACGCAAAGTTTGTTGTGGCTGCTGTCCCATCAGCTAATGCTGCACCTGTGTGTGCTCACCGTGTCGACTTTCCAGCCTGCTTCTCTTCCTTCAGACTCTTCTGCTTCACTTCCAGATGCCTTCCTGACAATGGAGTTGCTGCTGTGAGTTGAGTCTCAGTCAAAGGCACACGTGTGACAGAGCAGTGTGGACATGCAATCCCAGCAACACGTGTAGCTCAGGGCTTGTAGGTGGGCATCTCTGGGATTCACAGTTGCACCGCTCCATCACAGCACCTTCATTTCCACCCAGCCTTGCTGCACATTTTTAGCTAAAGAACACCTAGAAAACTTGAATAAGCAACTGCCAGAAGTTGGCAGAAGATCCAAAAGCACCACCTACCTACCATCCAAACAGCTCAGCAATTGCTAAAGGAGGGTTTAAGAAGCCATGGTTGGGCAAGAGAGGGAGATAAAAAAAAAGCAACAAAACAAGAAATCAGCTATGCCATCATCCCGTCCCTCCCTCACTTCCCTCCGCCCCAGTGTCTCTCACTGAAACATTTCTGCTCAGCTTCAGACAAAAGGTGCACAGGAAAAGCCCTGCGCAGGCACAGACAGCAGAGGAGCCAGTGTGGTTCTTACAAACAGGAAACAGGTTTTCAAATGAAGCAAAAGGTGAGGCTTGCAAAAAGCTGCAGGGAACAAAGCGGTCAAGTGCACCTCAGCAACGCAATGTATCCTCCATATTCCCCACCACTACATGGCCACGTTTGCCACAACAACCAAAACTGCAGCTGTAGAGGCTGCCCGTACAACTCCTCAGCAGTGCTCGCCCTGCTAACCCACGGGGCTGCCACAGGACCCTTGCACAGGAGCCTTGCACAAGACCACGACCTGCTCAACTTAATGCTGTCATCAGTCTAACAGCTGTCCTGACCTCTCTCCCTGGGACACAAATGCCAGAAACGTGAGGGAAACTGGAGCAGCAACACCCTGCAGAGTTGCCCCGGTGCCTGCAGGAAGGGGGAACCCCAAAGGTCTCAGGATGCAGCAGAGTGGGCACGGTGTCAGCGGCCCTGCAGTCTGGAGATAGTGCTGAACGGCTCCTCTGGATAAACCAGCAAAGCTCACCCACGTGGCTCAGGGTGGGCACAGATCTCAGATGCTTAGTTCAGAGGGAGTGGAAACAAAAGTTCCCAGTGGGAAGGCTTGAAACGTGCTGCACACAGTGGGTGGGCGAGAAGGATTCTGTCACCCCGGCAGAAAGCAACGCGCTCTGCTGCTGCCGAGACACGTGCACGCATGTGCTGCCAGGGCAGGCGAGCCTGTGCAGGAGGAAGGCTGGAAAAAGGAAGCAGCACTCGCACAGAGAAACAAAAAAGCCTCTTTGCAAGGCCTGAACAGAAAAGGGAAGAGCTGCTGACCACGCCAACCCATTTCTTGCTGGGAAAAACAAAATGAGCCCCACCCCAGAAAGCTGGGCCAAGCCTTAGCTACAGGCGGGGGAGCAGAAGACACTGCAGACCCCAGACCCACAGGGCAGGCGTTGGCTGTGTCCCACAGCACAGGGGAGCAGGCCACGGATGGGTGTAAGCTCGCTCCTTCCACCAAGGGCAGCATCAAATCTGTCTGCAGGTATGCTGGGGGGGAAAAAATGAGAACAGCTTCCCATCCCGCAGGATTTGCTTCCTTCGGCCAGCCTCTTCTCGCAGAGCATCCCCTCGCAGAAGTCAGCTCTGCCAGTGTAAGGCCTGAGCCTGGAAGCTCAGCACATGCCCTCACCCATCCACCCCATGGGCCCCAGGAGGAAATGGGCTGAAAAATACAAGGGATTGCCACACACGTTGGCGGCAGCTGGTGTGCGCAACAGCGAGTTTATAGGATCAACCCTGCAACAGTTATTCAGAGCAAAAGTTACAAACCCAGCAACAAATGACACCTACTCCGATACAAGGTCTCGCACTGACGTACAATGTCTTTGAATAACAGAAAATATTGTCTTTTCCACCAGTAAGTACTGGGGGAGAGAAGCAAAGCCCTGGGAGATGGCCACAGCCCAGCACTCGCTCTGCGCAGTGGCTGTGCACCCCTCCCCCTGAGCAGGGCAGCCTGCACGCGATCAGCCTCACTCGCACTGGCACTCGCTGCGGGCTGCCACTGCAAAATTAAATTCCAGGCCCTTGAACTGAAAACTCTAAACAAACAAGCAGAGAGACTTCCCTGGCTGCTTCAATCAGAAAAAAAAGCCAATCTGCCTCTGCCAGGAAAACCCCACCCTGATGCAAGACGCATGAGCAGACAGACGAGACCTCCCCGACAGACGGAGCCAGCAGCAGCTCCTGCCCCGACCCTGTAGCCCTGTCCCGTGCCCTCCAGCCTGGCTGCAGCTGGAGCTCCAAGGAGGGAGGCAGGCTGGCTGGCAGGGCAAGGTGAGACGAGAGGAGCAGAAAGCTGCAGGGCCTGGGGCTGCCCGAGCTCTGGAGAACAAGCACTGCTGGGAGGCAGCTGGAAAAGTTGCTGCAGCTCCATTGGCCACGTCTCACTGCACTGAGGAGGAGGTGGCTACGGGGAGGGCCATAAAGCCCCTCCACCTCACAAAGCCAGGCCTCGGAGCACCAGGCTGGGCCAGGAACTGAGGGCTCAGGCAAGCTTGCATCCTAACGCAGCTTGGGAAGCTGCAAGTCTTTGCATCTTTCCAAGCATAACTTGGCCCAGTTTCCAAGAAAACTTACTCTTGCCCCAGATCTGTGCTGGCAGGGAAATGAGCACGTTACAAAACACGGGATGCACAAAATGGAAAGCCTCCTCATCTTGCCTGCGCACCCCAGTTGCTGTGCCACGTCCCCAGAATGAGGACGACCACCCTTCCAAGACCTTTCCAGCCTAAGAAATAATCCAAACCATTCCCCAAAGCAATGCCAGGCTAGGGACATCCAACTGCTCCGTGCCAGCAGAGAGGCACAGCCCTGCTCCACACGGAGCTCCCCTGGCTGCCTCTGATGCCCCAGCTGGTGGGAGCCAGGCCTCAGTGCACGCCGGATGGAGCCCAGCCAGGCCTGCTGCGTGCCAACTGGCACTGCCACCACCTGGAGACGCAGAATATCCACCCACAGGCTTCCACACTCAGCTGTGGAAGAGGATCTGCTGGCGTCCTCTATCTGCATCACCCACAGACACAGACACAGCAGGCTGTGCTGCAATCCGGCTGCTCCCAGGGCCAGCAGCTGCTCCCACGCTCCTTCCCCCTGGCCACGCTGCTCACAGAGGTGCCCTGCTGATGGTGGGAAGCACCCTTTTTGCCCAGAATGGTGACTGCTGGGAGAAACAGCTGGAATTTTTGTCTCTCTGTTGTCAATATTGCATAATTACTTCAGTGTGGTGCTGCCATGTCTTCTAAACTTGTATCTGGGGCAGAAAGCCATACAGCAAGACATAGCTCTGTGGCACGGCACGCTCGGGGCTCCTGGGTTGTCTTTGCTCCCAGGGCTGCAAGTGACACCTCTTTGCCTGCCACCCCTCCGCCAACCACACCTGGTATCTAACTGCGGTCAGAAAGGGCCCAGGTGACAGCTGTGGGCAAAAACAGCTCCATAAACAACACATGCTCTGGGCCAAGCAGGACTTGAAAATGACATCCCTGAGACACCAAGAGGCCCGTCTGTGAGAGTCTGCTCTGCAGGCATCTGGCACCAAAAGATAAGCAAGCGCTGCTTTTGGATGAGCTCTTCTGCAAGGTGATGCTGCTGCCAAAGCAGCTGGCCCCTTCCTCCCTCCATCCTACATGACAACAGCACCAGCACCGAAACAAAGGCCTGGAGGCAAAGCAAGAAATCATTTAACTTCTTTGAAGGCATGTCAGCCCACACAGACTAGTCCTACTGAACAGCATTTATATTCTTCTTGAAATAATGTTATTCTGGATAAAGAACACTGATAAAGAACACACCAGTTTGGGGAATGATCACCTCCAGAACAAAGATGGGCTTCCTTTCGCCTTTCAGGCTTCTCACAGGCAGCTCTCAGCTGCAGCATAAATCCAGAACACTTTGGGAACATCTAATCCAAAACTTACCGCATTACTTTCCCAGCCCTGGTCTATGCTTTCAAGTTACAAGTAATGGGAAGTGAACCATAAAGGCATATTAAATTCACAGGATCTCTCAGAGATTACACTTCATTCAGGTCATGCGTTTGCCCAGTAGCCAGACAGCAGGGACGCTGGGTTCTCACCCTGAGCATCACCAGAGAGAAGCAGCCAGGCTGCTGGCAGCAGTGTGTCTCTGGCTGCTCAGGAAGGCCGAGCAGCTCGGTCACACTTACCCTGCATGATTCATCACATGTCATCCAGTGAGGGAGGGAAGAGAAAGAAGAGGAAATCCAAGAAGGAGGTGCTGGAAGAACGAGGCCACAGAGCTCCAGCTCACGTCAGAGCAGCGCCCTATGGCTTTGGGAAGGTGGGGATGCCAAGAAGATGAGAAATGCCTGTGGACAGGACACCATTACAGTGCCATGCTGATCACAGAGACATGAGCAGATCATCAGAACACAGAACTCTGACCAATATGAGGCACAGCAGGCCGTTTTACAAATGTGATTTGCTGCCAGAATCAGAACCTGAACGAAGCAATCATACATGCAGTACTGCAGAGCAGTCAGGTTCCTCAATAACACGCTGGCTGCAGACCTGAGAACCACATGGGTGTCACACCTACACCTGAGCACACCTCTGGAACTGGGGCTGCTGGAAACCATTGGATCCTGCACCACAAGGACCCTACAGCTCTGAACAACTGCAACCACCGCCCACAGCCTTACCGGGCCTCTTGTATGGTGCATGTGTTGCACTGAAAGGAACACAGAGGTGGTGTAGAATCAAGGAATCATTCTATCGCTGAGGTTGGGAAAGAAGACCATCAAGTGTAACCACTGACCCATCAGCCCCATGCCCACTAATTAGGTCCCTCACAGCCACGCCTCCACATTTCTGGAACAGGTCTGGGAACAGTGACCCTGTGCATTCAGCTGACCATCCGGACACTGATCCGACAATGCTCTGAGTCCTGGGGACGGCAACTCTCCCAGCTTCCAGCACTTCAGAGTGGCCGGGAGGACCATGGCGAGCGAAGATCGCTCAGAGCAAATCGCTTCAAAGGGGCAGCACACCCCCGTGTGCGGCCCGACTGCACGGCCACTCTCAGCACAAAGCGATTGAAGGGGAAAAGTGAAAGACACGAATCAAAATCAGCAGGAAAAAAAGAAACAAAAACCAACAACAACACAGTCCCTTTTAACGACCTCAAAACCGCCTTCTCGAAACAACCCCGTCATTTGCTATTCAGATGCTTTGATGCAGCTGACCAGCGAGCACCGAGTGAAACTCCGAATTTCGGCGACGGTTTCGCTAACAGAAAACCACAGGGAACTTCTCGAAAGTCTCTTCTACCCGCTGCGATCCCATAAGCGCGCGGCGGGGCGCGGTGCTGCCCACCCTCCATGTGCAGAGGCACAACCGGCGGGACGCCACGTATCGGAACGCCGCACCGCGGGTCCCACTGTGCGGGGAGCGCCGCTCGGACCCCGCCCCGCGCGCAGCCCCTCCGCTCCCTCCTAGAAGCGAGCGCTGCTCGCGGCGGAGCCTCGGGGAAAGCGGAGGATGCTCGACGCAGCCGCGGCGCAGTACCCGGAGGGGGTCGGGCGCAGGAAGCCGCGCCGCGCCCCGGGCAGCCCCCACCCGTCCGCCCGCCCGGCGCGCTCCCGAGCCGTCGGGGCCCCGTCGTCGAGAGGCTCCGGGGCTACGCTGTCACGGCCCGCGGAGGGGCGGGGGGCGGCACTCACCGAGCAGCGGGGACGGGTCGGGGCACGGCCCCGGCGCCGCCGAGTCCGGGCGGGTGTCGGAATGCGCCGAGACGGGCCGGGGCCGGGCGGCGAGCTGCGGCGGACGGGACGGCGGCAGCGAGAGGTTGGCGGGCGGCGGGCGGCGCGGCGGCGGCTCGGGACTGCGCGGCGGCGCCAGGGAGCTGCCTGCCAGGTAGTAAAGCAGCGTGGCCGAGAGGTGCAGCGCGCAGAAGGCAACGAGGAGGCGGCAGGCCCGCTGCAGCGAGGTGCCGGGCAGCGCCGACTCCTTCATGCCGCCGCGCTGACGGGGACCGCCGCGCGCCCCGCGCCGCCGCCGGGGACGGGATGGAGTCGGGGCGGGTGCGGCGGTGGCTCCGCCCGCTGGGGGCGGCCCCGGGCCCCGCGCCCCGCCCGCAGTCTCTGCCTCCGCGCATCCCCGCGACCCGCGGGGGGCGGTGTTGGCCGGCGGGAGCCGATCCGCGCCGTGGTCCCGCTGCCCCCGGCCCCGCGTGTCTTCTCCCGGGTAACAGCGGTGGCTCTAAGGGGAGAGGGCTCAGGTTGCAGCGGGGACGTTCAGGTTGGATGTCGGGAACGGCGAAGCGTTGGCGCGGGCTGACCGCGGATGTGGTGCGGTCACCACGCTGCTCTCAAGCCCCTCGGAGATGCGGCACTGAGGGACATAAACAGTGGGCGAGATGAGGTGAGCTGGAGTTGGACTGGCTGATCGTAGCGGTCTTTTCCAACCTCTGTGATTCAGTGATTCTATGAAAAGCAGCAGGACGTGATCTCAGTGATGCTGTGCTGACAGAAGCAAAATAGGAAGAGAACGCCTGCTGCCTCAGTGAGTCATTGTGGAGGCTGCACCCGTCTGTAAAACATGAAGTGGTGTGCCATCTCCAGGAGCAGTCTGGAATCAGTACAGTCCAACTTGCTTGGGACAGAGGAGTTACGTTTATCTGGCACAACAAGGAGATTAGATCTCGGCATCAGGCCTTTGACACGGTCCCCCTCCACATCCTTATCTCCAAATTGGAGGGATGTGGATTGGATGGCTGGATCACTCGATGGATAAGAAACTGGTTGAAGGGCCGCAGACAGAGGGTGGTGATCCATGGCTCTGTGTCCAGGTGGAGGCCAGTAATGAGTGGCATCCCCCAGGGCTCTGTCTTGGGACCGGTGCTCTGTAGCATCTTTATCAATGACAGTGATGGCGGAATCGAGTGCACCCTCAGCAATTTGCTGACGACACCAAGCTGAGTGGTGTGGTCGACACGGCTGAAGGAAGGGAGGCCATTCAGAGGGACCTCGAGAGCCTGGAAAAGTGGGAACAGGTGAACCTGATGAGGTTCAACACAGCAAAGGGCAGAGTTTTGCACCGACGGAATCCCAGGCATCCATACAGACTGGAAGGAGCAGTGCTTGAGAGCAGCCCTGCAGAGAAAAACCTGGGGGTCTTGATGGATGAAACACAGAATGTGAGCCAGCAGTGTGCCCTTGTGGCTCAGAAGGCAAATGGTGTCCTGGGCTCCATCAGAAGAGGAGCGGCCAGCAGGGACAGGGAGGTGATCATCCCCTCTAATCTGCTCTTGTGAGGCCCCATCTGCAGCACTGCGTCCAGGGCTGGAGCCCCCAGTACAAGAAAGACAGGGAGCTGTTGGAGAGGGTCCAGAGGAGCCACAAAGATGATGAGGGGGCTCGAGCTGAAGACAGGCTGAGGGAGCTGGGCTCGTTCAGCATGGAGAAAAGGAGGCTGCGGGGTGACCTCATTGCAGCCTTCAGGACCTAAAGGGAGCCTACAAACAGGAGGGGAGTCAGCTCTTGGAAAGGGGAGATAACAGCGGGACAAGGGGAAATGGTTTGAAGTTGAGGGAGGGCAGATGGAGGTTGGGTGTCAGGGGGAAGTTGTGTGCTGTGAGAGTGGTGAGGTGCTGGAACAGCTGCCCAGAGAGGAGGTGATGCCCCGTCCATCCCCGGAGGTGTTCAAGGCCAGGTTGGATGGGGCCCTGGGCAGCCTGGGTTGCTATGAAATGTGGAGGTTGGTGGCCCTGCCTGTGGCGGGGGGTTGGAGATTTGTGATCCTTGAGGTCCTTCCAGCTCTGGCCATTCTGTGATTCTGTGATTCTATCTCCTTGATCTTCCCGAGTGGCTCCCAGTCACTGCTTGAAAGTGCCTCTGCACCTGTGCCGCAAGAGGCTCAAGGAGAAACAGTAGAGGTGCATGACCACAGGCTCCTGCCTCCTCTATTTTCTCTTTTCTTACACATTTCTTTCTGATACCTTCTGGAAGCCAGCCCGATAATTACCATATGGTTTGGTTGAACCTGGTGTTGTCAGCACCAAGATGATGAGGCAGCTGCCTAATACACTAGTGCTGTCACTGCTGATGTTCTCAGCCATCATTCAACTAAGCACCTTCTCAAGTGAGCAAGCCAGGCTTTCAAAGCCTGCAGACCCTCTGGACATCTCTCATGGATTGATCAGCAGAAGGCAGCTCTGGCAACATAAATGAGCAGAGAAACCATTTTTCAGCACTTGCAGGTCAGTCTAGAGTTTCCACACTCCACTGCTATCAGGAGATACCAGATGCCTGCTAGTAAAATGTGTCTTTTGTTTCTTTCCTATTTGACATGGGTAATTGCAGGGAATCTTCCTGAGGTGCAATGACCTCAACTGTGATTCAAGGCAGAGTTGGTTTAATTTCCCATAATGCTTTAAATACGTCATGCCTTAAGTTTAGCAAGCAAAGGAAAAGAAGTCACAGCATGCTGCTGGGAACTGATGTCACAAAGTTGGGAAGTGTCTAATATGTAATTCCACATATTTGTGCTGCAGTAGCCTATATCACTGCTATCTTTTCCACAAGACAACTGTCTTGCCTTTGCTGAACATGGCTTTGGAAGCAAGGCAAGGGTTAAAGATGTAAAAGTACTCTGTAACAGCCTGAATCAATTCTATTATGCATAATTCAGGTGTGTCCTTGTGAGCACATGAGTAAATATGAGTATATACAGGTAAGTACGTAATGGCACACCTTCTTTTTTAGCACAGAGATAAGATGTTCTAGAAAACAGAGAATAAGGAAACAGAAATGCATTATTTATGGGAAAAAATGTGTGCATGCATACACACCCTTAGGTGCTCCTGCACTTCTGCCCTCTCCAGCTGCTGACTGTGGCTCTCTCTACACCAGCACAGCGTAATAAAAGTCCTCAGAGCTCTCGCTTTGCCACATCACCAAATCAGCTTCCGGCTCCCCAGCTTCACTGGAGTGATGGTGCTCAAGGTAATTTTTAGCCTTATTTCCCTTTACAAATAACTGCTGTGTAGCTACAGTGTCGTGCTGCACATGAGCACATCTGCAAGTCCACCATGCCTAATGACTTCTAAGTTTGATTTTAATCAAAATTGGCAGTTGGATGGCATCATAAATATCCAAACTGAGTGCTGAAGCAAGCCACTACGATGGCGCTGAGTGAAAGTTGATTGAAGGAGGTTTGCAGTCAGGCAGCAAATTATGAGGAGGAGGAGGAGGACAGGCGCCAGAGAGGGCGATTGCAGGCAGTTCAGTGATGGGATTCAGTAGGTCAGGTTGATGGTTGGATTTAAAACACAGGCACCTTCCTGTGTGCTTCCATGTTTCCCCAGGGCAGGGCAGAGCAGAGCATGCCCGGGTGCACCTCTAGGACAGCAGCATGGAGCCCTGGCGCTGCGACCCCACTCCTCACTGCTGCAGCTGTGTGGGCTGCAGAGCTGCTCTGCTGCAGGGCTGGGAGGAGGCTGGGAAGAGTTGAGCTGAGCTGTGGGACAGGCATCAGGCGAGGCAGGCAGACAGCAAAGGGACAAGATGCAGAGGTGTGAAAAGCAACATCCAGCTGTCCTTTGCGGGAAGCCCAAAAGAGTCAAACCAAGACCTGTCTTGTCACTCATCGTTCATTAATAGCAGTCTACTGCATTATTAACCTGGATAGTTCCTTTATCCGGGATGTTTGTAGAATCAGGCACCATGACTGAGTCTGGTGCAACCAAAATACATTTAACAGGGCTCGTGAAAGCCTGGCTGCAAATCCAGCCCGGGTTAGGTAGGTGTTGCACAGCTCCTTGTCAAGCTTGTCTTCTGTTTTGGATGGCTGCTGCTGCAGTACTTCCTATAGCATACAGCTCCAATTGCATGTTACAGCAGTCCAAATATAAATTCATTACAAGAATACTTGTCATTTTCACTAGTGTATTTCTTGTTTATCCACTACATTAGCTCCTGTGGCTGAGAGCAGAGAGCATTGTCCAGAGGTGCCAGGGCCTGACCACGCCATTGAGTGGCTTATTTTCTGGAGCATAAAATGGGATGTGGTTTGGTGCTACTGTTGACTTCATTTTGCCACGCATTTTTCACAAAGGAGAAATGTTGCATTAGCATCCGGATCCTCAAAAATAAGCTGTTTGCAGTGCTTACAGTACTGCTCTGATCCATCAGTATGGATGTAGATGTCTGTAGTGCAAAGACAGTAATAAAAAAAAAGACAGGAATCAACTGAGAATGTTGCTGTCTCAGCACAACTGACTGCAAACAACAAAGTTCACTCTTCACCTTTTAAGAGAAACAGAAACCAAAAGCTGCAGGAAAGACTGGAGAAACAGAACGGCTTTCATTGTGATGACAATGCTCTTCTGTCTGATGCCATGTGAGGTGGCTGCCCCTGGGTGTTTGTGAGTACATACCCAAGGATTTGGACATACATCACTCTTGTGGGACCATGGGAAAAGCAAGGCCAGCATCACCTCTGAGCTGCTAAGGAACCGCAGGAAAGCTGCAAATCCCCTGGGCAAATCTGACCTCCTTGGCCAGTTGTTCCTTGCCACAGAGGTATCCCAGGGAAGCGGGACCAAGAGCAGCTTGGGTGTGAAGCCACAGCCACTTCTGACCAGCTGTGGTGATTCTGGTGAGCAGTCAAAGCAGAGGAAAAGGTTCAGCAATGGATGCTGTCCCCAGCCTGCCTCTCCCCGGCTCCTGTGCCTCTGATGTCCAGTGCATAGCCAGCTCCAGTGGGAATCCTAAAGATGAAGGTGACTGTGAAGGTGAAGATGAAGTGCTCTTTTTTTCCTTTCTAACTTTCTTTCTGGTGTGATGGGGGCATGTGCTCTGTACCCCTCATGGGTTGCAGGAACAGGGCAGCCCTCAGTCCTGGTGGGTCCCCAGCATTTGCTGAGGGTAAATTTGCAAGAGCACCAGGGGGAGCAGCAGGACAGGATTTAAAATCCTGCGAGTGAGGCAGAGCAGAATGTGAGAGCAGGTATGAAGGCAACAGATAACAAAGGAACTGAAGGTGCTGGGCAGAGCGGTGACAACACTGGTGACGGGATCAAGGCCACGCTGCTGATAAGGCCGCTGTGCAGAAGTGGAGCAAGACTGACAGGATGCAGTATGGCTCAGCCACCCATTCCCCACAAGATGGAAGGTCTGCAAGCTGCACTGTGGTCCCCCAGGAAGTGCAAGTGTGATATGAGTCACAGGACCACGACTGATGCCTGCGACAAAGCTGGGGACAGCAGGAGGGGATTGCACAGAAATACCTGCAACGTGGAGGAGGAGGCTTAAATGCATGATTGTCTCTGTAGATGGAGCTGTGCAGCCAGTGCTGGGCTGTGCAACCAATGGGAACCTCCTGGCCACCTAAGGAAGGACTTCCCCTCTCTAACTCGAGGGGATGGTTGCTGGGACTTTTGTCAGAGGCTTCAAGCCTGCACTTGAAAGCAAAATTGAAAGAGGAGTGAGAGGCCTCTGAGAGGTGGTTTCCTCTGAGAGCCTGTGATGGTGGTTTCCCCTTTGTCACACCGCTAGGTGTCATTTAGCTCACTCTGTGAAGATCACAGCATCTGAACACTGCTGAGAAACTGGGTGCAGAAAGATCAAGCCTCATGTTGGCCAATGGCGCTGCAGAACCTGCTGCTGCTGGCACAGAAGGGATGTGGACGCCTATGCCATGAGGAGGGTGAGGCAGAGACAGCAGCACATCTGAGCTGCACGGTTCCTGCACTGCTCATGGTGCAACTCCAGGAACCAGGCCAAGCTCGGGACAGGCAACGCAGCGCACAGGCAGGGAGGCTGACAGAGGCCTTGGGGTCAAAGTCTAGCCGTTTTTTTGCCACTGAACACCTTGGAGAAGACCATGAAGGCCCCTGACAGCTCTTCTGCAGGGCTTTGCCGGGTGGGAGCAGCTCGTAGGACACTGAGTCGTCCTCTAGTTGAGAGCTGGTTGGGAACAGGTTGCCCAGCCGGGGTGTAAGGAGATTAATCATCACGTGCCAGAATGTGAGAGCTTCTGGCTTCATGAGACCATGTGTGCTGGCGGAAGGATGCCCTGGGGCCTCGCACACGTCAGGGCTGTCTCCACTGCTTGTCACAATGCCCATTGCTTTGTGCATGACCCATCGAGGATGGAGATTCCCCGTCTTCCTGCTGGTCAGGTTGCTCACCCTCCTGCGGAAGGCTGGTTCCTGACACCCTGCGTGAACTTCTCTGCTCAGGACTTTGTGCCTGTGGCTTTCACTGTGCCATCTCCAGCAACCAAGAGGACCTTGGTTCCACCAACTTAGTTCCTTAGTCTCCTTCCTTTAGTTGTAGGCTGCTGGCAGATCTCCCTTTACCAGACTAAGCCACCCCACCAGCACTCCTGTTCCTTGGGAACAACTGCTAGTGCAGTTAAATATTTACTTTACCTGTAGGATTTTCAAAGCAGAATAATAGTAAGCGTCAAACGTTACTGAACTGTGTCAACAGGGAATGTAATCCATGTACACAGCCATCTAAGCAGAGCAGAGGTGTGTTCTGAAAGGGGAATCCCAAAGCTCCTGCCAGTCCATGCTCAGCCATGCCTGTCTGACCACGAGGGCTTGCTGAGATACTCCTGCTCATCTCTGCTGTCCAGGGCTGGCAAGAACCACGCTAAGACTCAGGTAAGACTGTGGGGAAGAAAGGTCCTGAATGTGATGTGTCTGTCTTTTCAGCAAGTGCCCATGTGTACGCTGCACGTGTCTGCAGATCTTCCAGGCAGTTTTCTGTAGGTTTGTGTTGGCCCTTTGCACAAAGAGTACCTCCTACCCACTACCAAGGTGAAGGAGACGCCCTCTCCCTTCTGGCCTAGACTTAATCTTGCCATATCTGTCCCAAAGGAGTTCTAGTCAAAACTACTTTTCAGCTATGATGCTGACTTTCTGTCCAGCGATTCTCTTTTCCATCCTTCACCCTTCAGCCTTTGATCTTGATTCCATCAAGGAAAGTGTTGGTGGATGTGGTAAATTGTTTTCTAAGGGGCAGCAAGGATGCTCACATGGAAAGACTGATGTTGGACATTTTTCTCAAAGGTGAAAAAGCAAGGTCTTGTGGAATGGAGGTCCTTGCTGAAAAGTCCCCCAGTGGCACAGCCTCCCAGATCAGCCCCAACTTTTGCATTTTGCACATGAAGTATCCCAATCTAAAATAGAGATCCACATGATGTAGGAATCACAGAACCATAGAATATCCCAAGCTTGTAAGAGACCTGCAAGGATCATGGAGTCCAACTCCTGGCTTCACGCAGGACCACCCAAAGCCCAAACCCTGTGTCTGGGGGCATTGCCCAAACTCTCCTTGAGCCCCAGCAGCGCTGCCCTCTAAGGCACAGCCTTTATCTCACCCCCACCTGACCTCTTCTGATGCAGCTCTGTGCTGTTCCCTTGTGTTCTGTCACTGTCACCACGAAATGAGGAATGGCAGCTATGAAGCTGGAGGGTCGTCTTGGGGGTAATGTGCACAGTGGGAGGCTGGCTGGTTTGGAGAGGAGAGCAGCATTACTCAGCCTGCGCTGTGGGCCAAAGGGATTTTATAGCAGCCTCTATTGCCTGCACCTGGAGTTGGCAGGCTGTCATTCACCTCTGGGTGCACAGGCTGTCTGTTCCCAACGCACGTCAAAGTGCTCAAAATGCTGCTTTTCCCAGCGCCAAGATTAGCTGCTGCCTTCTGCTATAAAGGCTGCTGTGAGCGGAGTGAGGTGCACGAATGCATGCACCCATGCCAGCCATGCCCACAAAGGAGCTGCTGGTGCTGGCGCTGATGCTGGTAGCCTTTGTTTCTGCCAGTGGTAAGTCTGCTCTGCGGTGGTGGGCTGGGAGGTGTGGAGGGACTGAGAGTGCAAAGGGGGGCAGAAAGACACAGGATCTCTGTTATGTGGAGAAGAGGTGAGGGAGGCAAGGCAGCACAGCAGCAGCACAGTGGGGTGCAGAGAAGGACAGGAGCACACACATCCCACACTTCCTGGGGTGTGCCAGTGATGCATTTGATGCTCAGTGGAGCTCCTGGTTCAGAGTCCAGGAGACAGGGCTATGGGAAGGGGCTCAGAGACAGGTACAGGCATTCCCACCTCTGTCCCTCTGTCACTACCTCACGCTCCTGCCACCAGCTCTCTCTGGAAAGGCAGTTGTCACTTAATTCCCCCCCTGCTGAACTCTTGGATCTCTGCTCTGTTTCAGGGGCAGAGCTGGAAGAGGAGAACGGCCTGAGAAGGGTAAGAGATTTCCATTTGCTCTTGTTAGTGGCTTCAGATCCTATTGGGCTGCCTCAATGCCTGGCGTGACTGGGGGAAAGGCTATTCCCAGAAACTGCCCCAGCTTTGTGGGTCTCAGCAGTCTCAGCCCAGTACTGACCCCGGGCAGCGAGTCCCACCTTGAGGCACGCTGCCTCCCCCTGCTCTGTGAGCCTGCCCTAAGGGGCACTGGGATCCCCAGAGCTGCTGTGCAGCCAGCTCCAGCCACGCTTGCTGCTGCCCTAGCGCCGTGGGAGGAGGGTGGGAGCTGCCTGCTCTGAAGCACTCACTGCGGTTTCTCCTTTCCAGCCGAGGTGTGGAGAGATGGCTGAGCTGCAGGCCTGCCCCCTGCTGCACTTGCCCATCTGTGGGAGCGATGGGAACACCTATGCCAATGAGTGCTTGCTCTGTGTGCAGAAAATGTAAGCTCACACCTGGGCACTGGCCTCCAGGGGTCTAATTTTAGCTGTCTAAATGCAGGTGCTTGTCAAACACCGTGGGAAAACCACAGCCCACGGGAAGGACACAAGATCCTAACTGCGAGGTGGAGGAAGGCTTTTGGCATCCTCTGAACCTGGCTCTGCAGCCCTCAGCTTCACCTCCCCATGATGGTAGTGCCCAAGAACAGGCATGCGAATGCCCCTAGCCTTTGCAGGTGCCAGCCCCTTCCTTGGCACTGTGTTTAGGGACAGTGCAGCTGCAAACTTAGTATTCACTCACTGTGTTGGCAGAGTACTGATCCCACAGGAGAGAGCGATATTTATCCATCGGAGCAGCTTGCTGGATCATGCACTATAGGGTGGTACACCCCCCAAAATGTGGGGTCAAGAGTCACAGCCAGACGACCTTCCAACATAAGAAAAAACTGGCAACAAACCAGGTGCTCTGCAGAGGGTGAGAGAAGGTCCCCAGTCTGTACTGCCTGTGAATGAATAATCACAGAACCATAGAGGAGTTTGGGTTGGTAGGGACCTTAAAGATCATCCAGTTCTAACCACCTGCCTAGGTCAGGGATGTCTGCATCTAGACAAGGTTGCTCAAAGCCCCTGGTCTTAAATACCTCAGGGAATGGGGCATCCACAGCTACTCTGCGCAGCTGCTCCAGTGCCTCACGTCCCTCTGAGTGAAAAATTAATTCCTAACATCTAACCTAAATCTCCCCTCTTATAGTTTAAAACCTTCACCCCTTGTCTTGGTCACAATAGTGTGACCCGATGAAGTCTCTCTACAGGCCTCCTTTATGTACTGGAAGACCACTGTAAAGTCTTCCAGAGCCTACTGCAGGCTGAACAAGCCCAGTTCTCCCAGTATCTTCATAAGATGGGTACTCCAGCCCTCTGATCCTAGTTGTAGCCCTCCTCTGGACCCAGTCTAATGTGCCCATGTTTTTCTCAAGCCGGAGAAGGAAGATTTGGATGCAGATGTTTAGAAAGGTGCACTAGGTGGATAGCCTGGACAGGCACATAGCACCAGTAAATCCTCCCAAGAGAGCTCTGTCAGTGCAGATGCCCAGTTATGCGCATCATGGTTCCTTTGGTCCACAAAGGAACCACCATAAGTCTGAGGAGTAGGGCAACAGGGGCATCACGATGTTCAGAAGGGAAAAGCAGAGGGTTGCTTTGGGACAGGACCACCCTGTAATTCTGTGCAGGCTGGGAAATGATGGGCTGAGCGAAGATCAGGCTGAATGCAGATCAACAGGTGCTTGCATTTCCAAGAACACAGGCTGCAGGGAGGGACAACCAGATTGCACAGGAAGATGCTGCCACTGCTGCAGGGTGCTGGGCACTGAGGCTGCTGCATGCCATTGGGATATCGGTCTCCTGGGACCTGGGGAAACTGCAGAGGGTCTGCAAATGGCCACAGGCCTGGACCTGTGAGGAGCTGTGGAGGAGCTACGTCCAAATTCTGGTGGCTCTTGGAGTGGGAGGTCAAGGGGATCCAGTGCAGCCTATGGCCACAAAGGGAACGCACGGAGTCATGTTGCAGCTGCTGATACTACACAGGGCAACAGCCACAAAGTCCCAGAAAGGTTCAGATGAGACACAGGGGACAGGTGAACAGGGAGGGAGGGGTCTTCATCCTCGGGGGTGGAGAGGGCTTGGGCAAAGCTTCAGTGCTCACACTGCAAACCAGCTGGGATGAAATCGTCTCTAGCAATGGTGGGACCTGCACCATACGCAGGGAAGAGACCTCTGCAGGCAGCTGCATCTCTTTTCAATGGGACAGTGAGCAAGCAGTTTCAGAAAGGTCAGCTCCGTTCCATGGGCCAGATGTGGCCAAGGGTGAGTCAGGGAACACTTTTTTTTTTTTTTTTCCCTAGTTCTTTACTCTGTTTTTCTACATTATCCTAGGAAAACCAGGCAAGATATCCGGATTTTGAATGACGGGGAGTGTCAAGATATCTGAGCCTCCTGGTGGCCTTCCTGAGCCCGCAAATAGGTGATTAATTGGTGCTGTATGCTCTGCGTGCATCAGACATTTCAATCAGTGACAGTAAATAATAAAATTGCATACACAATCTTATTTCAACAGCATTATTTTGTGCCGGGCTGAGGGAAAACAGCACAAGCCTGTTTCCATGAAGAACTACTAAAAAAGTGCAGTCAAAACATTCATTTCCAATCTATATCACAAACTAGGCCCTGCACATTGTGCACTGTACATTTCTCTCGTGTTCCTGGGAGCAATGTGGGAGCAGTAAGAAACACACATAACAGAGATCCTGGTGAAGGAGGTGCTGTACAAACACAGCTTTTCTGAAGGAGGCAATTTAGCAAAGGTACAGTTTCTCCAATGCGGGAGCTGATGGCCTTCTCTTCAGCTCCCTAGAAACCACCTTCACATCCAGAGCTGGTGCTAGTGGAAAACAGCAACATCACGCTTCTTGTATCATTCAGCTTTTCATGTGAGACTGCCCCATAAAGAAATCAGCCCAGATAAGCCACAGGAGCACTAGAAGTACAGAGTGGAGATCCTGAATTCCAGAGAGCCTGAATCTCTGGGGGAGTTTTCTCAAAACAGACCTGATCTCCCTAGGTGCTCTTGGGGAACAGAATTTGCCTCCAAGTTGCTCAGCATCATGCCTAGATTGCTTCCTAGATTGCTTGGGCAACTCTTGGTGCTACAGTGGGGTTTGGTCCAAGCTGGCTAATGGTCAGCATGCATCAGCTGTCTGTGGGCTCCCTCTGATCTTTTTTTTGGTCTTTTTTCCCGTAGCAGCTGGGACGTGAATCACCTTTCACTAAATATCACAGAATCACAGAATGGCCAGGGCTGGAAGGGGCCTCAGGGATGATGAAGCTCCAACCCACCCACCACATGCAGGGCCACCAACCTCCCCATTTCACAGCAGCCCAGGCTGCCCAGGGCCCCATCCAACCTGGCCTTGAACACCTCCAGGGTTGGACGCGGCATCACAGCCTCTCTGGGCAGCTGTTCCAGCACCTCACCACTCTCACAGCACACAACTTCCCCCTGACACCCAACCTCCATCTGCCCTCCCTCCACTTCAAACCATTTCCCCTTGTCCTGCTGTTATCTCCCCTTTCCAAGAGCTGACTCCCCTCCTGTCTGTAGGCTCCCTTTAGGTACTGCAGGCTGCACTGAGGTCACCCTGCAGCCTTCTCTTCTCCATGCTGAACAAGCCCAGCTCCCTCAGCCTGTCTTCGTTGTGGAGGTGCTGCAGCCCCTGATCATCTTTGTGGCTCCTCTGACCCTCTCCAACAGCTCTGCCTTTCTTGTACTGGAAGCTCCTGTACCAGGACTGTAGATGGGGCCTCACAAGAGCAGAGTAGAGGGGGACAATCACTTCTCTGTCCCTGCTGGCCACCTCTCTGCTGATGGAATATGTGCACCCAAATTGTACAGCTTGAGTATGCAAGGGGTCTCTTCGCTCGCAGTGGCAGAGATCTGGCTAATGCAAGGTTTTCCACCCAAAGTCCATTCAGTTCTGCTCTGTCATGTCCCTAGAGAATGACTGATTATGATTTCTGATCAGCTTCAGCAAAGCTTCATGTTGCTTGGAGAAGTGCTCTGCTGTTAAGTGAAACCTGTGCTCACCCGCAAGGCATCAAGCTGCTCTGTCCTGCTGCTGCACTCACATGACTTATTTGTAGTACCTGGGGGAAGGGTCTGATTGCATCATAAAGTCAAGTGAGCTCCCTGAAGTCGGTCACCACAGTGTCAGTCTGGGACCTGTGCCGGTGTCGTGGCCACTGTACCTGCCTGGTTGGTTACATGGTTCTTCCCCCACATCCAGATCCGCAGCCGTTGGTGATAGATTTAATGCTACCACTGAAAATAATAATGAGAAGTATAAAACAATCATACTTGGTCAGTCATGGAGATCCTTTTGACTTGGGGTCTCCAGAACCAAGACAGAGGGCAGTGAGCAAGAGCAAACACCTGTAGGAGAATGCAACAAGGCGTAATTGGGCAGGGACAGAGCCTTGGCATTGCAATCATTGTTTCGTCTGGAGGCAGCTGTTGTCATTAGAAGTTTTCCTGTCCCCAGCCTTGTTACTGTCTGAAACCTACCAGCTATCAGTGACTATTACAAGGACAGAACAGTGGCTGTGAAAGCAGGAACTGTCTCTGCCTGGATTCATCTCCTTACTGCCAACCTTCAGTGCCTGGTTGTGAATTCTGGAGAGGCAGACTGCCATTGTTTCCCTGACACTGCCTTTTCATGGGCTTTGCACCCAGCCTGGTTAGTTGCTCACAGCTGTCCAGAGGGCTTAACACCTCTGCTGCCCTGCTCTGCGCCCTCTCCACTTCTGCAGGGGTGAGGGCCACAACTGCATGTAGCTTGGTCAGCAATTCCGTTGCTGCACCACTCACCCACTGCCTGCTTCTGCAGCTCTGCAGGTCCCTACCTATCCCCTAGGGCTCTCCTGAACAACCAGCAGCATATTTTCCCCTTTCAGCCCTTAAAAGGAGTAGGAGACGTTAGGGTCTGGTCTGCACTGCCAGAGAGCATGGGGAGATGCAGGTGGAGTGCACTGCACCTTGGGAATAGGCTTGACCAAGCTTTCAGCTCCAACTTGCCCCAAATCAGATCACCATTCTGCAGGACAAAACTGGAAGCTGTTCCCTGACTGCTGCTAGAGTGACAGCTGCATGGCTGCCCATGCTGATCTTCTGGATAACTTTGGGTCTGGGCTGTGTCTGTGGCTGTAGGAGGGAGAGGCATTCTCTGGCTGCTGCCTCGCAGTAGCAATGCCAGATGGGGGGAAAACAGAGGTGAGGCTCACAATGCACTCTAGTAAGTCTCCTTCAGATCCCATTAAGGAAGTTGTGTGTGGGTGAAGGCAGCCCAGGGCCAAAGGAAACAAGATAGGAATGTGGGGAAGCAGTGCCTGGCATGCTTGATGCATCCAGCTGCACTGGTTCATTCATCTGAAACTGACCAGAAAATTCAACCTGCAGCAGAAAGGACAAACCTTGGGCTACATCTGCTGCAGAGTTCTTCTGTGCTGCAGCACTGGCAGGGGACAGGAGGGCACTACAGGCTCTGAAAAGGCCTCTGCTATGCCACTCTCACTCCCAAGCAGAGATAGCTCAAGACTGGGTCTGTGATTTCCACACTGTTATCCACCGCCAAACCTTCCCACAGGATCACAAGTTCACTTGCTTGGGATTTGCAGCAATTCATGCACAAGAACAAAACCTTCACAGGGATCTAGGTCCTGAGAGATGCAAGCGCAGGCTCAGTAAGATGTTAAACCCCATTTATCCTATTTAGTACCTCTTATAGACCCTGAGAGCACAGCAGCTCTTTCACTTATGAACAATATTTATAAATTCATTGCATTCTTAACTGGAAAATGGGTGGAACAGTGTGTCCAAAAAAGGGCAATTTTTTGCTGAGTCAGGAGAGATTTATCAGACCTCAGCAGGCTCTGGAGTGTCTGAGTGCTTCTGCTTCTCCTCCCCAGGAGACATGTGGGTGAAAAGCTGAGTTTTGCACCGCCCAGGCAGTCAGAGCTGTAGCATTAAGGCTGGCAGACCCCTGTGCCTCTGCAGCCAAGAGCATCCCTGTGTGGGTGTCAACCCATAGCGTGCCCTGGGCAGCTTGCTCTGGTTGTTCTGCATGCAGCTGGAGCTCTCAGCACCCTGCAACACCCAGAGGTGCCCATCCTTTCTCCCACATTTCATATCAGCTGCCAACAGCCCAGAGATCCCAGAACAGTTCTTTCCAAGCACTTCCAGACGTGATGTCCACAGTGACCAGGCGTGTGTTTTCCTCTCCCCCACACACGTTAATTTCAGGATGCACAAGGCAGGGTGACTTGGGGTTGAGCAGCATCACACAGCCTCACCAGCAGAGCACACCTGGCCTTCACTTTTGACTGAGGTACAAGAAACTCACACAAGTGACTCAGAAGCACCCCATCTCAGGATGCCACTCACACTCCTCGCCAGCCCTCGCATATCAGAGCCTTCCCATATCTGCTGTGCTGCCAACACCCTGCTGGTTCTTTTGGGACTTTTAAACTTGCCCCACCCCTCCAGAGGTACCACATAATCTGCAAAGGACAGAGGGGAGAAGCCCCAAGGGGAAGTGGTAACCGGGGGGACAAGCAGGAAGGCAGCAGAGATCACCACGTCCCCCCAGGAGACCCCCCAGGCATGAAATTTGTAACTTGGCCTGGAGTCGTCAGGAACCTACAGAAAGACTGCTGAGAGCAAAGGCTATGGGCACCCCCAGGAGCTGTTCTGCTACAGGGCAAGTCAGTTGAGTTCACCCATGCCTTGGCAGGTGAGCAATTCCCAGAGAGCTTGGGAGTAGACGCATTGTAGAGCTCTTCTACCATTGCTTCATCCACTTGGAATTGACTGGATTTGGCTACTTCTGTCCCTGGGGGTCTCCTAAATGTGCCATGATCTCGAGCCGCAAGCAGCCTGCTGTGAGGGGTGGAGGTCCCTTCCTACGAGCACTGCGACAGACCTGTGCAAAGACCTTTCTGACAGCTTGCATCCCATTCCAGATCCCAGAACAGGTCTTGGGTGCCTAATGACTCCTCCATGCATCTCATTCTGGAAACGACGGCGAGGCCATGCAGCATCCGGCTGGGCCACGCAGCTCCTCTCCGCTCTAAAGAAGGGCATCTGAGCTACAGTTTGGCAGCAGCGAGCACGGGTTTCCTATCTGAAGCGGAACTGTTGTACAGAAACATCAGCATGTTTTGCAGTCCACACAGTAGGTGGACTGGAGGGCAGACACTCATACACCTTTAAACTGTGATAAGGAGCATATTATTACCCCGCTGGTGGCCTAGTCAGATAAGTTGTTTGTGGAGGACAGTCTGCGTTTCTTTCAAGCTCTCATTCTGCTGAACCAGTAAGAGATTACATTCCCAAGGAAATCAGCCGCTTCTTATTTGAAACTGCAAAGAGCGATGGATAGCTTAGGGAGAGACCACGATTATTCCGACACTTCTCTGCCTTCCTCCACAGCCCACGAGGAGAACGCTGAGCCAGGTAACGCTGCGCTTCTAACTTTTATTGGAAGGAAGAACGGTCTTTTTTGTCACTAATGCTTTCTAGGAAGGGGTTACCAGCGTGTGGTTAGGGGATGGGGGATGCGTGTTTGATAGTAAATGCATACGGCTTTTTCCAAGCCGTGTTTCAGATCACAGAGGCACCTATAAAGATCTCTCCACTCAGTTTCTCGGGCAGTTCCAATGCACTGTCGCTTTGCAGACTGACAAAAGGCTCTCAGTGTACTTTTATTTGGAGGGATTTTTCATTTCATTTCATTTCTGTATGCTTGTGTTCTCTGCTATGTAATCTCTCACTGGATGCAGGTGTCTCAGAGAGATTCCTCCTGCTGACTGCAACAGGCAGCACAGCTTTGGAGCAGCCCCAGAGCGCTCTGTTGGTCCGGATAGAAATGAATGAGGGATGTTTTCTGGCTGCACAGAGCAATTTGCTTAGGATGGATTGGGGAGGAGACAGATTGCATGCAGCGAGAAGTGCTTTTATGGCTCAGGAGGTATTTTGAAAGTGAAAGAAAGTTAGCTCGGCTGCCACAGAGGGACACGTGAGGGATGTGCACTTCGGCAGTCAGCCTGCAGCGGCGTGCATGCAGATCCCACGGCTGCTGCTTGGAGCTCCATTTCCCCAGGCTGCCTCTGGTGGTCTCTGCTGCTGGCAGAGCCCTCCTGCCCTGATGCTGCTTCACACACTGCCCAGCACAGCTGCATGCTGTACGGACCGTGTGCGGTTCTGTCTCAGAGCCTGCCTGTCACTAATACCATCTCTGGCCGTGCCACTGCTGAGAAATCCTCACACTGCCTGTGCAGTGCCTTTTGCATCCGTGCTTCTCTTCTCTGGGGTCCAGGTAGGATGAAAGGTTTCAGGGAGGGGATCTGCCTTCTCCTGCATGTCTCCACTGGGGGCTCCTGGAACTAGTATGCAAAAAGCATCAGTAAAAGAGCAGGAGAAATGACAGACGACACCAGAAAGTAGGGCTGCTCTTGGATTCATGGTCGTTTGGTGGCGTGGCTGTTGTCATTATTAGATAGTATTGGGATCACTGTGCCCAGATTTAAACAAAGTGCCACACAGAGCCACCAAAGCTGAGGAAACAGAGCCGAGAGGGTAGGCACCTGCCTAGCAGGAGGCATGGAAAGGACGGTAGCACAGGGAGGGACAGGAGACGCCAGCTGGATAGAAAGGAAAAAATGACCGTAGTGAAAAGAGCACAGAGATCAGAGGTGTGCTGTGAGATCTTTCCCCACTTTCCTGGACAAGGTCCTGATTAACTTGAGGTAATACTGGCCCTGCCGCCAGGAGAACACTGGGACAGAGACCTACAGGGATTCATTCCAAGCAAAACTTCTCATGATTATTATTATCAGAAGAACAGATCTAATTTGAGTAGGGGTTGGCCACTACTCTTAGGGGTTTTTTTGTTTTGTTTTGTTTTGCTTTGCTTTGTTTTGTCTTTAAATCTGTCCTGGACTGTGGCTTTTCCCATGTTTAACTCAGACACCTGGGGTGCAGGAGCTGCAGTGCCCAGTTAGCCTCAAAAGTCCTTCTCACCTTGCCAGCTCTCCCAGCTGGACAAGAGAATGCCAAAATGACCACTCTTCACTCATTGGACTTAACACTTCAACATGAGCTGAGACTTTTCATAGGAGAAGCTGGATCTGATTGCATCCACAGGGAGCAGGTCTGTTTGGCTGCCTTTTACCCATTTGGCAGTTGTTGAAACTGTGAAAACTAGTGCTCGTGTGAATTCCTCAGTGCATGTGTGGGAAGCTCCCTCCGTGCTCCAGGCAAGTGCTACTCCCACCGGTACTTCTACCAGCAAAGGGGCACAGAAATATGCCCCTGCGTTAGCCAAAGGGAATGGTCTCATGCTATTTGATCTAAGACAGGTCCTAATAAAGACTCCACAGGCTGCAGCCCAAAGAAAAAAAATGGAGGGTTGAGAACTGTGGGCATTATTCACGTGAATACCAGCAAAGGGTGAGGAAATGCACGCAGCTTTCTCAGCCCCTCGAGGTGGGACCAGCTGAGTAGGCACAGGAAAGGCACTGTTGATCCATCTTTCTGCCCGTCTGGATGAACAGCGCTAGGCAAGTGCAGCTACCTGGGGAAAAGTGCATTAATGGAGCAAACTCACAGAAGTATTTTGCAGCCACTAATGAATGATGCGTGACCCTGAGTGATTGCAGGGTGTCCCCAGAGGACAGCCCACGTCCTGCGTTTTCAGCTGGCCCCTGTGGTGTGTCATTTGGACACAAGTCACCCAAAGGCTGCAGTGGCAGGAAGAAAACTGCAGCTCGGAATTCCTAAGAATTTACAGCACAGATTTGTGCGGCACGCCGTCAGATCCTCCCTGCCGATGCTGCTTAGTAAGTACAGTGCCTTACTTACTATTGTATAAAGACCTGCTTCATGATAAAAAGGCTCAGACCACTTTCATCAGCGCCCTATCAGCAGACGAGGAGGGAGGGCTACGGTCCCGTGGTCGAGAGGTGGTGTTAGCACTCGGTTTGTCCTTTAGGTTCCACCATGTTGCGCCGCTTGAGAGACCGGGAGCTGCTCCGGAAGAGAAAGGCAGAAGCCGAGGAGAAGGATTCAATTCAGTGGGCTCTGGGGTAAAACTTTCTTACGCCGTGCGATCCTTTCTCTGTGCACGTGGCCGGAGACCAGGCACAGGCACCGCATGACGACAGGGTGCCCCGTGCTCCCTGTGAGGAGAGGTCCTCGCTGGCGCGGGCGGCCCTCGGCCTCTATCTGCTAAAGGGCTGCTCTGGTGCTTGAGGAAAGAGCGTGTGGGGCTTTTGTAAGGGATGGGTTGGCGGTAGGAGAAAATTGGCAGCCAGACTCCCGCGTCCTTGCCTGGCCACCCATGCAGAGAATTCCAGTTTCTGCAGGGGTGAACTGGGTGCCACTTGCAGCCTGAGAGATTGGCACAGCTCTCTCGGCAAGAGGGCACGTGCCAGGCAAGGAGGGACCACGCTGCCCTTGACACCTAACCCTTTGCTACATGAAATCCCCCTGCAGGGAGCACGAGAGAAGCAAACGGCAGAGGAGAAGCCACGGTGCCAGGCGAGGAAAGGGCCGTGCGCATGTCATGGAGCCCGCACCACAGCCAAAACCACAGCCAAACCCTCAGCCCCCGAAGAAGGAGGAAGCTGAGATGGTGTCCTCCACGGCGATGCAGCAGGCCGAGTCTTCCCAGATAGACATGCAGGACCTGTTTGCTGGTGTGCAGCTGGCAGATCTGGAAGGGATACTGGCCTCGGGGAGCCAGAGTCCCCTGGGTGAGTCCTGGAAAGCTGCCATCCCCATGGGATCCTGAGGGCTGCAGGTTGGGGCTGCAGGGACAGATCCCTCTCTCTGAATTGTGGGGAGGAGTAGAAAGCCAGCTGCTGTGAGTAGAGTCATTGGCATGCTGGTCTGTGGCCGCTGGTCCCTTTTAGAGCTCCTTGTCCTAAAGATTTCTTTGCAGCCTTTTCTGCACAGGGAAGAGGTAGCTGTGTCCTGATGCACTTCCCCGGGGAGAACAGATAAGCATGAGAAACACTGCATAGAACAGCAAAAGTTGGTTCACAGACAAGTGTCTGCCTCGGGTCCTCTTCTGTCTGAAACTAAAGAAAGTGACCAGAGGGCCACAGCTGGGCAGCGGGACATGGGTTATTTGCCCACAATGGTGGGTCACCGTGCTCCCTGCCCCCCTGCCAAGAGCCAGTCCAGGGCACAGGTGCTCTGAAAAGAGGGGGCAAACTCCAGAGCAGGTCAGGGACCATCACACTGGTTCCAGGGTGATGGGGAGGGGAAGGGCAGCCGCAGGCACAGTGCGTGCAGGAGACCTGCCCTGCTGGGGCTGGTGGCAGCAAGAGTCCTTACAGCACAGCACGGGGCTTCTGATGCTCTTGTGCCACCACCGTCCTACACCAGGTCCAGTCCCCAGTCCTGAGACTCTGAAACGGCAAGAACAAGGGCTGGACTTATTTGCCTTCTGCCATTAAACCCATTAAGCCCCACAACCTAAGGGACCAGCATGTCCTCTGGAAGTCATGCGGGCCAGCAGGAGGTGCTTCTCATCACATGCACCCCATGGCCCAGCTAACAGAGCCCCCGGCAGCAATGACCTCTCTGGTGTCCTTTGTAGGTGAAGAGGATATGCTGAAGCTGGCAGATGAAATACAAGAGGTACTGAATACTTCGCTAGAAAGGAACGAATCAGATAATGACATGTATTCATCAAGCCTATTTTGAAGTTTTATTTAAATATATATATATATATTCTTCCAGTTTTTATGACTAAGAAATACTGAAAACCCTTGCGGAGAGACTTAAAGTTGCTCCTTCTTCAGGAACAATAAAAATCTGACTCTCTCTCCATCATGCTTCCTGTGTTGCTTCCAGGCTGTTTGTGGGGGGAGGGGGAAGGATGCTGCTCCTTCAGCCCCGCGGGAGCTGTGAGCCTGTGAGCCCCATGCCCATCCTCACTCCCAAAACATTCCCCCAGTGTGTTCAGCAGAACATCAGCCCCTTCACAAAGCTGAACCCCATCCTTCAGCGGGCAGGCGTGCAGCGGATTGGGCTTTTTTCAGCACAACGTGAAGCCTACAGTCCCTCATGCTGTTATCTGCAGCCTGAAGGCCTTTCTCATAATCTGCCTTCCTTTCCCAGTTATCAGTTTGCTCTCCTCAAGTCTGGGAAGTCTGTTGTTTTTGTCTTGCCAGTAACTTCACTCTGACCTTGCTGAGCTGCGTTGGGCAGATGGAGGCTGGCTGAAAACAGTTGAACGTAGCAGGCTGAAAGACAGCTGAACTGCACGCTTTAGTCAGGAAAATTCAATCTGGGGCAAAAACATGAGGCCACTCTGGACAGGTGCGGTTCTCCCCTCTCCACAGCCAGCTTTCAGGCCAAGACTTTAAAGAAGCAGGAGCCTATACAGCGCATTCATATTTTTGTGTGTGTGAAATTTGGGAAGAATGAGGGTTTCCTCTCTTTCTTCGCACATTTTGGGGTTTGCAATGTCTTCATGGCCACCATCTGACCACTATCAGAGAGCTGTCTCCCAAGAGCACAGGGCTGGCCCACTACTGAAGTCACTCTTCATTTTGGGCTTCCAGCAGCAGAATAACCAGTGAGATCACTCCAGAGACATCCAGAGACATCCGTGATGCTGTGCTGTGCATCTCAGTGGATGTGACATCTCACCAGCATTTATATCACTGACACCCATCCCCCCTTTGGTCCCTGAGCTTTGCATGAGAGATAATTAGTGCTCATGAGCACAGCCTGCAGCCTTCTCTCCGCCCTCTGAGACCCTCTGCAGTTACAGCACCAGCAGCAACAAAACATCCCCTGGGTGCCAAATGAGAAACTCACAGATGAGTACTATCACAGGAGCTGTGCCAGAGTACTCTTGCAAGCATTGCATCCACACTACGTTGCAAGGAAGCTGCGCTGTAGGGCCTGGAGACACTCCTGTCTGCAGAGCCCCATACCGTGGCAAGCAATGGCTGGCAGCTGTCTCCATCTCCCCAGCCCTTCTCAGAACTCCCAGGGAAGTAAATCTACCCTGACATCCACCTTCACATCCCCAGAGGCTTATGCTCACCCACTTCCCACCACTTTTTAGTTGCTGGGGAGAAGCAGCTTCTAGGAAGTTTCACATTCAAATCACTGCACCCCTCTGACAAGAGCACACAAAGCAACCATGTGTGTCCTGTCCCTGTGCTGTTGAAGCTGAGCCATGGGAAGTGGTGAAAGCTTGGCAGGGTTTCTATAAGCACAGGGGAGTAATCCTTGCTGAAGCATGGGGTGGGCAGAGGTGCCACACTGCGTGGCTATGCCTGCAGAGCATGGTGGGAAGGGGCTTGCAGGAAGCAAGATAGCCCATAGAAAGTAGCCCCATCCCCTAGTCATTTGAGCTTGGTTGCCTCGGGGTGCTGGAGTCACCTCAGTGACTGTGCACCCGCACCAGAGCTCTCACTCCAGCTGGCTCCTTTGGCAGCCTGTGAGAAAGGCTTTTCTGCAGGTAGTAAATTTTATTGCATAACAACCCAAAGATAGAGCACTCTTTATCAGCACTTTCACTTGCACAACACACCTTTTTTTCCTCTCACGTGAGGACAGGTAATAGAGCTCCCTGCTTGTGCAGAATTCCCATGGGCTTAGGAGCAAAGCTGGCCACTGTGGTCCATGGGCACCTCCCAGATGGGTCCTCTGCCAGCACCCCGAGCTTTTTCCTCCTGCTGCGCTTCCCCTGCCCATCCCCATGGGTCTGCAGGGTCCCACTGATTTTCCCTACCCTGGTTCAAAATCTCACCAGCTGCAAAGCCCAGTTTGGTCTTTCTGCCACTTTTATCATTTGTTTGTGTTCCTGCGTTCTTATTTATAGTTTCCTCCCCCACAAATCCCTTGTGGCACTGGAGAAGGACCTGTACCAGATGTACTCAGAGGAGGAGACGCCCTCCTTCCACTGACTGTTGCAAGCAACAGGAAAGAAAACAGTGAATCCTGACAGCAAACTCCTGAGCTGGTTTCGCAGGAGCAAAGTTTGCTCTGGGGTGGAGACAAACATTTCTTGAGGGCTGCTCCCAAGCAGTATCTCATCTGGTGGCGTCTGCCTGGCACTGACAATGCAAGATCTTTTTTTACAGTTTACAGTTAGCTATGGCCTGGATGTACGGGATGGAAAAGGAAGACTTTGCTACCTACTAGGGAGGAAGAAAGTTTTGCTACAGGTTTTGGTCATAAGTCATGACCATAAACCTAATGGTATTTATCTCTGGTTATCTCTGGTTGAGCCCAACAATCAGCCTATCCACATCCCTCTGCAGGGCCTTGCTGCCCCAGACAGATCAATACTTCCTTGATGTCTGCAAACTTACTGAGAGTGCACTCAACATCCCCATCAAGGTTATCACTACAGACATTGAGCAGGGCAGGCCCCAGCTCCGTGCCCTGGGGAACACCACTGCTGACAGGACGCTGGATGTAACTCCACTCACCACCCTCTCTGGGTCCAGCCCTCCAGCCACTCTACCCAGCAAACAGTGCTCCTGTCCTAGCCACAGGCTGACAGCTTCCCCAGCAGAGTGCTGTGGGAGACAGCATCCAAGGCTTTGCTGATGAGACCACATCATGTCCTTCACCCATCAGGTTGGTCACCTGGGCACTGAGGGAGATCGGGTCGGTCAAGCTCCATAAAACCCCTCTGCCTGTCATATAGTTATTTCCATAGCTGATGGCTACAGTGAATGATGGCACTGAAGGCACAGCTGTAGTCTGGACTTCACATGATCACAGCACAGACCACAGTGTAATGAAAACAGTTTGCTGTCTGGCACATCGCTCCTTAGTCTCTTTCTCATGGTCTCTTAAAGGTGCAAGCGATTAAACAGCTGGAAAATACCCCAGGATTGCAGAGAATACCTCCGAGCAGATCCTCTTCTGTCACTGCAGAAAGCACAGCCACACTGATCCCCCCAGTGGCCCACAGCCATGCGGGGGGCTGTGACATTGCCACGAGTTCCCTGCAGGATCACAAGCCACAGGTGGCCCCCCAACCTTCCAAATCCCCGCTTTGGCCCCATGGAGCCAAAACTACACTCAGAGCAGACAGAGCTTCCAGCAGCATGGGAGATGTTTGGTTTGTTCCACCATGGCTCACCACTTTGCTTGTGCTTGTCGAATTGCTCTTCAGAAATGAGGCACCCTGCATTTGCAGACAGCTGGGGGAGTTCTGCAGCAGGCTGCTGCTCACGGGTGATGCTTTGAGCCAGGAGGGCTTTTTGCTGGTTAGCAGAAGTAAAGTCAAAGCAGAAAGCAGGTGGCCAGCAGAGGCATCAAAAAGCCATTGCACCTTCCTGGATCTTGCTGAGTAAGAAATATTTTCTTGTTGATTTACCAATATTGACTTTAAGTAATAAGTACTGGTAACTGCAAACACTCACTCCCTCCTTGGTCACCACTTCTTACTGAGAAAATGTTAGCTCTGATCCCTCCATTTAAACAAATACACCTCTAATAATGCTGGGGCTGCCAAGGACTGCAGTTCTGTGCTCTGCGGGCCCAGCACGGACTACTGGCTGTACTAGCTCTCCCGTGTCACCAGGAAACCACATAATCATAGGAGACTGAAGTGGGGAGAAACCACTGGAGATGATGAGTCCGATGCTGTGAGCTCGGCTAACTCTGGCCAACCTGCTCGGCTAGTCTCCAAGACTGGAGACTGTCCCAGCTCTACAGTCCCAGCCGCAGGGCTGCAGCAGCCTCATGGGAGGGCTTCTCCTTACGCTCAGCAAGGAAATTTCCCCGTCACATCTTGTCCCATCGCGGCACAGCTCCGAGAAGCCCCCGACCCCCCCTCCGTCAGCCCCTTCGGGCTGCAGTCCCGCTTCGCCTCCCGTTCTCCGCGGGCTGTGGCGCCCCCTAGCGGCGGCGCGGCGCTCGGAGGAGCGGTCCGGCACCGGGTCGGCACGGACGCTGCAGCTGCCGCCAGCACAGCAGTTTCTTCCCATGCCGCGGTCCGGGGCGGTGCTCACACCGAGCCACGCGATGGACGTCTGGAAGAGATGGCGAGTTCTCTTGGGACCACCCAGCCCGCTTTTGTGTTTCTCGGCTAAGCTGCATCCGCTGCAGAGCATCCTCTGGTACTGGGAGCAAACGGCCAGGGCTTGGAGCTCTTTCAGTTACTTTTTGATGTTAGGATAATCATCTCAATCGACCTCGTGTGCTACACTTGCTAAAATGCAATTCTGCTCGAGTGCTTAATTCAATTCCTCCTGCACCACTGACTCAAATTTGCACTGACTGAGGTCCACTTAGAGAAAGAAACGAGAGGTAGAACCCAGAGCCACAGCAGGAACAAACTCTCAATGCACATCCCAACAGTCAGTCCTCACTCAATCCACTGGGGCCTCTTGGTTGTGGTGGCAGAGGGGTCCTGGTCTTAGATGCAGCTGGGCTGCAGCACCCATCCGTGGTCAGATAACTTCTACATTTCTACATTTGTTTTTATTTATACTGATAATGAGTAGCAGCTGTGCAGCTTGAGCTATCTGTGACTCCAGGGTAGCAGCAAGGGTCTGAGCTGGTCATGGAAACAGGGAAGGGGAAGGGGAAGGGGAAAGGGAAAGGGAAGGGGGAAAAGGGGAAAGAGGAAAAAGGGGAAAGGGGGAAAAGGGAAATGGAAAGGGAAATGGGAAAGGGAAAAAGGAACAGGGAAAAGGGAAAAGAAAATGGAACAGGGAAGGGAAAGGAAAAGACAAAACCAATAAAGAAACAAAAACAAATTGGGAAGCACTGAAACTCTCATTATATAGGCAGATCATGTTAAGACAACATACAGAAATAGATCTTGAAGCAGAGAAGGAAGAAATCATCACCATCAACACCATGAGCCTGCTGATGACACAGAGGAAGCCTCACCAGGCACACTGCCATTTGCCTATTGATGGTACCAGGATGGTGGCAACGTGCTATAAGCCCCCACCCCTCCTCCCATGCCACACACACATGCACAGTGCACAGCCACCAATTTCAGGGCACAGAAAGGGTGTACTTAGCCAAAAAGCAGGATTAGGCACTGAGCTTTTTTGTGTGTATGGCCATCTCAGCTGCATTACTGCTGCTTTTCAGCATCCGTTTGGACAATGAGCAGATGCTGCTGTTATACCAACAACTGGAGACACCTCTCCTCCCTCCTCCCAGTGCCTTCAGCAAGAAAAAGGAGAGTGGAATGCAAGGAGCAGCACACAGCACCTATCTTCCTGTGTGCCACAGTTCTGCTGGACCCAGAAATGCAAAAGAGGCTTGAAGTGCTCAGAAACACTTTGTTACAAACAAAAGCACAAAGATTTATTTCCATTACTAGTGAAGTAGAAGAGTAAATACAAACAAATATCTCTAATACATACTTAAATCTTTCCCCTATGCTTATCAACAGCTTTCCTGAAGGCCGGGCGAGGTGTGCCTGCCCCAAACCCCACATGGAGCAGGTGCTGCACTGCTCTGTCCTTCTGCAAGTGCCCATGCAACCTGCTGCACTCATCTCCCAAAGATCAAAGGCTACTTTGAATCTTAGCTTAACTTTGCTGCAAGAAAAGCCCTGCAATATTTACAGCTGAGCTTCCAGAAATCAAAAGTTTCCTAATTCTGAGAATTACAAGCAAAGCATCAGATAAACACACGTTGACATCCCATGGTCCGATGTGACGTATCCCCATTTCCCCACACATGTGGCATATCCCCATTTGCTCGTAGCCCCCGTGCAGAGTTCCATGCAGGGGCCATGCAGCTCCTTGCTGAGCACGGATCCTGCCCGGGTTGTGTGCGCATTGTCAACCGCATTCACTGCAGGAAGCATGCTTCCCAGCTGTCTGGATTCCCTCGTTTGTGGGCAGAAATGATTTGGAGAGAAAAAAGAACAAGCACGTAGATCTTATCAGCCAACAGTGCACGGCTGAACCTACCCAATTTGTACCTCGTGAGTCACAAATGCCTATTGTGCATGTCCTCTAGACACCGAGTTTTGCTCCTGAACCTGTGTTAGATGCTATCTGAGGTCAGGAGGAGCTTACACAAGGCAAAATGCTCTCAGGTGCAGTCCTCATCCCCTGGCAAGAGGAAAAGCAGCAGCCAGTCAAGGCAACGGCAGGCAGATGCTGCCAGAGGAAGGCTGAGGAGGCAGTTTCCCACCAAAAATAAAACAGAAGAAAAAAACCCACACTAACAAAAATGTCCCTGTGCCTCCAGTTAGGCCGGGGTGAGGAGGCTGAGGACTGGCAAGCCCAGAAACTTCTGACCCTGCTCAGCACGGATGCTAGAAAGGCACTTTGTACAGAAGACGCAGCCATGTGCGCATGCAGACATGCAGTCACAGTGGGTTGTGCACTCAGCAGCGTATGCAGGCATGTCAGCACTCACACACGTGCACAGCCACCATCTGCAGGCAGAACAGGCACCCAAGGGCCAAGGCACAGCAAGAGCCTCGGAAGCAAGGCTCTGCCCTGCTTGAACAAAGCCCAGGAAACACAATCTGGTGAGTGAGGGGACCCAGCTCACAGCCTGCAGGCTCAAGCACAGCGTCCCTCCAAGCAGCACTCGGCCTTTGGTGGCCCGCAGGCTCCTCCTGCACTTGAGAGGGGGTTGGCTGGGAGCAGCACTGGAAGCTGCAGCAGCCCCTGGGACTGAGAAGGAAAGAGACAGTGCTGCTCCTCAGGAACAAAGGTGCAGGCGGGCACAAGCAGGCTCACAGAGCGCCCAGGCCATGACAGCAGCTCTGGGCCAGACCACAGGTGGCTCATCCACTCACGCTCTGAGGGAAGCATGCCCCAAGTTCAGTGCTTGCCTTCTGTCTTCACAGAGGGCTGCCCCACAGCTTCTTCTCCCTGCTTGTTGCAGAGAGCCTGCACCGAGCTCTGCCCTTCCACCCTCATACTCTGTTTTCTCCCTCTCGTGTCCCACCTGGATACGTGGGCTTTGGCACCCAGTGAAGGCAAGAACTCTACCCAAATTTCACTCCTCACCTGAAAAGTCCTTCACAGAGCGAAGGCTCAGCTGTCCTCAGGGGTTGTGAGCTCTTTGCAGCAGTGTGCAGCAGCAGGACAAGAGGCACGAAGCGAGACTAGAGAGGTGCCGAATGTATAGAAGAGACTCCCCCAGAGCACAGTCAAGTTGCCCACTCTTCTGTCTCCAGTCTCAGACATTGTCTGGGCTTCGCAGGAGAGCCCCGAGAACCTGGTCTCACTCCTGGCTGACTGCTTTGAGCATGAGGCTGGAACAGAAACTTCCCAACTTCCAGTCTCCGCCTGAGTCACACTGCGGTCTGCATCTATGCTGAGAGACTGATGTGCACCCCCTCCTCTCCCAGCACTCCTGCTGAGGCTCCTGCTACGCTTGCCACTGAACTCTCCCTGCTCAGAACTCCACCAATTTGTACCCACACACACCAGTCATCTTCTCCCCACTCACACAGCCTCCCACCTCCACAGGACAAAGCAGTATGGGATCCTTGCAGTAGCAGAGCTACGTCTCCTTCCCCCTGCTCACAGCCCCTGAGTGAGACCTGCTCATTTCTGGGCTTCCCAGTCCCCTTCCAGAGGCACTGGGATCTATCTGGACCGATCTGCATGGGTTTCTCCATGGATCTATTGTAAAGCTTTTCCCTTTCATGGATAGATTTAAGGCCCCTTTCCATATTTTCTTCTGACTTTTTTTTTTCCCCCATCCTTTGGAGAGCTTGAAACAGAAGATGTGCAACCAAAGATCAGAAGACATCATCCCTGCCTCTCGCTTCTGAAAGAGATGCTGTCCTCTCCAGGCTATGGGCAGAGTTGGGCTGACTCTATGATTTGAGTAATTGAGGATGGGAGAACCCTCCCTGCAGATCTGTGGCCCAAACCACCATGGTCCAAATTCAGTGCTGGATCTCACTCTAAAGCCAGATGAGAATCCCTGGGCTTTGTCCAATCAAGTCGGGAAGATCTCTGAGGGCAGAGACCCCACAGCCTCACTAGCTGTCTCTCACTTCCAGGGGCTGACAGCAGAACTTCTCCCTTTGGGTCCCAGAGTCCTCCCCGCTTCCTGCAACACACAGCGTGCCACGGGGTGCATCCCCGAACCTTTGCCAGTCCTGTCTGTGTCGCCGGTGTGGCACACAGCACCGATGCGGGAGCAGTGTGACATCAGGGACGCACCACCGTCAGCACCACGCACACTTGCACGGCTCAGGCTCGACGGGACCGGGGAGGGCATCCTCCTTCCTCCCTCCTGCCCGAGCCCGGCGAACGAAGTCACGAACAGCGACGTTCTTTTCACAGCGGCATCTTCCGAAAGTCCCAGGCATCACACCGGGAGGGAGAGGGGAGGGCAGCGGGGAGCTCTGCGCACCTGTCCCCGGAAAGCGGGCGGCACCCCGGCGCTCCTTCACCCAGCCCGGCGACGGCGGGTCCCTCCGGGCCCCCGCGGCTTCGGGCGCGGCGTCCTCCGCCTCCGCCCGGTGCGCGCCGTCGGGCAGGGCCGCGGGTCAGAGCGCGGGGACGAACCTGTCGGGGCCGCCGGGGAAGGCGCTGTGCCGGAGCCCGGGGTCGGCGGCGCCCACCTGCCCGCCGGCACCGTAGGCGTGGGGCAGCGGCGCGTAGGGCGCGGGCGAGCGGCGGCCGTACAGCCCGGCGGGAGCGGGCGGCGAGGCGGGCAGCACGAAGCGCCCCGGGGGCGCGTACAGAGGCCCCGCTCCGGGCGGCGCGTAGGGCCCGGGGGCGGCGGGCAGCGGGCCGTAGCCGTGGGGCAAAGCGGCGCCGGAGCAGCCCTGCGCGGGGCAGGCGGCGGCGAAGGCGCAGGAGGGGGCGGCGGGGGCCGGGGCCAGCTCGGCGGGCTGCGGGAACAGGCGGCACGGCGCGGCGGGACGCTCGGCGAGGAAGGCCGGGTAGGTGGAGAGGTCGCTGCGCTTGAAGCGCTTCCTGCGGCGAAGGAAGCTGCCGCTCTCGAACATGTCTCGGGCGTGCGGGTCGAGCGTCCAGTAGTTGCCCTTGCCGGGGCGGCCGGGCTCCCGCGGCACTTTGACGAAGCAGTCGTTGAGGGTGAGGTTGTGGCGGATGCTGTTCTGCCACTTGCGCGGACTGTCGCGGTAGAAGGGGAAGCGCTCGGTGATGAAGCGGTAGATGCCGCCCAGCGTGAGCCGCCGCTCGGGCGCCTGCCCGATGGCCATGGCGATGAGCGCGATGTAGCTGTAAGGCGGCTTGCCCCGCTCCGCCGGACGCTTGCGCCGCCGCCTCCCGCCCCGCGCCCCCGCCGCCGCCGCCGCCTCCTCCCCGGGCGGCGCCGGGTCCGCCTTCAGCGGCGGCGGCGGCGGCGGGGGACCCGGTGGCAGCCGGCTTTCGGCGGTCATGAGCCCGTCGGGGCGGCCCCGGCGCGGGCCGGGACGAGGAGCGCAGCGCGGCTCCGCCGCCGCGGCTTTTATGCGGCGGTGTCCGGCGGCTCCGCACCCCGGCGGCCGGCACTCCCCCTGCAACGCCCCGCATCCCGGGAGGCGCGGGCAGGGCCGGGCGTGCCGCGCCGCCGCCGCCGCCTCGGGCAGGGGCAGGAGCATCGCCCCGCTCCGGGCCCCTCCGGCCCCGCAGCCCCCACCGCCCTCCCCGACTGCACGCTGCCGGGTCGGAGCCCCGCGGGCACGCGACGGGACCCCGCGGTGCTGGAGTTCACCCCCGTTCTCCCCCGAAGTAAACTCCCGCAGAACGAACACTGACGGATCCAGCGGGGCAGTGAGTGAGCAGGCTTGGATAGCGACGTGCAGCCTGCCTAAGCCAGACGTGCTCGGACCGCAAGCGCCGTCTCCAGCAGTGACCCCACACAGCCCGCTGGTCCCGGTGCCGCGGGACGTTGCCCTTACAAACCGAAAGAAGCTCTCCTGGGTGCTCCGTGGCTGCTGCTGGGAGCTGCCAGCCCCCTCTTGCCTGTTGCTGGGATCTTAGGGCTAGACCCATGGCTGAGTGACACCAGTACGGCCGGCTGGTAAGAAGTGCTTACTTAGGTCGGTATCCTTGCACCAGCACTGGAATAGCACAGCTGCCCGCTGCTGGCATGTGGAGCTCAGGACCAGTGAGCAGTGGGATGTGGGACTTCTTGAGCTGGGATGAAAGGAATCGGTGTGTCCGGGTGTGCTCACAGGTGTGTGTACATAGGCACAGCACACACAGGCACACAAGTGTGCAGGGGCACTGATCTGGGCTTGGGGGGTGCATGGGTCTGCGTTGGGATGCGTGTGTGTGTGCAAGCACAGAGATCTGCAGTGTGCTTGGGCACAGGGCATGATGTCTGTAAGAGGGTTTGCAGGCTGGCTGACATGCAGAGCGTGGCTGCGCAGGACTCAAAGATCCATGCAGATGTTCTGCATGGCCGTGCAGCTGGTGCTGCCCATGTCTTGGTGCCCACAATCACTTCTCCCAAAACTCATGTTGGCAGTGTGATGTCCTGGAGCTGTGGAAAAGCACTTCCAGAGCCTCTCAGACCGCTGCATAAAGGGTGTTGAGGTGAATAAGGGGAGGTGGGAGATTCTCCTGGTGAAAAGCAGTGCAGCAATGCCATTTCTCCACTTAGAGGCAAATTTATGTGCATGAGGATCCGTCTGCGTGCCCCAAACAAGCCCAAACCCTGGTTCTTACCTAAATAAGAGGTCCTTGAGTCTCAGGCCACCTGCCTATTTCTATAGCTTCTAGCAGAACAAAAACTAGGCAGCATCTCTTTCTGTCTGAGATGCAGCCCAGTAGCTGGACGCAGACATGTCGCAGGATTTGATGTTGCATGCTGCAGCCTTTGTGCCAAAAGTCATCCTCCTGCACCAATACCCTTCTTGTTGAAGTACACAGAGCCTCTGGGGCAGTGCTGCGCCAGAGAAACCCAGGAGCAGATTGTCCTGCTTGCTCCTGCTTGCTCCTTGCAGTGCCCTCCAACCCACAGAGATCTGCAGCGGGGCAGGAATTCTCTGATCTGACTGTCTAAAAATCAGCTCAGTGGCTCAGTCCCTCCGGGGCTGTGCCTTTCTGCGCCATGCCAATTCTATGCCTCCAGAGGGCAAAGTCAGATCGTGCTTCACTCTGCGCTGGTAGATGATAGGAAGGAGAGGTGTGTGCGCGGTGGGATGGCATGCTGGAACTGCTTCTGCCCTCCCTGCTGGTGATGGAAATGGTTTTCCAAATAAAGCAGTTTCTTTGGGACATCCCAACCTGTAAGCAAAGTGAACTGGATACCAAAATAGCATATATTGGCTCCTGTTCTTTCTCTTTCCCCCATCATACGTGGCAAGCTGCAAAGCCAGCTTCTGTGAGTGAAGTGGCATTCGTGTAACGTGGTACCCTGCTGATTATCCTCAATCTGACACTGTCATCTGCCTACTTAAAAGCACTTCCAGCTCTCCAGTCTGGGAGCAGGAGTACATCTGGTACCTCTTTTGATTTCCACTTCTGATGGGAAGTGGGACTGTGGGATTCACCCAGTGCGTCTCAGGCTGCTGCTCTCCATCTCCTATGAATCAAAGTGCTGCCCATCACTGGAGCAGTAGCGTGGTGCTCTTCCTATTCGTGAGCATCTTCACTTCTGATTCAGCCATGCTAGAGCAAGGACAAAAGTTTTTGTACTGAAAGAATCAAATGCTTCTGTATAGTCTTTTCCCCTCCACTGGTTTACCAAAAAACATGGAAAATTTTATACATTGGCTAAACATTCATCATGCAATAGAAAATGTATGATATCTACAGGAGTGTTAGCCATTCGAAAGCTGTGGTTTGTCCTTTCTCTTGGTCCCAGGGACAAAGTTTTGGACAGGATCAGCACTGTCAGTGTATTTCTGTCTGAATTTCTCACGTCAGATCCTACTGCCTTCATACACAGCAGGTGCTCACTGGTTCTGAGACCAGGTGCTACAGGATATGCCTTGCACAAGAGCATTGTGCCACGGACTCTCAGTGCTGGAGTTTGTTAGTAGCAGTAGGTGCCAGAGAATCATCCCGGCCAAAATCCCATCTGCTTGGATCTCCAAAGGCAGTTTCCAACCATGGAAAAAATCCAGTCCTCCAGGCGTCCTTCATTCCTGATGCCTGTGCTGCAGACCACACCCCTGCAATACCTCAGGAGTAAGCTGGGAAGCCCTGCTCCCTATGAGCCCCATGCCCTGGAGAGCCTCTCCAGCACCAAACCAAAGGGAAGCAGGCACCAAGCATGCTGACAGCCCCTTCAGGTGCTGCACACTCATAGCTTTGGTTCCAACACCAGAATGCCTCTCATTCTCAGAAGGAAGAAAGGTTTTGTTCTGCCTCCATGTCCCAGGAATGCGGAGCTGTATTTAACATGCTGCAAGTCGTGCCTTCACTGGAGCAAGATTGGATCAGCTGAACACAAATGGAACAAGGGCAATATGCTGTGGCACAGCCTGCACACGAAGCACAACTGCCCCTCCGATGGGATGGCAGCTTTGGTTCTCTGTTGGTTCTGTTTGGCACAAGGACTCCTCTGCTGGAGGGATGGGAGCACCAAAGCCAGGCACGTGATGGCACTCTGTGATAAAGGACCCCTACCTGCAGCCTGTGGTGAATATCCAGGTCAGGACCACCAGGCTGAGTCTGTTGGACCAAGAGAAGTGATGAGCACACCACCCCGTTCACTTCCAGAGCATGTGTCCACACAGAAGAGTCTCAGAATACAGAAACTGAACTGAAGACATCGTGCATCTGACTGGAGTCGGTGGAGGATGAGAGCAGAGTGGTGGCTGCATGGATATGTGGAAACGCTGTGTGCTGGGGGCTTGGCTCAGGGACCAAAGGGAAATCTCAATGGGAACTGAAGTACAGCTGCCACACGGTTGTGGCCATGCAGCAGGAGAGAGGCTGGAAAGCAGCGATGAATGGGAACTGATCTTTGCATATTCGCATCAGGAGATGTTTACATGCCCACTCCAGCGGGAGCCAGGTTTCATGCTGCATCAGTAGCCTGGTTGCTCATCATCAGTTGTATTTTCCCAAATGTTGTCTTCCAGTTGAAGCAATATTTAGAGCCAGTTTGCATGAGAATGAGCTGCCCATTCTTGCCTCTGTACCTCCAAGAATCACTGGGAGCTGAGCAGATCTGCCAGATTCTGTAAGAGGAGGAGCTGACTTTTTCTGAGAACATGCAAAGTAGAGTCAGGCTCACTACTGTAAAAAGAAAACCACTTGCTATGATGTTTTTTTTTTGCAGGTGCTGTGAGGTTTGCATGGCTCTCGCTCTTCTAAAGCCTGTGCATTTCAGTGGCTCATGAAAATCTTCCAGATGGTGTCTTTGAATAGCCATCGGGCTGATGGCATGGAAATAAGTTCCCTTGTTTTGCCAACCAAATGCCCTGTTTCGGTCATCCAGCAGTTTGGAGAGGTTCAATCCCCTCTCACAGTGGTTTAGATCTGTGGCATTCACACTCCCTGTAAAAATGCTCTTTCTTCCACTCCAAGTCCACCCTTGTGGACAGTGGCAAGAGACACTGGCCAGAAAGTGCAGATTTTGGCACACAGAGTCACGGGCATGCCACTAACTTTGGTTGGGTAGGGAGAGGCATGTAGGACACAGCTGTGGCCCACATCCTGCAGGATGAGCACCAGTGTTTCATGGATGCCCTACAGACCCATCTGCTCTGCTGTGGGGCCCAGAGGGCCTGCAAGACCCTGGAGCTTGTGTTGTGTGAAGCTGGGTTTTGCTTGCTGGAGCTCTGTTTCATCCCTCTTTGCAGCTAGTGGTGAATTCTGACCCCTGACGGACAGTAACAGCAACGGATGCAGCAATTTGGAGATAAAATTTTGTTGCTTACCTTGGAAGAATAATTATTTAATTACTTGCTTTCATGTGAGCAAAGTTTCCTTGCAAACACCTTGCTTTTTTTCAGTAAGTTATACAGAAAGAAACATTTGCTTTACTTTTCTTCATTGCAGATGGAACGACATTACTCTGGACATCATCTTTTTCTAAACAGTGCTTCAGTGGGATGGAGAGGGGTTGGGTCATTTTTAGATAAACTGTCAGGAGATTAATTCCCCAGCACAGGTAGGAGAGAACACTTGGCTGTGTTCTTTGTGGCAGTGTTCTCGTTGCTCCACCCAAACACGGCCATTAAGTCTTTAACAAATTGCAGTCGAGTCATCCTGTGATTTAGTGAACAGGTTAATCAATCTGTCCTCGACATGTCGTTCTATGTAACAGCCCTTGCAGGGGGCTGAGCATCGGTTTCCTCGTGGTCACAAGACAGTGGGACAGCCATGGAGGCTTAGGAGGAAGTAGATGGGAGAGGTAGAGCAAGAGTGAGAGCATGGGAGGCAGGAGGAGAAGGAGAAAGGCAGTGGAATGGAAGGGTTGGGGCTGGAGCTGGAAGAAGATGAGAGCCTTTGCTGGAGGACTGGCTGGGGTGCCTCTTTCATGGAGAAGATCTTGAAGAGATGGACGAAAATAAATGACGCCCACCAGAGCGTTCTGTCCTCCAAGTTCTGGCCTGGAGTCAAAGACCTTCTGTGTAAGCATCTGTTTGGTTTGAGCAAACGAACATGAGAAGTAATGTTACAGATTTTTAGGACTGATATTTAAGGATCTGTGAGATGACTGTTAGGTTTCTTCATGTTCTTTTTTTTGTTGTTGTTTTATTTTAAGGACAAGGAAGATCATTGATTGATACTGTATTACTGAACATTATTCATCTCGGAAAGTTAATCATGAGAAAATACTGGGTAACCTTCACATCTTCTGTTTGTCCTATTTGTTGCAGACCCCTCTTTGGGTCATTTGTTTGCTAGCTTGCTCAAAGCAGAAGGTAGGCCCACTATTTGGGTAAATCAAAGCTGATCAACAAAGGAAAGATTCCTTTGCTCCAGATCTTCGGTAGTGAAAGAGGAACAGTAGGAAGAGGAAGGGCTACAAGTGCAGATGAGTGCACTTACAAGCTTTCCCATGTTCTTGTTGTGATGGCCTGTCAGCCTGGCTGCAGAGCCCAGGCACCAGCTTTGTGGATGGGCTGAGAGTTTGTCCTGAGGAAGGAAATTACTATCTAACGCCCAAATCCGATCTGAGATGCTTCATTATGGAAACCCTGTAAGAATGAATCTCTGCACCTGATCTTCTGGGTTTGAAGACTGGACATCATCCACGTGCACCTGTGGCATGGGTAGCATTCTTGTATTAGCCTGCTTGCACGCCAGCCAAATCTCTCTGGGGTGCCACGCCACCTATTTGAAGTGCTAAGGCCTGAACAGCAAGCCTTCAACCAAAGTTCACCTCTAGATGAATCTCACAACCATTGAGATTCACAACAAGTGCGAGGGTCACTGGCAAGGTATCTTAATCACAGTCGCTGTGCTTGTGTAGCAGTGTTAGCTGCAGTGCCTTGCTCTGCATTGCTCTTGGTGCATCTTTTAATTTGTCATCTCACTGCTTTAAAGTTAAGTGAAGATAAACACTCTGTTCTAACTCGCTGTCTGTGAGATTTGTGCTGACCCCTTTGGCAAAGCACTTTTCCATGCTCACACGTGAATCTCTACACTTTCAGCTACATGAGGGAGTGCAAACTGCTGGGCCTTCCTCTGCAAACCTCTGCTCCGCTGAGGGCTGTGCTCTGCTGCTCCTACAGTCTACAAGGCATCTGCTGCCTCTGCAGGGAGGACCGTGCTAGACTTGGCAAAGACAACTGCTTAAAATGGCCCCTGTGTCTGTGCTGAAGCACAGGCATGTTCCTGTGTAAAGCAGCAGAGAATGCAAGGTACTCCTGGCTACGAGGGGAGCTGCGGGTGCCATTTGCCATCAGTGAGCCCAGATGTGCTAGGTGCTGAGGATGGAGTGGTAGCAGCCAGCAATACAGACTGCTGCTCTAACTCCATGACTGACAGCTGTGAAGAGTCTTTATTTCCAAAATAAAATGTGAAAGAGGACGGCCCAGCTTACTTGTGCTGGTGGATGAAATTGGAATGCTGTTATACAGAGCTCTTCTAGGAGAAAAGTTGTTTTTGTTGTGTTCAGTTTTTTTCCCTAGGCCTTTTTGTACCTGTCACGTCTCTGACCCTTCACCACTTGAAGGTGATCACTGAGGCGATAGTGCCCTGCTCACAAACACCTCCAGAAATTTCCTGGAGCTTTTCCTGAGCCCGTAGCACAGCATATAGTCCCAGGTGAGGAAACTGCTCGTGTCAAGGTTCAGAACTTCGCTTCTGCAGAACTACAGAGGCTGTGAATAGCAGCAGTGCTGCTGCAGAGCCCATGGGGATTTACACTGGATGAGAATCCCAGGTTTACCTGAGGCTGTACGTATTTCCAGAAGCGTGTGTCATGCTAATCTGGATCGAGGGAAGGGCTTTTAAGTTTTGTGCTGCATTTAAAGCCACGTGCTGTAACACTGCTGTGCGTCCGTGCACTGGCAGCCTCATTTGGATAGCCTGGCCTTAATTGTTCAATTATGAGTCCGTATGTCACATGCGAGCTGTGCCTGAGGACCGGCTTACGAGGGGACAGCAGGATCTCCATGCTTCTGCCTTGTGAAGCCCTGTGAATATCACAGTCTCAGCCTCACTCTGGTCCAGAGGCTGGACCAGAGACCTCATTATTTCTGCAGTGACAGACACTGTGAGGCTGAACCATGATTTCCAAGAGCTCCTGTCAAGTCAGCTCAAATCCTGTTAGCCATTTAGGAAAATGACCCACGGACAGAAGCAAAACGTCTTTTCCTCGTGCCAGGTGCTCCGATCCCGTTCCTCCCAGCTGGCTCTGGTGATTTTGCCTATGCCACTGAGGTCCTCGGTCACAAATCACAAACTGAGCGCCATGCTGCAACGTGGCAAACATCCCACAGGCAGCTTGCCATGTCCCTGCTCCTTCCCTGGGGTGGGAAGCAGCACTGTGAGCCCCTGGCTTGTGCTGGAGGCTGTGCAGACAGGGTGTTCCTTGCTGGTTCAGTGTAAATAGCTGAGCACTGGAGGTAATTTCTTTCAGTCACTTGTTACATAGCTTTATTGAATTGGGAGTGTCAATTTTTTTTTTCTCTTCTGAACTAGTCTGGGCAGCACTGACAGAAGAGCTGAAAAATAAGAGCTGGTCCTGCAGGAATGACTCATTCTGGCACAGGATTTGCAGAGAGGGATGAGAAGTTCAGGTAAAACAAAGGGAAATGAAGGCCGCAGTAAAACTCTGTGGTTTGGAGCATGACAGTTTGACTGCTACAGAGTCCAAGTTGGAAACCCCCTCCCAACAAATTGCTCTACTCAACACCTTGGTAGTGTCTAAAGCAAGGCAGTCTGTGAGCTCGCTTGTTCCAGGCTCTTTCCCATGGGAGCTGTAGATCGGACTGCTAATTACCATGGGACTGGAAAACAATTATTATTATTTTTAATTAAACACAAATAAAACAATGGCTGTCCCTTTAAAGTTTGACTTTGAAATATTTTCTGCGTTTTTTAACAGGGGTTACACCTGCCAAGTTCAGACAGAGCAGCACTGGAATTTTGACAGAACTTAGGGCTATTTGCAGCCAGATTTCTCCAGCAAGGGCAATATGGTAGGTGAGGTGAAAGCTGAGTTCCTGCCTAAATACGTGGGCAGGGAGAAGGCAGGCTGAGTTTCCTGAAGCAGTGCTGGACATAGAGATCATTCTCTGCGCTGTTTAACTACTCCACCTTGCTTTCCTCACCTGAAGTCTTTGCATGTGTATTCAGCAAGTTGCAGAGCAGTGGCTCAAGAGAAGCCAACTCCAGTGTGTGGATTAGAGAGGGTCATTTTCCCACCGTTTTGAAAAACATCTTTATTTGTAAGATAAAAATGTTGGTGTGGTAACGGCAAAATGCAGAGGTGCCATGAAGTCACAGGCTGGCTTTTCTGGTGCTTATAGTAGGGATGCAGCACTTGCAGAAAGGTTGTTCTCACTCGAGGTGGTAAAAGTATTGCTGAAACGCTGGGAAGAACGAAGCACTATGATGTTTAAGGGAGCTTATTGATGAAGCAGCCAGAACATTAACAGCAATGCTGTGACCTTTCTGCCAAAGGCAGTCCTGTTCTGCAGGCCACCAGGGGAGGAGCACTGTTGGTCTGTACTGGAGAGCTGAGACCTAGTAGACCTTTTGGTGCCCACGCTTGGCATGTGGAGAAGCACTGAGGTCCCCATGCTCCCCGTGCAGAGCGCAGTGGTGTCCCCAGCTACCCAGACTTCATGGAGCACATGTTGCTCTCAGGGCAGCTGCAAAAGACAGCGACATATGGGAGGTGTAAGACGACCCGGGATCTGATGTGGACCCTTCTCCGATATCTGTCCGGGCTTAGGCCAGGCGAGGCTGGCATGTGCACGCAGGGAGGCTGCGAGTGCTTTCTTCATCCCGGCCAGCCCCAGGGCAGCCCCACCTTGCAGGCACATTCCCCTGCGGATTAGCCCTGCAGGGAGTGTAGTGCCGTAGGAATGTCCTTCGAGTGCAACCTGAAACCCACAATGTGTTGCAGCCTGAAAAACTGGATGGGTCGTAGTCCCCAGTGTTGTTGGAATTCTTCACGATGAGGATGCTGAGACGGTGGCACAGGCTGGATGGGGCCCCGGGCCTCATCTGTAGGGGGCAACCAGCCCATGGCAGGAGGGTTGGATCAAATGATGTTTAAGGTTCCTTCCAACCCAGGAAATTCTGTGAGTCTGTGATTCTACGATTCTCAGACCCTGGAAGAGATGACTGAAGGGATGGTCACTTCCTGTCTTTCAAGGTCTGGAATGCTTCCTGGCTGCTCCAGCACCGGATGAGGGCATTGCCAGCCCACTTGCATTCATCTCCTGCTATTTTCTGCCACTGTCTATGGCTTTTAGGCCTAATGCTGCTATAAAGCAAGCTGGAAAATGGGTTTTTATTTCAACACTTCGGAGATTGAGGCCTCCCTTATACACTGATTGAGCTGCTCAATACAACTGGTGTAGCACAGGAGTCAACCTTGTTCATATAAGCATGCAGCCAAGATGTGCGTGCTGTTCTCCTCCCTCTCATACACAGTCTCTGGAGAAAGAGAATTGTTGCTCTGATCAGAAAAACAGAATCAGCTCACGTCGCCACTGAAAGTCTGATTGATTCGAGTTAGAAAGTCCAAAAGTCCAGAACTTCTTGCTCCACAGGGCTCAGCCTAACCTTGCATGCTGATCTGCACACCAAAGCCCTCCCCATAGCATTTTCTCATGGGATGGGCCACAGCTGGTCCCTGGCCCAAAGCCCCCCATCCCAGGCACAGCATGGCTTTCAGCCAGCCCTGCCACCTACCCCTGCTGGCATATCAGCGGGCTGTGGCCTCTTGGGCCTCCTCCCCCACACTGGGGCCAGCACTGGGTGTGGAGGAAAGCCTATCTCGCAGGGCTGCTGTGCACAAAGCAGCTTTCCAGTGAGCTCATCATGGAGTCAGCACCAGAACGAGTGCAAACAGAGCATAAAGGGTTTGCACCCACATGCCAGCCCGATGCAATACATATTTGGTAACCAGGATCGAGCTCCTGATCAAACTGCTGCTGATTATTGCCCAACCTCTGCAGCAGCGCATGAGGTATCACACACCACCTTCTGGGACAGCAGCTGCTGCTGCAGGGTTTGCTCCTTTTCAGGCTGCCAGGCCCTACTGCTGTGCTGTGTGGGGTGGATCCTCTCCCTATGTGAGCAGGTCACTGGGCACATTTCTGGAAGCACGCCGGTTTGTGTGTGGTTGCTCGGCGCACAGCTTGTCCGCCCAGCTCAAGCAGAAGTGTAGGACTTGCTCTGGCACTAGATGTATTGGAGCCGGAGGATAAGGGCTTGCTTGTCCTGCTTGGTGGGGCCAGATCAGATGGGTGCCAGCAATTTGACTCCTCTCGGTGGGCAAGGCAGAGCCCCAGATAAAAGTCTGCGACCCTGTGAGATGAAAAGCTTCCCATCTGTCTTGAACACAGCAGAGACTGTGTTCAACTATTTGCTCACTGCTGATGAGGGGCAGATGAGGCTTCAGAGAGGTTCAGGACAAAGGAAGAAAGAAAGGAAGGAAGGTCTGATATTGCTGAAGAAAAGCCACCCTGAGATTGCCATTTCCATCAGGAGTTGGTAAGAAGAGCAGCATGGTCCTTCTGCCTTCCCCATATAACAGGATAACACTAGCTGCCCAAATTTGGAACACTCTACCCTCGCAGGTGGCCTTGGGTGACCGCGGTGGCTGGAACTGAATTGCCATCCACAGCCTGTGTCCCCAAGCCTGCTAAACCCCACCAGGGAGAAACAAGGGCTGCCCGGTACCGATGTGGAAAGCACAGCCCATAATGACTGGGGCACGGGGCTGATGGGGAGTGTGAACTGACCCAAGGCTGATCTCCCAGGGACAGGGCATTGCTCTTTTGCTCTGCCCTCATTCCTTCACTGTTAGCAAAGATTCTGTGCCCATGGTTCTGCGACCCTTGCCTTCCTTTGTGGAGTCATCAATGGAACAGCAATGGCTACAGGATGGGCATGGTGGATTTCCAGCTCCTACATTTTGTGTCTCAGAGAGCCTGACACCTGTATGCTTTCATTCCTCTCCTGGTGTTGTCTCAATCACGCATTCCCTCTGTTAAGCTCCCATTTCCTGTCTGTGAACCAGAGATAAAGGTATTCCATGTCCTTCCCTCTCAAGTTCTGGCACATTTGGCAGGTGCTAGGTAGGAAACATCTGAATCCAAACCTCAGCACTGACTCATTGCCACTCAGGCCCTTAAAACATTCCCGCACAGCGGTCTTTTCTCTCCAGAACCTTTCCCAGCCTTCTAGGCATGGAGCATGGGTGGCACTCCGCCAGAGCAAGAGACTGCACCTTTCCTAAATGGTGCCTGAGGTCCTTCTCCACATTATGGTTCTCATCATCTACCGCTTCTTTGATTTATTTATTTTTATTGTCTGAGGGGCGAGGGGCGTTGTTTTAAAGCCTGGAGGGCTTTCAGGCTCACTGTATGTGGTGGGGTCACTTGGAGAGGGAGGCAGCACACAGTAAGACGTGTTTCTTTCTGGTTCTATTCTGAGTCAGAAGATTTTCTGTGCAAAAGGATGTGGAATCAAAGTCTGCTGCCCAGCCACCTTTCTTGGCCCAGTGATGGAGGCACCTAAAGCTCATGGGCAAGCCATGCAGGGCAGCTCTTGTGCAGAAGGACAGCAATTTACTCCTGCTCCCAGTACTCAGGGTAGCATTTGGGGTCCACATGTCCTCTTTCCACAGCAGAGAGGAGGTCACTTGGTTGGCAGAAGAACTGGGGAACACACCCCTCTATGCCTCACTGATGAGCCCAGCATCTCACATACCTCCAAGCATTGAACAGGGGTGGGACAGCAGTTAGCACTGCTTTGGGCACTCTGGCCACAGTGGCACTGGTGGCAAATGCCACGTCTCTTAAAAGGCTGCAGCAGTACAACAGTGCTTGTCCTGGATCAGTCAGCATCATCTTCCTGAATGGTGGAGGTATGCACTACAGAAGAGCAAGAGCTGGGCTGTCCCACCATGAGCTGTGCTGTGCACTGCACCAGGGCTGGGGGATCCTCTGCTCCAGCTGAAATGGTACAGGGCTTCAAGAGGGTGACCAGGCAGCTGCTCCTGCCAGGAAGGGTTCATTGTGCCTGTCCTACTCCAGAGACTTCTGGAGTGCTGCTCTGTGAAACTGCTGACATGTAAAATGTGCAAACACTTCTCTGAGCAGGAGCAGAAGTGATGCTGCCCCTGGGCCCCCTTTCTGGCCCAGTGGTCTTGAAATGACTGAGCCACGGCATAAGGGGCTCCGACGTCTCCTCCCCATGCCCTCCTGCTCCTGTGGCAGTGTGTAGCCCGGGGAGAGAGTATTGCCCCTGGGAGAGAAATGTGATGGGCTTGAAAAGAGCGTTCTGTGTTTGGGAAGCGGAGCAAAATGCCACCAAGAGAAGGGCTCTGATGGTTTGAGAGGATTTGGATGTCCACACCAAGAAAGACAAAGCCTAGTAGGCAGCTAAAGCACAAGGTGACCTAGCAGATGGAGGCAAAAAAGGCCTCTTCTGTGGGGCTGGACTGGATTCTGATTGTATATACTCACCAACGGCTCACATCCGCACTCTGCTCACGCTCCACCAGCAGCAGGCTGACGAGTAACTTCTGGGTAACAAGGATCGATATTCCTCAAATGCAGCCCTGTGGTGATTCATCACAAGAACCTTTATCTTTGTCTTTCAGAAGCTTCAGTCATTTAATGAAGGAGCAATTTCCTGCTGATCAAATGGGCAGCTGCCAACATAAACTGCATACGCTCAAAAACAAAGGCTTGTGATCCATCGGTTTAACGAGAGGTTGGGACAATCCTAGGTGGGACACCCGCAGAAGGGCTGCCTGCTAGAGGCCTTCCAGTGCCTTTGCAGCACTATCTCCAGACCCGCGGATGAGCTCGACACAATGGAAGACCTCCACTGAACTCTTTTCCAAGACTTAGGGCTATCGAAATGATATCTAAATCACTGAGGCACGTCTGAAGGCTTCATTCTGTTCTCTCCACCACTGAGCTTTCGGACAATTGTATCCTTGTTACACACTCACCGAGAAGAAAGGGGGAGATGAAGAAAGAAATTTCAATGGATTTGTGATTTTGCTTACAGCTGCAGTAATGCTGAATAGCACGCAGAGGTAGAAGTGATATCCTGAGCAATGTTTGGTCTGCAGGCAGAATCTGTTTCCCATGACAGTGCCTTTCTGAAGCAGGAATTCCAGCATGAAATAAAACTTGTTAAAGAGGTAAAAGAGGAAGGCTCTATTGTATGCTGTGTGACAGAATAATCCTTCCTCATGAACAGGCTGCTGTCATTTTTCCTCTCCCATCTGTGAATTTTGGCTTCAGTCAACAACATGATTTTCACCAAGTATAAAAGCAAAGCCCTAACCCTTAAAAGCAACGCAGCCAACCCTGCAGGAACTTCCTGCAGACATGTTCCCTGCTGCAGACTTTCTTCTGCAGACTCTAAAATGTCTGACTGCTCTAAGCTGCAGTGGGGATTACCTGTTGGTAGAGATGCTTTACCATAGGAGACATTTCTCACATCTCTTTCAGTTCCACTGGCTCCACACTCTTCTCCTTTCCTTCAGTGCTTTGTTCACATGCTATCATTCCCCTGATTCCTTTTTAAAGCTTTCCTTTTGGGAATACACGTAAAAACCTGCAGACAGCAACTCAGACTTAACAGGTGAGCAGTGCTGTCGTGCTGCTTTCCCTTTCCCCAGTTCCTTGTGCCCTGTGCTTGTTCCACCTTTCTCCCTATGTTGGTGCTCTGGATTGAGGTGTTTCTGCTCAGGTGAGCCTCCGAGGTAATAATGTACCAATAATCACTCACAAATTATTTTCAACACGCCATGTGTGGGAGCTGAACACATCAAATGAATCGGACTTAGCAGTGAAACAGAGCTTTTTTCTTTCCCACATTCCCACATTCCCTACTTACTGTCACTCCCATCCCACTTACCTTATTTGTTAGGCATGTAAGTCCAGCATTGAAAACTCATTGTCCCCAGCAGGTGCCCTGGAAGGACGCAGCAGTGTGTGATCACAGATACCAGCAGCCTGGCAAACTGGAGGGGGCAGCCGCAGCCCCAGACAGCCATGCTAGCGCTGTTGAGACCCTTGCTTTTTCCTTTTTTTTCCTGGTAAATTCCACTCAGATTTGGCTGAGGTGATTTTTTGCAGCCTTTGCACACCAACAGAGGAATTCCTGATGTCTTGCAAAGCTCTGCACCTCCAAATCTGATGACAGCTCTATGGTGTCTGCCTAGCGATTTCTTGCATTCCTGAGACAGAAGCCAGTCAGTGGAATCAGGGCATAGATGATTCGGCTACTGGTTCATCAGCAGTTTAATTATTTAATTATTAATTATTTAATCAGCATTAAAATTCAGAGTGCTTCTTTTTGCAAAACCTGCTCCAGTGGAAGCAGATGGGCCAGCTAAAAGCTGTAGCATTTTGCAACCAAACAGCCATTCACCCGGTGACACGCAGATGTGATAACACTGTGATGGTAACACTGTAGGACAACTGAAATTGTCACCAAAGCACCCGTTTGGTGTGTGAGGAGCGGCTGAGGGAGCTGGGGTTGTTCAGTGTGGAGAAGAGTAGGCTCAGGGCAGACCCCACTGCACTCCACAGCTTCCTGAAGGGAGGTTGTGGTGGGCTGGGGGTTGGTAACCCCCACGTAACTAGTGATAGGATGAGAGGGAACGGCCTCAATTTGTGCCACGTGAGGTTCAGGTTGGATATGAGGAAGAATTTCTTCTCTGAAAGAGTGGTGAGGTGCCGGAATGGGTTGCACAGGGAGGTTGGGAGAGTCACCATCGCTGGAGGTGTTCAAGAACCGAGTAATGTGTCGCTGAGGGACAGGGGAGCTGGGATCTTAATGGTCTTTTCCAACCTTCATGATCCTGCAGTTCTCTGATTGACTCTCCCAGCGCGGGCAGCTGCTGGCACAACCCACCAAGACCCCGTGCCCATGCACGGGCCCCCATACCCAAGTACTGCTGACACTTGTGCTTCCTAGATGTGAGAGGTGTGACACACTGTGCCACTCTGCCAATGCCTCCGCTTCACCAGCAGCAGTGTCTTCTAAACGCCTTGGGCTGGTTTGCTCTGGAGTGCTGGACTGAGAGCAGATGCTTGCTGGATCTGTGTCAGGAATCATCAGAAACAGGACTTTATGCTGAGTTTTTTATCAGTAGCTTGCCTTGTAATCCTTGTGACAAGCACATCGCAGATCTTCAAGGGATAGTAATTAGTCACTTAAATGAGATTAAGTTGAAGATGCTGGCAAAGCCATTTGACGGCTATAATTGCCATCCTCCTGTTTGCTCAGCGCCTTCAGCTGCAGTTTGGGCAGGATTGGTGAGAATGCAGGATCACTCACGGGTGTAAGTGAGTGTGAGTCACATTTCCCCAGCTTCCTGCATGGCCTCTGCAGATTTCAAATGCAAGCCAGGCGGAAAGGGGAGAAAGCTTCAAGCTGCTTCCTCCAACAGAAAATCCTTTATATGGTTGAGGTGTTTCAGCATTCTTGAGGCGGCTGTTGCTTCACTGAGGTTGTTATGTTAGGTCGTCACATCTGATCTGCTGGCCACCTTTGCTGCAGTGTGAAATCTGCAGCTTCTGCAGTTTCTTTTCAAAGGATGGGGAAAGGAAAGCAAGCCATGCCAGGTGCCATAAAACATAGAGAATGTGTGCCGCCCTGCAGAGCATGCTGCAGGGACAGCCTCACTTGGCTGCAGTCCACAGTAGTAGAATGTCACACAGTGCATCATAAGAAACGAGAAGCACATTTTCTTAATAGAGTGACTTCACTCTGGCAGAGACATCAGGTGATGCGGCAGGGCGATGGGATGGAAACAACTTCCAGTTTCCTTCTTGTTGAGACGTGGGTCAGTTTGAAAGCGGGTTCTGGTCATGGTGCACAGTGTAGTGGCAGTGCTCCCACCCTGAGGGCATCATGTGAGTGAACGGCAATGGGGCGCAGTCTGGGATGCAGCTCCTGGAATCCACGGGCTTACACTTTTGGAAACAGCGCAGGGCCAAACAGCGCTGGTAAGCCTGTAACAGGCAGATACGTGAAATCCTCAGCACCTGTCCAGCGGTTTGTGACTGGGAAGAGAGGCCTCAGCTGGAAAAACTGAAATGTCTGACAGCCTTTTAGAGAGCGAGCAGAAGGGATGACTGCACATGCATGGGTGTGTGTGCGCATAAATTTTCCATTTACATAAGGAGTGCTGGCAAAGTTCTGTGGGCTTTGAAAGGAGAGAAACCCGAAAGCTCATACGATGAGCTGGTGGGCAGGCCTTAAATGCATGCAGTGTATTTAGCTTGTCACTGTCTTATCTGGGGCATATCTGTTACGGGGTGGGAAATACTGAGAGGTAAAAGGCAGCTTGTGCTTGTGATGACATGTAAAAGTACAAGCCAGGTGGATGCATTGAGTACTTCGAGGTGTATTGCTACCCTAATCTTTGCCTTGGGTGCAAAAATCCTGAATCAGAAAAATAACTGGAAATCGTTCCCTTCACTGAACTCTTTGTAACAGCAAATTTGTGATAAGCAGCCACAACACAACCTGGTACACAGCAGTGCTGTACGGTGAGCATCCTGCTCCAAGGAAAAAGGAAGGAGAACTTGGCATTAAAAAACCTTGGGAGAGGATTCACTGTTTGTTGTATGGTGCCTCTACAGACCTTTTTTCTCTTATCAAAGAGCCATGGAATCACAGAATGGCTTGGGTTAGAAGGGACCTCAAAGATCATCTAGTTCCAACACTCCAGATATGTCTCTTTTAGGCACCCGCTGTATGCCTGGGGGTCAGCATGCTTTGAACACCTCCAGGGAGGACTCCCAGTGACCCAGTCCTCAGCTCTGTTGTTTCTGCCACCCCAGGAAACCACTGAATAATCCCACAGTGCTTGCAGTTCCTACCTCACAGCACTGAGGTCTGACACTGACTTTTGTGTAATGTCCTGAGGTTCTGTCCTCTTCAGTCACAAGGAAAATGGTTTAAGGGGAAATGGTTTTAAGTTGAAGGAGAGAAAATTCATGTGGGATAACAAGGAGAAGTTCTTTACAGAGCGAGTGGTGAGGTGCTGGAACAGCTGCCCAGAGAGGCTGTGAAGCCCCGTCCATCCCTGGAGGTGTTCAAGGCCAGGTTGGATGGGGCCCTGGGCAGCCTGGGCTGCTATGAAATGGGAGGTTGGTGGCACTGCGTGTGGCAGGGGGTTGGACATTCGTGATCCTTGAAGTCCCTTCCAACTCTGGCCATTCTGTGATCCTACGATTCTATGAAAAAGGGAGGGACAGATGTTCAGATAGGTCTGGGGAAGGCTGAGCGTGAAGGAGAGATGAGAGTTCTCACTAGTGGCAAACAGTGAAAAGATGTAAGCTTTTGAAGGAAAGTTTGGAAAATAGTTGAAAAATGTGATGCAGGATTTGTTAAAAAACATTATTGGTTGAGAGACCAGTTGAAGGCTAAGTGTCACTGCCAGTGACAGACCCATTTACCCTGTAGTTTACTGCTGAACATCCACCACAACCCCCCAGAGCCTACCTACACCATATTTGCCATGCTTGGAGGTGGCTCAAATGCTGCTCCAGGAGGAACATAAACTCACACCTATCACAAGATTTCCATTCATCCATTTAGCTCCAACAGCAATTTCTACCTTGGCAGTGAGACGGCTGCTCTTCCAAAGATCAATGGCATGACAGAAACCAAACACCACTAGCATGGATGACATAACCTTTTTGCAATGGCTGTTGGGCACAGCTGAAGAGCTGTTCACTTTTATGAATCATAAGCTGCTTTCTGAGAACTCTGCAGCAGTTGTCAGAGGACAGTAGCTGGTAAGGACAGAGAAGAAGAGGCTCTTTCTTCAAAACACCATGTTGGGTCCTTTTCTTCTCTGTACAGGTCGTGTGCAAAACTACATTCATGCATTCCCCCGGTGACCTGGATCTATCTTCATGGGCACCATGCAGCTTATCACTGTTATAGCTGATGACATCGTCCCATCAGTGGTGGAAGACGGATCTGGCTATCTGTTCTGGAGGCCCACTTAGAGCCATGCTGACAGTGCAGCAAGTTCCTGTCCACAGGACAAGCCTTTAGCAAGTCCTCATGGCCTTCAGCTCAACATTCTGCTCAAAGCAGGGCTCACTGAAGCTATGTCACATTGTCCAGGGCCTTGCCATGTCCACCTGGAGTATCTCCAAGTACAGAGATCCCACCATGTCTCTATTGGCTGTTGCAGAGCAGCACCACTGTTGGGAGAAGGAATCTTTTCCCTATTTCCAACCAGAATTTTCCCTGCTGTAACCTGTGCCCTTTGCCTCTTTCCCTTCTGTGGAACTGTGAGATGAGTCTGCCTGTCTTCTCTGTAGCTCCGTTAGGCAGCAGCCCGGTCACCTTGACCTTCTTTTCTCCAGCCTAAAAAATCCCAACACCTTTCACTTCCATCTCTTACAGTTCACTGGGCTGTGCATACCCTCAATTGCATTAAAGCCTTCTTTTTTTTTTTTTTTCCTTTGGGCTATAGTTTTCTCCTTTGTATAGTTTTCTCCTACGTATCTTCCTTAAGTAAGAACCTTCCATCAAGGGCTACTCAACATTTGGTAATCCACCATCAGCTAGAAAGTGAATCATCCTACAGCAGCAGCCTGGATAATCAGCCAGCACCCATCCATCAAGACTGACAGAGACCTGCTCCGGAGGAGCACTCGCACCAAGAGCAAGCTAATCTCCTTGATAGATCTCATCTCTGCTTTTTCACTTCTGCCCTTCCAGCACTCCTCTTACCAATGCTTATCGTGGAAGAAGTGCACTGCTCTCAGGGCAGCCGACTGCAACATCTCCCTGAGAACACTTTGCCCCCAGCTGCTGCTTTTCTCAATCTTCACTTGGATGAGTCCTTGAGTGGTTAAGTGTGGATTCCAGCCTCCTTGTGAGAGCACAGCTAAGCTGGCATTTCACTGGCAATAGAGTGTGTCTCCAGAAAGGAGAAAGCTCTTGAGTGTGTTGCAGCAGTGGAGCGTGCAGATCTCTGGGGGCTCTCCTCTGTGCTTGACTACCGAATGTGCCATGGCCTCAGGTGCACACAGCACTCATCTCAGTCATCCTAGAAGGCAGTGAAGGACGCAGCTCTTCTTAGGCAGTAAGGGCAGTCAAAGAACAACTGTTGAAGGCTTTGTCTGGAGCTGCTTTTCCAGGAAAAAAAGCAGAAAATTAATCCTTGTTACCGAACAGGAGAATGTTGCTGGTTTCAACGTTCATCCTGTTGAGAGCAACTCCAGTTCCCTCTGAAATCACTGGAAACCCTGTATCACCTGGACCAAGCCCCAAAGCACATCATGCTGAGAAGCTACGTGCGCCATCCCAGCACGCCTTGGTGGCTTGGTAACCTGGCCACTGCAAAGTTTGCATGCCACATTTGGTGGTACCACTCCTATGTGCCAAACCTGCTAGGCATAGCACTGGGGAAACCTGAGAAAGACATTTTCGCATGGAAAGCACCCTATCTCATCAATTTGGGATTTCTAAGCTGATCAGTTTTTGTTTTCTCTGATTTTCTCAGGAATGAAAACACTGAACATTCAGTGATTGGATCTCTGGATGGGATTTTGTGGGTGGTAGAATAACCTGAACAGGGAAGCACAGAAAGGCTGTGCAGTGCGTTGCAGATGCTGAGACAACAGGTTTACTGCACATGCTGCAAAGATGATGATGCTGGACCACAGCATGCTGCAGAGGAGCATTTCTCAGCTTTTCTGAGCTCCCTGTGTCTCCCACTCTCCCACTCTCTCCTCCTTTCTGTGCTTTTTGTTTCGTGCCTGCAGAAAAGGTGTTTTTTTTAAGGTTTTGCGCTTTTTTTTTTTTTTTTTTTTCCTGAAGAGGCCTTGAAAACTCAGAAACACAGATCTTTCTAAACTTTCCAGTTAAATATTTACTGTCCCAGACAGAAATGCTTCATTCATCGGTTGTCTGAATGCCTCCACCTGGAAAAGAAGCACTGAGCCTCAGAAATCCTTCAGCAAACAAATTCCTTCTCATTACTGACTCCGTGGGCATGACTGCTCTCAGGAAACTTGAAAGTCAAGCTACTCAAAAGTGCTGCCCATACATGTTTACCTTGGACTCAGGCTTCTCTCTTCAGACTAAATCAGGTACTTTTTGTCTGGTTTGTCTAAACAAGTACAGCTGAGGAACAAATGCTGGAGAATTCCTTGTTTCTGCTCTTGCTAACTGTGGATTTCTGACACGCATTTCTGTGAGTTTCTTGCAAACTCCAGGTCAACCCTCTCTCATTCACTTACTCCACAGCATGCACGCTGACACCAGAAATATTGGCATATCTTCTTATTCTTACTGCACCTCAGTTTTACTCTCTGCTTCGTACTTCTGTTGTTTCTTAGAGCAGAGCTGATGACTGTAAAATCTTGCTTTAGACCCAGTGCCAGCAAGCAGGCTGTCTGTGATGGGCATTGTCTGTGGAAGCAGGTATTCCAGGCCCTCAGACTTCAGCTGCACCCCTCTGAGAGACCATAACAGTGAGTTCAATGTGCACAACAAGACGAGGTGAAAGCTGAAATCAGCGTGTTTGGTTAAAACCACCTGTATCCATCAGTGGGCCCGCACCGTGGTGAGCAGGAGGAGCTGCACACACAGGTATCAGGTACAGCAGGATTTAAAGGCTGATACTGTCAGAGTTACCACTTTGTTCTATGGCTCTGTGTGAGTGCCTGTGCTCTCTGGTGCTAAGCAGACTTACCGCACTGAGATCAGCTCTGCTTTTCTCTCTTAGTGACCCTGCACGTTTCAGCCCTCAGGCACTAAGCTGTATTAATGTCCATCAGGGAGCCACAGAGAGAGGCAAGGTAATGTGGAGTTGTACCTGATATGATCATGCTGTTGGTGTGGCAGGAGTAACCCTTGGGAGAGATCAGTCCGCAGATTTTGCAGCACTGCTCAACAGCTTGTGCCTATGCTGGAAAGCATCAGGTGTGTGGTGACAGTGCTAGCAAATAGCCATTTCCCTGAGCATGACAGATTTCTGGGAAGGGGAAGGGTAGGGGAAGGGGCAGAACGGGAAGGAAAATGGGAGGGGAACAGGAAAGGGAAAGGAAAAGGAGGG
>NW_024962285.1:4052699-4258447 GCF_019238085.1 Lagopus leucura | reverse complement strand
AAAGAGAGCGGCCGTGGGGGGGCGCGCGCGAGGTTCCCCTCCCCCCACGGGTGGGGGGAGGGGGCCTTCGCGCGCGCGCGCGCTCCGCGCCTCCCCGCGCCGCGGGGGGGGCGGTGTGTGGAGATCAAGATGCGCTCGGGCGCCCCCTGGCGGCGGCGGCGGGCGCTGAGGCGGCGCGGCGCGCGGTTTGTCTTCCGCAGGCGGCGTGCGGGCGCGGGGCCCCCCCAAGGTCGTGGACACGGGAGGGGGCTTCTTCCTGGAGGAGGAGGAGGAGGAGGAGGAGCAGCGCGGCGCCGCCGAGAGGATCGTGCATCCCCCCGGTAACGGCGCGGGGCGGGGGCGGGGGGACGCGGGCAGGGCGGTTCCGCGGCTTTTTTTTTTTCCCCCTTCCCGGGTTTTTTAGTTCCCTCCCTGCTCTCCCTCCCCCCCATTCTTCCCGGCGCGCTGCGCCGTGCACACCGCTGCGCCGCGCCCGCCGGCACTGCGGAACGGGAAAGTGGGGCACGGCGCTGCCCTGCCGGTAAGAGCTGCTTCTGCCTTTCGTTTCGCGATTCTGGTTTTGGGATGGCGGCGGCGAATCCGCCCCGCGTGTCCGGCAGAGCCACCCGCGTGCGGCGGCGGGTGCATGCCGACATACTGCGTCGCGATATTCTTTCCTCGGCAGCAAATGGAGGCGTCGCGATCCCGAAATAGATGCAGTTTCTTTTCTGGGAATGCCTTTGTCTCGCTTTGTTCTGCGCTGGATCAGCCGCAGCGTCGTGGTGCAGTGTCCCTCTTTGTTAGCCGGATTCAGTACGGCAAGGCGCAGCCCCGTGCTGTCGGGATGGTTTTTTTTTTCTTTTTTTCCTTTCCTTTTTCTAAATCTTACTTCATTTTTTTTTCTTTCTTTCTTTCTTTTCTTTTCTTTTCTTTTTTTTCTTTCTTTCCAAGAAAAGGCGTGGGGACGCGGGATGCCTTTGCAGCGGGCGGTTCGTGCTGTGTAATTCATGATGTCATTGTCCTAATAAAGCGCCTTTCTGCCGGGCAGCGCTGCCGTGCATTACGAAACGTGATGTAAGGGCACGCCATGCGGACGGGCTGAGCCGGGTCGGATGTCGGCTGGGCGCGATCCGCTCCCGGCGCGGCCGCTATTAAAGACGAACGATACCGCACGCCGCGAATTAACCACCTTTTTTCAGGTTTTATTAATATTCTTACCCTGTTGCAGCGCTGCCTAGGAATGAGAACCGTTTAAGGCGTTGTATTTTTTTTTTTTTTTTTCGCTAGGATGGTTTTATTTCCTTTTTAAACGAACCTCCCCCGTAGCCAGCAGTTCCCCGTCGGTGTCACGCGGAGCACGAGCGGACGGCGCTGAGCACCCGGCGAGGACAGCACCCGGCCGGCGCAGAACGAGCCTGGGCTTGGAGCAGTGCTGAGAGGGCTTGGGGAGAGGATTGTAGTGGAGCTCCATCCCCATTCCACTCCTAGCAGCTCTCTGGCCATCCACCCCCGCTGCTGCCGGCCGAACACGGATCCGTGCCCGCCGTCCCGGGCGTCCGTCGAGCCCTCGGGAGATGCAGGCGTGTCGGGTGGGCGCCGGGCGGCCGAGCTGAGGCCGTTTCAGTGCCGGCTCGGCTGCCCCGCCGCCCCCCGCCGCCTTCCTCCCACCCGTCCCCTTCCCCGGGCCCTCCCTGCAGCCCCGTGCCGCGTGGTCGCGATGTGGGCCGCGGGGAGGGAGCGGTGGGAGCGGGCGTGAGGCGCCGCGAGGGAACCGCGATGGTGGGGGGGGGGCTGGGGGGTCCTGCTTCGTTTCTTAGCCATTGTTAAACGGAAACCGAGGCGTGTGCTGTTGAATGCTGAAACCTGACGCTTGGTGCAGGGAAACTTCCAGCAAGTGTAGAAATGCGCCGGGGCGGGGTGTGGGCGCATGGCGATGGCTTTGCATCTGTATTGTATCTTCGTGGAAAACCGTTTATTACAGAGAACTGGAATCGGTGTGTAACGACTCGTGTGAAATACAATTAAATGTTAGTAAAGCTGCTTGCAGTACCACTCGCTTGCGTTCTGTTTAACGCGGTAGTTCTTGACAAGAAAAGGAAAAAAACGAGATCTTTCTTTCTGTTAGCGCCCGTGCTAGAATTTGACTATCTCATCTGTGGAGACTGTGGCAAAGAATTCATGGACTCGTACCTAATGCAGCACTTTGATTGGGCCACGTGTGATAATTGCAGGTATTGCAGACAGTGGGCGAGCCTTCATTTCTTTACCGTAGCCTTCCGTCCGAAGCACGGAGTTAACCGTAAAAACTCATTAGACGGGAGGTGCAGCGCCGACCTTTGTGTCCCGCGTTGCGAAAGCGGGGAGCGGCACTGCGGGGTGCGGGGAGCCGGGCAGCGCGCTGAGTAACGCCGGCTGTGCGGGGGGAGGGGTGCGTGCCGCATGGCGGCGTGAAGGTGGGGTGCGGGGGATGGGGAGGGGAAGGGAAGGGAAGGAGCGTTGCCCGGGGAGGGGGAGGGAGGGCAGAGCGGGGCAGGCCGGGAGCGGAGCCCGAGGCCAGTGGGGGTGGGGATGGCGCGGTAGGGGACGGGTCGGTGAGCCCCATCGCGTCCCCTTAGCGCGGAGAAAGTGCTGGAAGCGCCGCGGAGATGGCTGGGGTGGGGAGACGCAGCCAACCACCGTTTCAGCAATGAATGGGTGGAGAATAAAAGATGGCTGCGGGAGCTCCGCGGGCAGGTAGCCACGTGCAGCCGTGGGAGCGGGGAAGCGGTCGGTGGGCAGTTCCGTCCGGGAGCTGCGATGGGCGGAGGGCTCACGCTGCCTTCCGTTCCGCGGCGCTGCGGGCGCGCACGCGGCTCTGCGTTGCTGCCGGCTTCGGTGCTTCCTGCCCGGCGGAGCTGCTGCGCACCGAGCGATCCCAGCTGAACTCAGGATACGGGATAACGTGAATTTTATTCTATTTTTACTTAGTTATTTATTTTGCCTTTAATTGACGAATGCCGCCGTGGGCAGACAGCTTTTCATCTGCAAGCTGTACGTTTTAATATTTCCAGGTTTTGGTTTTCTTGCCGCTGTCTGGCAGTGGGAAGCTGTCTGCGTTGCTCGCCTTAGCGATCCGGGGCTGTGACTCGGCCGGTCGGCCTGGCTCACACTCCTTAGCTCCCGGCCATGTGTTGGGCTCGTGCTTTTGTCCCCTGAATGGCTCCCGGCTTGGGAGAAGTGCCCGAAACAATTTGTGATTTCGTGGCGCGGGGGTTACGTTCCTTGTGAGAAAACAAAAATCAGAGAGGAAAGCCCTTCAGGTTTCAGACAAAAGATGCTGAGTCTGTTGGCTGAAATGGGACTCGGTCCCGGGAAACCTGTCCTGCAGTTCAGCTGGGTCCTTGGAACTCCCCGTGAGCTGCATGCATAAAAACGGAGGGGATGGATGGGGGCTGTTGCTCTGCTGGAATTTCAGGAATGCATGCAGTCTTGATGGGAACTTGGGAGACTAAATAGTGCTTGGTTTTCCTGGGCAGCTTTCTCATTGTTACTTTATATCTTCCAGAGATGCTGAAGATAAACATAAGCTCATCACAAGGACAGAAGCAAAAGAAGAGTATCTTCTGAAAGACTGTGACTTAGATAAGAGGGAACCGGTGCTTAGATTCATTGTGAAGAAAAACCCTCATAATCCTCGGTGGGGTGACATGAAACTTTACTTAAAACTGCAGGTACAGAGAAACCTGGGACATTTCCAGCTCTTCTTACCTCTGCCTGACTTTGCCAATAACTCAAAGCTGTAACTTAAGTTTGGGTTTCTGAACCGTTTGCTAAGGGTGGGAACGTTCAGTCCAGCTGTGTAAATTCTCTCTGTGGTTGAAGTAGAGAGGTGTGGTCCAAACCCACGCAGACATCCACGTGTGAGAGCGTTGTCGAGGCATCCAGCACGCAGGTCTGCCTGCCCGTGTTGCACAAGCAGAGGTGCACGGCCTGGTGGTGCAGAGCACGGTGTGCAGCACGGTCCTGCATGGCCCGTGGCAGGAGCGGCAGCTTCTTGTCTGCTGCTTTGCTAAGGACACTGCAGCTCTGCTTGAATACGCATGGAATTGCAGCTGGGCTTGAATTGGGGTGAGCTTGCCCACCTTGCACCGTGGAAAGTTCAGATTTGTGAGTCAGTATTTCCAAGGCAGAGGCAGGATTCATGGTGAGACTGGCGGTGTGCGTAAAGTATGCTCGCGAGTCAGATGCTCCTGTCATTTCAGGGCAAAAAGAAACACATCTGTGTCCATCCTGTAGGTAATCAAGCGTGCTCTGGAAGTGTGGGGGAATGAGGAATCCTTGCAAGAAGCAAAGGAGCAGCGCCGTGACAGCAGAGAGAAGATGAAACAGAAGAAGTTTGATAAGAAAGTGAAAGGTAAATGGGTAAACCTGGACAATGCGGTACCTAAAGCAGTTCTGTCAGTTCGTTCCTCCATCTGCCCAAAACGCTCAGTTTTCAGTATGACAAAATGGAGGTCCATCGTGGCCCGTGGCAGTGAGCTGGGAGCAGTCTGGTCTGCTCTCAGAGCTGACCAGAGATGAATTTCAACAAACAGCGTGTTACAGAGCTTTTTCAATTCTTTGGTATCGTGCACGGTGTGCCTTAGGCATTCCCAGCTTGTGTTTTTTTAGTGGTTATCATCCTTACTATTCCAAGGTAACATTTAGGAGAGTTTTCAGTTGGAGTAATTCTGACCAATGCTTTCAGCTCCGACATGCTGGCTGTTTTTACAACTGCACGTTTGTTTCTTAGCCAGAGTCTGCATTGCCCACATCATGCCTGCTCAGCTTCAGGTTCTCATTCACTGAGCCCGGAGGAGGCAGAACATAGGATTGAGCAAGCATGGGAATTGCAGCAGACTGCAGCCAGGATGGTGGAGTGCAGGGCAAGGACAGGCCTTGACTTGAGAGTGCTTGCACCCTGACTGACTTGGTTGAAAACGTTACCACCCTTTGCTGCTTAATATTCCTGCTACCCACTTTCAGCATGCAGGTCTGTGCCCGGTTCACTTGCAACTTCGCTGCCACAACTGCACACCCAACTCACACTGCAGGGCATGAAGCTCAGAGAACACACTGTGAGCAGAATGGAAAGCTCTTCCCAGTCCTGTGAAAAAACAGGAGGTGGCTTTACAAAAGGCTTTTTTATGGAAGGTTCCACCTAAGCTGTCTAGATGTCATTGAAGGGCAGCGCTTAAGAAGGCAGTGGGCAACACGTGCTCCCTCCAGATAGAAAGCTCCTGTGAGCTATTCTCATGGTACCTTTCAAATCATGTAAACGAGGTGAGGTTACGTTGGCTGCAAGGCAAATCAAAACTTGTTCTTGCAATACCAGATTTGCCTTCACGTTCATGGAAGACAGTCAGCGAGCAGACTGCCAAAGTGCAGGCCTCGGAAAGGTGGGTGGCTTGAATTTTGTTAACTGACACTTCAGAACCCTCAGAAAACCTTAAAATTTCTCGCCAGAGCTTCGCCGTGCAGTGAGGAGTAGTTTGTGGAAGAAGACAGCCAGTATCCACGAACATGAATACGGACCAGAAGAAAGCGTTGATGAAGAAACGTACAGGAAGACGTGTACTGTGTGCGGCCACGAGTTAACTTACGAAAAGATGTAATGCTAATTTGTTTGTTGAAATTCATTACCATCATTTTTAATCATATTCTTTATTAAAGAAATGGCAGTTGGGAACAAGCTGTTAGCAAGCTCCATGAATAATACAGTCAGTTCTGTACAGAAGAAGGTTAGGCTTCCCAGCTACATCTTAGGGGAGAGCATGCACATTTTTAACAGGCTGGAAATGGCTGCCTTGTGGGATGAGAAGTTGGCGTTTCACCCTCGTTTTACATGCTGATGAAATTTAAACAAGGTAGATTTCCCTCTACTCTTCCTTCAGTCAGAGCTGAAGGAAGTCTCTGTATTTGCACCAGCTGTTAGCTGATGTCAGCTCCCATATGTCTCAGGCAGCCAGTTCCTAAGCGCTGCCCAGGTGGTTGCAGAGCGTGCCGCCAGGCTGGAGATGGAGACCTCCAGCTTGATGGAGGGAGGTGTCCTGTTTGGGGATTGTTAAAGCAAAGCACCGTGCTGAAACATTCAGTCAGGTTGCTGCCATGTTCTATACTATGAAGGCTTAAGTATCCTTCACTGATTTCTTTTCAAGTTTTGGACCAAAAAGATGACTCTTATAGTAAAAGCATATCTTCATTTACCATCCTGGTGCGTTTGAGTGGTTTCTGGTAAAAACCTATTGGTGGGGAGAAGCATTCCAGGGTAGATCTGTCTAAACTGAGCCGAGTGTTGTTTGTTTGCACGAGAGGTGGACTTTGGTCCAAGTTCAAATTCCTCAGTTTTTCAGCTCCTCACTGCTCTTACACAGTGACCAGGGAACGCATGTGGAAATGGCCACCGTGAGGGAGCCTTCTACCAGCTGTTCTGCTTTTATTCACCGTGAAATCCAGTGAGGCAGTAGGGGAGCCAGGACCCCCGTGGCTGTGCAGCAGTGAAACAGGGCAGGGAGGAAGGCTGGTGGTTCTGCTGACAGACCTTCACTTCTCAGCAGCTCTCCCATGGTCTGCAGACCACCGAGGGCAGAGGGTCCTTGGTGGGAAAGGAAACGTGTGTAGAGTTGGTTAATTATCTGGAAGGCAGGTGACCTGGCAAGGCTTTTGGAAGAAGGCTCCAGGCTTTCAACATGGCAGGCCCATCAGGCTACGTGTGCTGTGGGTCCCAGGCCTCCCCTGCAGCTTGGGGCAGGAAGGGTGCTGTGCAATGGCTGAACAACCTGCCTCCCTGCAGGCTGTGACAGTCAGCCTGCAGCAAACACCAGGGCCCCCCCCTGCCCCATAGCAGCACGTGTGTGGGGGCAAAGGAGAGGGAAAACCTGTGTGAGCACGCTCCTGGCACCAGGCAGCACCCACACGTGCATCACTTGGCTGTGCACACAGGGTAGGTTCGTTAGATGCCCGTAGCACACAGATGGAAGGTGCCTGTCAGCGTCCCAGCAGTGGCACAGGGGAAATAGAAGCGCTCCATGAGCGTCTGCTTCTCGCACCCGTGCAGCTCTGCTCTGCTTCAGCAGCTCCCCCCAAAGGTAGGACAAACACAGCAGTAACCTGCTTCGCCTTCATTTATTTTTGACTTTAATAATTGTGCATTTTTTTCCAACCACACCACATTTCTACAGCACCTTTACACTATTCACCACCCCACGCTTCCGCGGTTCCACGTTTCTCAAGCTGGCTAGCTGCTGGTACAAGCATCTCATTCTTCCTATGGACCAACCAGTTTCCCAAGTCAAGACAGATGTGTGCTGCTGGACTTGGAAAGAGGGGAAGCTTCCAACAGACTACTGAGATGTCAAAACCCATCACGGGAACTCCACTCATAGTGAAAGTGCAAATTTGGTTTTAAGCCATAGGATTATGCTGTCCACGTGCAAGTATTTGCAACTGGATCCCCAGCACCACTGTCGAGGCTCAGAGCAAGTTACAGGTTTGCACGTTGTAACCACATTGTCACTTCTACAGAAATCACATTTACAGTCCTTTAGATCCCCATCATTAGTTAACACCAGAACTCCTTACTCATCTGAGACAGTGGAAGAAAAGAGCCAAACCCCAATTAAAACTTCTACAATGCTAAATGTTTCTTTTAAAAAAACACTATTTAATTGCTCAAGAACATCAACAGAAAGATTTGAAGCAGAACTGTGCATGACTGACAAAACTCTCTGCATAAAGCAAATTTATAACACATAACAGTAAACCTTAAAGAAGAGAGGGCTCAGTCAAACCAGAGGGGGTAAGCAGTGAACGCAGAAGTAACAAACTGAAGTCTATGAGGACACATCCAACTGCAACAAGCCACGTACAAGCTTACGTCAACACTCAAAAAAATTTCCTCTTTGCTCTCCTCACTTTATTAGGAGGTCAATTTATTAATGTTGGGATGAATTGCATTACGGAGCATAACACTGGAAAAAAAAAATTTGTACAGGAACAAAATTACTTAAAATTCATCGGTTTCAAGCTTGAACTGTGTAGCACTGGGTATGAAATTCTCTAAACATTCACCCACAAAGTAAAGAGAACATAAACAGCTTGGAAGTATACTGTACAGTACAGACCTGAGCACCTAAGGCAGTGTCTTTGCCACTCATCACTGCTTGTCATAACACAGACCACTCTGATTTGGCATTTCTATAAGTAATGTTATTTGCATAACTCAAAACTAAGGCTACTCTATTTTCAGGTTACGTGTTTCCCCAGTCTGAGTCTCCTGGCGAGAAACCTCTTCAGTGAGCATCAAAATGCTTTCAGGTGACACAGGAGCTGCGTGCTGCCGTAGCAGATACGGCCACCACAGAGCAGTTGTTGCTAAGCCAGACAAGCACTGGCACCTGGTTGATCCACCATGGGTAACAGAAGCATTTCTGGCAGCACTGCAGGCCTGCAGGTCTGGTTCGGTGGCATGGCAGCCCTAAAACACAGTCAGGGGTGCAGTTACCAAAGCAGAAAATCTATCCCACTCCAGGTGTTGCTCGCTGCTCCTATTTATTGGTGGAAGCGACTGCCAAGAAGAGGTCGTAATTTTGACCAGACTGTAAAAAGGATTGCATTTTTCAGAGCTTATCCATCAAATTCCTCTACTGATTGCTTATAGCTACTGGAATGAGACACCAGACAATACATTTTAAAAACATACTCAATCCGTACGCTCTATACTACTTTAAAAGCTTAACGCATTGTTTCACATGCCCCAAATTAAGACACTTTTCCTATGCCATACTAGAGGCTTTATCACACTGCTCACTTAGAAAGTGCATTCCCTTTCACACTTTGAAAACACTACAAACTGCTTCACATTTCTGCAATTTCTCTGATTTAAGGGCCAGGCAGAGGTAACAAATCCTATATTGATTTTTCCCCAGTTTTCATTTTTATATAAACAAGGGAGAAAGAAAAATACTACCATGAAATCCAGAGTCAAACCAAAATAAGAACAGATCTGAAGAATTCACACTACTTCATGTCAATCCCCTAAGAGTTATATCTAGTAAGGCTTAGGATGCTTACAGACTGCTGTTGGTTAGAGAACTGAATTGTTTTATGTAGGAGCATATGAAAGCCAGTTTTAATCAAAAAGTTTTTGTCATCCCCATGTCAAGTTAAAAAAAAAAAAAAATTGTTACAGTCCTGAAAACAAGACTTCACCCAGGAATTCTCCTCAGGCCTGCAGAGCACAGAACTGCTGAAAGACGGCCAGTATGTGATGATCCAGCTCAGCTGTAAACAGGAGGTTCTCGAAGGTCACCATGTACTGCTGGATTATCTGGTGATGCTGGCAGACAAAAGACACCTATGTTGGTGAAAAGCTGTCATCGAAGTTGCCACGCACATTCCATTTCCACGGCACGCACACCTCTGACTAGAAAAGCACGACGCGGGGTTGGTGGAAAGGAAAAGCACACACTGCTATATGGTGCCAGGAAGCGCTGCACTTCGGGGGGCTTTTCAGCCCTAGACACTGAGCTGGGTGTGAGGAGTCAGGGACGGCTCAGAGGCACTGCAACGGACCCAAGGCTGCGCTTCAATCTGCAGCCACATCTGTGACCAGACCAAGCTGCAGCCTGCGGGAGGACTACAGCGCCGCTCCTTGCAGTCACCCACTTTTCCACGCACCTTCTGCTCACACAGGTACAATTTTCTATTGCTGTCACTGTCACCCAGTTACCTGGTTTAACAGAGACTACAACCGCTGTGCTCAGCAGCCACCAGCACACCAGCTCCTGCCCACAGCTCCGAGCCGAGCAGAGGGAGGGCACTCACCTGCAGGAAGATCTGCTGCAGCCTTTCTATGCAGCTCTTGTACCACGGCGTAAATACATCAATTCCGCCGGTCTCGCAGCGCACTAAGTGCTCAGTTAACAACATAATGAAGCGCTTCAAGAGGAAAGAAAAAAAATGCATTCACTCAATGCCATCAAACGACGGCAGCTCCTAACCTCAGGTAAGTGCATCTAGAGAACAGAAACTTTAAATAACAACATGAAAATAACTGTTTCACTTTACAGACGCTGGATTTTGCCAGCCAAAAAGAAAAAAAAAAAAAAAGTTACTTTTTCATTCAGGAATCCACACAGCCAAAGAATTTTGCTCCTGTGTGCATAAAACTACAGAGGTCCCATCTGCTCAGCCGCAGCCTGCTGTGGGGCGAAGGATCAACTCAGGATCAACTCTAAAACCACAGCAAGTCCCACAGCTCTTTCCTATATCCTCATGCCCGAGATACAAGCGACGTGAAAGCTTGTAAATTCAGTGACCTTTAAAGCCTGAAGAGAGGAGAGCTCACCCAGCATTACCTGGAATATAACAAGGAAGAGATTCTTCTGCTCGCTCTGTGCTGACTCAACCTTCTCCTGCAAGCGCTCTATCTGCTCCTCCAGAGGTCCGTCCTCCCGGTCACTGCTCCGGTCATCATCATCACTGTCTCGCTGCAAGGGACAGCACAAGCCTAACTAGCAACACGTGGGCACTGTCAGCGTCCTCTGGATCCACCTGGCATAAAGCTGCAAGGAGACTGAGACTGCTTTTTAGCTCGTCGAGTTTTGTATTTTGAAGGGCATCTCCTTTCAGTACAATCAGAAAATCCATTTGGAAGAGAAAAGAAAAAGCCAGTATGGGAACAGCCTGAGAAGAAGATATCAGAGTAGCCGGAGGAAACTTAAATATTTACTAGGATGAAAGCCAAAAGATGTAGTTTTCTCACTGCCTACAAACCAAAACACCTCACTCCTCCAGAGTAAAGCAGTAACTCCCCTCACAAAATAAGCAGATAAAATAACCACAAGAACACGGTGCCAAACCTCCAATCTCAGATAGCAAGGCCTTAAGACAAGATTAAATAGGATACAGGACACAGTCTGATAGATTACACTACATTCAAATATAGATGTTGCTTCCCTGATTGTTTCCATGTAAAAATGCCCCCAAATCAGCAGCTAAAAACTTCAAATATGTCTTAAAGGAGCATATACAGTTTGTGACAAACGCAGGGACTTGTCTTGCCTTATGCATTAAATAGCAAATGAAACTAGTTAACAGAAGATAGCAACAGCTCCATGCCAGCATCAAAAAATGGAAAGACCAGAGCAACGGGAGTTTCAGTGCATTCTTTTTATAGGACCTTGCTTCCTCCCTTTAGCCCCTATCTACAAAGGTTTCCTGAACTTAAAATGCTGAGTGCAACCTAAGAGAAGCTTTGGACTCCCTCCATAGTAAGGCAATCCACTTCATGCTGGGAACATCAAAATCTGATGGTTTACTTCCTCTAAAAGGAACGATGATGCAGCAGAGCACCAGCCTGCAGGACCACTCACTGTTGCATACAAATGCTTCTTCCTGGCAAAATACTCATTTGAAGTATTCAGTAATAAAGGGCTGCAGCAAGAGATGAGAACAGACACAAAAAACACTGACGTATTTGTTTCGGCGTGCCAGAGAAGCTCTTTGCCTCACAGTAAGATCAATGACTGCGGCCAGGCCTTCAATAATTACTGGCATTTATTAACTACTGATCAATGTAGATCAAGGATGCAGACAGCTGTAACAGCTGTTGCTTGGAGTGAGGGGAACAAGACAAAGGGTCTGGGACAAACGGACAGAGGCAGACTGCAAGGTGGCAGTGGACTCTCCGCAGATGTTTCTGAAAGCACGAGTGCCTTGCGTGGGTTTCTTAGAAAACAATCCGTTTTTGGAACAAGTTGAAGACTTTGTGCAAGCAATTACATTCAAAGACCAAGTCTTGACTAGCAAACTCGCTCTCTGCAGCTCTCAAACTGACTTCTTCTGTCACTAGCAAGCGTTACACTCAGCCAACAGCACTGTGCCAGCAGCTGGCAGACAGGCAAACTCTCACCCCGTTTCACTATCCCACCTCAGACAACAGAATACAACAGAGGTCTGGTCATCAGTTTGTTCCATACAGTAATTTAGGTCACACAGAAGTGCTCAGAAAAGTAACCTGGAAGAGGAGACGACAGGTGCCAGTGTCAGAATCCAGCAGCCTCCATCAGAAGAACAGTAACAGCCAACTTTTCGATAGCCAACAGCTGTTTCCGTGCACTTCTGCATGGAAGCCACAAGAGTTCTCTTTAACAGAACTTACTATAAATACGTAGTTTTTACCTGTTCTTACTCCCAGTTAGGTGATGGAATCCAGATGAGAATGCAAATGGAAGATATGCTAATACTGGAAAAGAAACTTCTGCAAGGCAGCTTGGACAGAGCACAGACACATTAATTCCCTTACAAATTTTATTAAATTCTTAGGTTATGGCTACCTTCAGAAACACAGATTGAGAATGCATATCCAGTTTTGCTGTCCTCCTACCATGAATGACCACGTTTGTACAGGTACATGCATGCTGGTAGGCATATTTACTCTGCCCTGCCCCAAAAGCAGCTGTGCATCGTTTTGACTGCATGCAGGTTTGCCTAACTTCACTTAAAAAATAATTAAGAATGCCAAACAAACTACTCACTCTTTTGTGTTGTCTGGCCAATCTTGCCTTTGTGTCCTCCAGTTCTTTGTGAATCTTCAGAACATGCTTATTCATCTTACGAATTGTGGAATGCAAGATCTCCCAGATGTAAAACCTAAACACACAACTCAGGTAAGGCCTTTTTCTAGGAATGTTTTCCAGCATCCTTCCACTTTGACGTGTTCAGAGACTAACTGCAAAACGACATTCTAGAAGGATTCTTGTCATATAAACACAATCCCAACTCAGACAGAAAAATGATTAAGTATGCATTCAGTAGAAAAGACTAAAGGTCAAGCATATCCTTTCCTTGCATTACTTTTCAGAGATTAAGCTGTAAACCACTCACTTAAAATACTAATTCATAGACAAATCCACGTGTTACCTAGTAAAATCATGTGCAAGCTCTGAGGAGAAGATCCAGTTTGCTACTGCAGCACAGTCAACAATTTGTGTCCGAATCATCTTGTCCACAAGCACAGCGATCATCTGTATTTTGTGAAAGACAAAACAGTCATTTCTACCAAAATAAGGTCTTGGGCAACATAAGTAGTACTCCAGTCCTGTACAAAACCAGAAACAGTTTGATGAACTCAACAGCAGTATTACTGGGTGATTTCAAAGTCTTTAGACCACTGCTGTCTAGAAATGACATCTGGTTTGTCTAGCCTAAAGCTACTCTAAGGATCAGTATCGACTACATAAAGCAAGTACTCTTATTTTGACCAACAGTTCCTTCCGTTCCTCGTGAAAGCAATGGATCGTTCTTCATTAGCATAACTTCCTCTTAAAAACAATAATTGTAAGCATCAAAGCTGAAAGTGAAGCAGCACAGACACAACTCCATGTACATGACATCAAGGTACTCAAACCAGAGCATACATAACTCTCACATGGCCATAAAGACAGAGCAGCTGCCGGCCTACACTCTCCTTGAAATGCAGTAATTTTCAGTTATGGCAGTAACCACTTTCCTGCAGGTTCTATTGCATTTTAGGACAGAATCAGTAGTGAATCGTGGCAGTGCCACGATTCCAGGGGCTTTGCAAGCAGTCCAAAAGGCAACTGTGGAGAAGAGCTGCAGACTACAGCAGTTACAAGCTGTTCAGAAAAAAAGAAAGGCTTATCTTGGTTACTCATGTGCTTGAATGTCACAACATCTAAGAACCACAGCCTGCAAAGCATTTATCCTCACAACTACCCTTCGGCACATAAGGAAGTGTAACAAAGCTCCTTTTAAGGAAGGGAAATTAAAATAACCAAATGAATCATACAGAAGACTCAGGACTCAACTTTCACATCCCAGGATAGCATCCTATGCTCCGTGTGTCTTCCTGTAATGCCAAGAAGAATCTCTGATTACTTCCCCTGATCTTCCAAGGAACAAGCTTAGGATTTTGGGGAAAACGTCTCATCTTGGTGTTAAAACTTCTCGTCATGAAGGCACCACTACAACCACACTAAACTAGTCTAACGACCACCAAAAATCACCATCTGCAGCACAGCCCTCAAAATACTGATAGCATAAGGCAGAACAGAAGGCGTTCCCATTCACGACAGAGGAGGGAGAACTGCAAAGAAACTGGGTCCACAAGTGCCCTGTGTGCCAGAGATGTTGTGGACACACAGACAAGAAAGCACCTGAGCAGAAGCAGAAGTCTCAACTACAGTACCTACAGGAGAGGAAATTCAGGTTCCACGATCGAGGCCCTCAAAACATCAGCACTTATTTATAAAATGCAATTTTGATTTATTCATAAAAATCTAACTGAACTGTTCAGTATGACTTTGAAGCCTCCATCTCAGCTTGGCCATACTGCAGTACAAAAGGAACGAAGAGGAAAAGGATATGGACATTAGACTGCAGTAATGTAATTTCTTCTGATCCAATTAAAGTAAAAGTAGGTCAAGACTGTAATCATCACATTTTCAAGGTCAGTATTTTGGGCAAGAAATTTAGTATCTTTAAGAAAACACTACTTTTTGAGATATATATATTTTCTAGAACTGTATTTGAAAGATATCTATACCAGGTGCCACTTGTCTTTTGGGCACTAAATTTTCTCAGGGAACCATGGAAAGCAGTCCATAGGTTTAGCAGCAGAGGCAAGGATTATCCCCTGCCCACAGTGGAACCATTTCTTAATGTCTCACAGTGTAGCTGTGAGGTGTGCTCCCCTTTCTATTACAGTGCCCTGTAACTCAAGCACATCAGTAAGCAACACATAATTAACGCGGGCAAATTCAGTGTGAGCTCCTCATTTTTATTTCTATGTTTAGGAGAATGACAGCTGAGGGAGAAAACAACTGCTGTGAAGAAATGGAACTGTTTAAACAGCTGAGGTGTTTTCCATAGGCCTTCCAGGGTGCTATTACCTCTGATTGAAGAATGAATGCAATCATGCCTCTGCAGTCTGACTGCTCCATTCTGAACAGTTACTGACTGCAGCTCTGCTCATATGCAACAGCGACTTCAACCTGATCTCTGTGGAATAACTGCATGCATTTTGCTAGCAAGTGGAGAAAGCCTACAGACCAACCAAATTCCCCCATTTCTAAGAACATGGCTTTGCTTTTGTTAAGAGATGTACATCTTATTTCAATTCTACGCATCAACACCATTTTCCAGTTCTGAACAGCAACAAGTTCTCTTGCATGACGAACAGCATAGCATGAGCCCGAGCCAGAATGACACAGCCTTTGCTCTCCCACAAGTAACTGAGAAATAAACGGCCATGTAGTATATATTTTATCTCCAGCCTTCCTTTAAATGCCTTTCATAATGGCAAATAGAATTTGAAATTTCCTTTATATCAGACGAAAGTCAAGGTTTTGAAGGATATAAAGCAAACTAAAATGCTTTATTTAATGTGACCTCAGAGAGTTTAAACTCAAGTGGTGCTTGACACTGCAGTGCCTCACCTGTGGATGGTTCTTCCAGACCTCGTACACAACTCTCAAAACATGGAGTTTTCCCTCATCACTTTCAGCAAGCGTTTTGAAGACTTCGTGAAACCTTTTAACAGATGTAGATTAGTCAGTGAAGGAGCAGGGCTCAGGTCAAAAGGGTATCTGATATGAGGTAAGTGGTTTAGATTGCCCAAAAGAGGAAGTTTTGGGACTTTATACCGCAATTCCTCAACAACTACTAACAGGAAAATACAACCAATTGAGCTAAAAAAGATATACTCCCAAAAGCAGCTTAAATCTCAGTGGTGAATCTCCTCCTGCAAGGTGGACTGTATTTCTCATATACCCAGAAGCACAAGGCACACAGAAATGCTTCCTGTGCTCAGCTGGGGCAAAATGTGCTGCTTTTAGAGCCTTAGACCTTCTTGACGTGTTTCCATAACTTCAGACACCCAATCTGCCCCTTCTGAAGGAAATGCTGCTAACGCCTCTGTTTTAACGAACTTACTCATACATAGCATTCACACAACACACAGCATTCACCACTCACCATTTTGGAACTACAGAGAACGACCTAATGGCTGCCAGTGCTGGTGTGCAGCAGTGAAAACACCATGGACGGGTACTCACCTCCGCCTGCCCCTTACACTACTAGCTGCAGGTTACAACCTGCAGTTTATAGTAAACACGCCTCTAAAAGGCTTCCAGGTGCAGGTTTTTGTATCAACCACATACTTCTACTGAGGAACAGAAAAGTAATTCATTAAAGTGCATCTGACTACTGCCTTCCTAGGTCATAGATGCGTAACATCTCTGAAGCACAAAGTATTAAACTCAGTGTGTAACTGTCTGTTACATCCATTCATATGTTTCACTTAACATTTACAACCCTTCTGTTCCTTCAGTATATGTACTGTGAGTGTCACTGGCTCTCAGAGTCCTACTACATTGAGAAGTACCTAAAGCACTGCTGAAGCTTGCAGATCATTTTTTTTCCCATCGTTTCATTTACAGAACTAAACAGGTCTGCCAACCCTCAAACAGTGCACATCACACTTACTTTGCCAGGGCGCTGAAGGAGTGGCTGAAAGACTTTGCAGCAAGGTGGAGCAGAGTCTGAACGAAGACTTCTATTTTCAAAGGATTGAAAGTAAATCCTTCATCTGCAAATTATTTAAAGTTTTATATGTAATGCTTACAGTATCAACTGTAGAGATAACTGATGGTTTTAACTCACTTCTGGCGAAGTTTTGGCAATAAGGCCATGCAAGGCAGAGAAAGGTGCTAGCAAACAATTTAGTATTTATTTTACTAAACACTATCTGTGTTGCAAATAATCACACTCCCAGTTTGCCTTGAGGAAAACACGCAGAAAGATTTCTTGCATTCGGTCAGTGAAGCAGCTACCAGAGACACAGCTGCTATAGAATAACATAACAGCACTCAGACAGCAGCAGAGGACAGCCAAGGAAGCTGCAGAAGTATGCAACAAGATGAAGGCATGGTAGACCATGAAGAAAGGAGAGTAGGTGTGGGCAGGGAAAGCTAAAAATGATTAGGATGCAGAGGATGGCCTTTTCTGATATGGGAGAAAAGTCCAATGAGTGTGCATAACAAATATGGGTAGTAGAGGTGAATGGTGCAAGATCTCCTCCCATGCACCTGAAGACAAGCAGGTCGGAGAACAGTCATTGCTGCATGAAGCTTAAAGCAAACTGGGAAACACGTGGCATGCCAAAAACAGGTTACAGTTGTCCTCTGCTTCCACAGGAGCACTGTCTTACACTGTGGAAATACTGGAACTCGCTGCGTGGATCACTTCTTCCATTTACTTAAATGTGAAATGCTCACTCCCGCACTCCTCACCCCCCAGAACGTGCAGGCTTCAGGAATCAATATTGTCTGTGTCTACAGATCAAAAAAGAAGCCACGCGGAGTCCCATTGTGTGCTTCTATCTTAGGAGAATCTTCTATGGGAGATCAGCCAGCATTCAGGCTATTTTATCTGCTCTGGGACTGGTCTGAGAGAAGGGGAGCTCTTAGGGGAAAAGTGCTGGTTTTACCAGGGTGAAACAAGCAGTGTGAAATGAACTCTGCTGGTAAAAGCAAGGGAGATGATAAATTCCAACACACTGCCTCTGTCAATAATCTCAAGAAAACCCATCTCAAGCACTGTGTTACCTCTGTTAAGAAATGAGCCTGCTTCTGCAGATAATGCGTTTACAACAAAGCCCAACAATTGTGCATCTTTTCGCTTGCTAATATTTTCAAATCAACTATTTGAAGGAAGAACACAACATTTGGCTAACCAGCACACACACAGCTCTGAAGTGTATACAGTAAATAGAGCCTTGCAAAACCTAGCAGAAGATACCTTACCATCGTCATCATCCTGATTTGGATTAGGCACATCTTTTAAAATGCTGAAGATTTCATCATTACTGGCCTTGTTTTTAATTGCAATTGTTAAACAGAGTGCCACAGTATATCCAGGAAGAGACCCTAAACAACAGCAAAGCGAAAAACAAAAATATTAAGGAACTGAATCTCTTTTGATGTAAGTTTGCCTATCAAAGAAGCAAGTACACTTCCCAGATGCACATAACTAGTTGTTTCAACATCACGGTCCATTATTCTACTACAACTGCTCAGTAGGTTTCCTTGTCCTCATGTCAAATTCAAAACTTTTGGCAGAATCTTTAGAGCTGAGGCCCAGAAATCACCCTTCTATCTTAAAGCTCCACATAACGTCCCTCAACTTCCTAAAATACAATACTCTCTTTTTTTCCCGTATTTTATCTTGGATGAAGAAACCTTCACATTTAGGACTGTCCATTACTCCTTTTATTACTGGTTGTATGAAGTTACTTTTTCCCCCCTCAATCTTCATGTCTTCTGCTGTCTCTGTGTGCTCCATTACCAGTGCAATGTTTTACTGTTCTACCATATTCAAAATACTGGCATGCTCCCTTGCTCTGAAGCACTTTGACTTGACTCTTCATGAACTTTAATACTTACTATTGCTTTCATCTCCATACTTGTAGATACACACTGGATTTGCAGGACTGAGGACAGAAAAGCTTGCAGGAACAATATCGATTATCCGCTGATGATAGGAGAGCCTGCAAATAGGTTTAAGAGCAGTAGAATTGAAATGGATTAATTCTGAAGTCATTCCTTTACAATGGTTTCCTGCCATTTAAGTTTCACATGTTAAGAAAATACTGTTGCACTGAATAAAGTGCTCACGAGTAAGATCTAAGTAACTTATTAATGGATGCTTGCTACTTGAATATCTTGATAGTGGGACTTCATCCTCACACCATTCAGCTTTTGAAAAGATTAAGAGACTGCCTGGTAGATGTCTCATGCAAAAGCTTATGAAGCCATCCAGAAAATAGCAAGAGTCCAGTCAAAGGAGAAAAAAAAATACCAAATGCCTTCATGTCTACATATCTCTCAATTTTACTTCCCAGCTTCCATCAATCCTACAAAGGATTAATTTGGTGAAATGGAAAAACACAACAGAAAACTTGAATTAGTTTTGCAGAATGTTACTATCACACTTGTCTGATAGTAACAGACTGATCTAAGATTCTGAACAACACAGGGATTTGGAACATTTTACTGAACCTCCTACCCCTCTATTTCAAGAATTCTGATAGTGTATTCTTGTTGGATTTTTGTTCAAGGGCTGTTGGTTGTTTTTTTTTAAATGATAGGTAGGTTGCTCTGAAAAGTAATGCCTCCTAGTAGTTTCTTATAGAAATAGATACAAAAAGCACAATAATGCTATTTGACAGAGCAAATTCTCACCTACAAAAAACAATTTTTCAGCATAGTCACCTCATGAGCTCTGCATTTTCACTGGCGATGGACAAGAGCCCGCAACGCCACGCTTGTTAAAACCAAGACCAGAGGAGGTGATCTTTACTGCTGTCACCACTGCTGAAATGCACCACCCGCCCCCTCTGTGCTTATATCCACTGTCGTGTCCACGTTCAGCAAGCCTCAGCAATAGTGGGTGCCACTTTTTCCCACAGAGGAATTCAATGCCACGCTTTGCTCCATGTGCACTTCCTTCTCAGACGCCATTTTGCCAGGCTGCCCCTCTACTGCCATCTGTTGCATGGCCACAACATGGAATGCAGTACTGACAGGAAGGTTCAACCCCTACTGCCATACCACCACCGTCTTCCTCTGACATCGTAGGCAACATAATAAAAGTAGGAGACAGTACTTTTGGATTACTTCAGTATGTTTTTTTTTTTAAAAAGGACTACTGACATCAAAGAGACTCACGAGAATTAACATTCCACTCTTAGTTCTCAGAGTAACTAATGATACGCTCTGCCCGTTTCTTTGAAATCTAAATATTTCTCAGGACTACTGGCTGATCCCTACTTCTCTCCATGCCCATGGCAAAGAATGTCCCTATGTAAACAGATGTAAGCATAATTAGAGCAGATAGTTCATTACTGTGTGCTTCACCTGTTTCTCCTCGTCTGCTAGAAGTAGTGCTGCACAACAAGTAAATCAGAATGAAATCATACCAACTACGGACTTGTCTCTTACTCAGAATGGAATTACAAGGACATGTAAGGCAGAAATTGCAAGGAGTGTGGAAGCAACCAGAAACAAAGGTCATTCTTCCGAGAGCACAGCCATCTACAGACTTCACTTACCGCATGCATTTTTCCAACACCTCTCTCACAAACTTGGGTTTGGGCTTTTCAAGGTCCTGAGTAAGACAATCTGACCTATCAGAGAACAGAGGTGATGGTGTTGGAAAGAATTTGTCATTTAGTCTCTTTCTGGCTTGGTGTGATACATACAAAACAATCATGGTCTAAGCACAGCTGGACTGCCTGACGCTCTTTTACAGCACACACATTCTTAAGACAGTGAGACAGCTCATCACTATATCCTTGCTAACAGTAATCTTGAAAAGTCATCTTTATGTGATGTATTTAAGTAGCTCTCCTTTCCACAACAGATTACATTAACTTGTGCTTATGGTTATTCTGCCTTCCTTCTCCCTATGAAAAAAGCATTGTGTGAGTTTATAGTCTATTTCTTCCTCACAGGAATTTGAGTTTCTGGCTGATTTCAAATGCGTTTCAAGAGTGCTATGAAGTATCTCAAATAGTTACAAGATTTGTGAAAAACAGCAGCTTGTGAGGAAAAGCACACAAGCATTCCCATCAAGGAGCATCCATGCAAGGAAAAAACTGGTTCTACAAAGACCTCCAGTGGGTCAGGCAACATTCTACTTAGACTAAACAGAAACATACAGCTCTGTGAGGATAATACACCAAACTTCAGTAACGCCACAATACCTTACTGAACATTCCTCCATGACAGCTGGGCAGATCAGCCATGGAGAGCATATATGGTAGCAGCCTACAGAAGTTGGGACTGTATTAAGGATGTAACTCCAGCTTTAGTGGGAGAGGGAGCAACAGTATACAGTATATGAGAAAGGCAGCAGGCAGCCAGCACAGTGCCTGGAATACAAATCCCACGGAAGCCTGTGGTTAGGCATTGTTGGAGACCACTGAGCTCCTGCCAGGAATGCGAGTTGGAGATTTAGCATAAGAATGGACAGCGGGGCCAGCTCTGCTGGAAAGTCAGGTACTAAGATATTGCAGGAGGAAAATTGGTTCAAAGATCTCACAGATGAAGATGAAAATCGAAGGTTTAGGGTGGCACAGAGCGTGACATCACAGAATGAGTACAGGATACAGACACATAGAGCACAAGGGCAAATCATTAAAGTTAGGGAGCCGTTCAATAACTGACCAAGAATATGAGACAAAACAAAGAAATGGTGCTTCTACTTCTCTTTAGGGAACACTCACACTAGCTTGATATTTATCACAAAATTAGTCAGGGACAACACAGAGACTACAAGGATTATCAGGACAATCTACCTCTAAATGGTGATGAGCAGATTAAAAAAAAAATCTCTGAAAAGTTAGAGGAAAGCAATTAGTACAGCCAGTATACTGTGACACTTTCGGGCTAAGTCTGGAGGTTTATGGTTTCTGCAATACGAGTTGCATATTAAAATGTGAGAAACTTACCAATCTTCCCAGCTCCAACGGAACTGGAAGTTACTCAAGTGGTGAGAAAACCAGTTAATGAATCTTCATCATACGAAGAAAAAAGAAGCTCTATTAAATACTGAAACTGCAGAAAAACTTTCCTTTGAGATTTTCTTGTAAGCATATTCTGTATGTCAAAGGCAGTACAGCATTACATTTAGGTCAAAAGACGAGGTTCAGAAAATCAGAAACTAGGTATTTTGGACAAATAGAGAGCCTGTCATGTTCTGTTGTTCCATACAGACGACATGCTAAGTTAACAGTTAAACTTACTGTGAATACACAGCTTTACATTTTTGATGAGTAATTAATAGCTCTCCTGCAATCAGACCACCACTCTCCTCTACCTCTGGACGGTGCATGTGCCACAACTTCACTTCCCAGACCACTAAGAAGCATGCACAGTACAAGACAGAAGAATACTGTGCAACTTACACCAGGCTGGGATGCGTGTAAGTTCTCATCAGCACTCCAGTGGAGTGTTTTAGGAAGAAAAGGCACAAGCCCCCAAACTTCTATTTAGATTAATCAAATCAAGAGCCCTCCAAAATTGTTTCGAAGAGCACTATGAATTTATAAAAATAATTCTGCATTATTCTTTCCATAGATTCCTTAGTGCCCAATGCATAGGAAAAATGAAGAATATTTTCCATCCCTCAAAAACACATTTACCTGTCTACACAGGTTGTATTCATTGTATCCAAACGCATGTAGAGCATTTCTGTGGCTTGTGCAAGCTGAAGTTTTTTGTTAAGGTTAACAGAAAAGCACTAAATAAATCAAATGCAATTCCATTCAGTTTTGGAATAGAACGGAAAAGAAATGATAGCTCCCTCAGACTACTCCAGAAGCAGGTAAATCACACTAAATCCATTGAGGAAGAAAAGGAAGACAAGAAGCCAAAAGTTTTTTTTTCCATTCTAACACTGTTTTTCTTCCACTGCTGTGAGACTGCTGGCTCCTAGAGAAAGTTAGAATTCTCTTCATGCAAGGGAACTGTGCAGGCACAGATAACAACCAAGTACTTCTGTAACCCTTCCTTGTACCTTAACAAGCTGCTCTTGATACTCGTGTACAAACAACCTTTGATCATCACTGAAAACTCAGGAAACTATGTCTACGCTGGCTTTGCCCAACAAAGGCTTTGCTGTTTTTACAGCATCCCTATTAACATTAAAAGCCTTCTACACAGAGATCCCCACAATTCCAACAACAATTCAAGCTCTAATCACTGGCATTTACATGATTTTCAAACAATATGCCCTTGTGGCCAAGAAGGCCAATGGTACCCTGGGGTGCATTACAAGGACTGTGGTTATCAGTCTTGAGGGAGGTGATCCTTTCCTGCCCTGGTGAGGTCGCATCTAGAAAACTGCATGCAGTTCTGGGCTCTCCAGTTAAAAGAAGAAAGAGATCTTCTAGACAGAGTGCTATGGAGGATGACTGGTGTCACAGAGCATTGCCCGTGTGAGGAAAGGCTGAGACACGGGACTGTTCAGCTTGGACGAGTGAAGTCTGAAGGGATCTTATCAGTGCTTGTAACTATCTGAAGGATGGGTGTTGAGTAGATGGGGCCAGGCTTTTTTCAGCAGTGCCCACTGACATGACAATGGGCAATGGCCCAAACTGGAACACAAGTGTAGTTCTGTATTAGGAAAACCAACTTTACTGTGGAACAGGCTGACCAGGAGACTGGGGATTCTCCTTTGGAGACATTCAAAACCTGCCTGGATGCTTTCCTTTGCAAACTACTGTAGGAAACATGCTTTAGAGTGAGGTTGGACTAGATGATCTCCAGAGGTCCCTTCCAACCCCTACAATTTTATGATTGTGTAGTGATATCATGATATATAATAAAAAATTGAATGAAGTTACCACTGGATAAGCATCTGTTTTCTCAAGAATCTGTAGCTTGTTGTGAAATGATGAACTAGCCCGATCCGAGACTGCAATAGAATAGGAGCAATTTAGCAGACAGAATGAGTTGGGGTCACGTTGCCTTTCTCAGCATGTAACTACTCTTATTTGAGCTGACAGTCTATTACCGACATTCTGAATGCTTCCACTGAGAGGCTTTGAATGGGAACTTGAGCAGTTCATTTAAAATCATCTGCAATGCTCACACAGTTCCTAAAAGCATAGATTAAGTCTGTCCCTTCCTTTCCTTCTCAGCCTTCAATATGCAATGGAGCCACAGATTACCCAGTCCTAACAGGATACTTTAACAGCAATTCTTTGGAAGGTGAAAGGAAGTACCAGAGCAGTGTTCATAAATCTGAGGAGTCTTGCTCAGTCAGCCAGACTAGACCCATGCTACATGGGCTGTGCTTTTCTTTCATGCAAGTGTTACAAGCAAAGCTTCATGTGGCAGCTGTAAAATAGATTACTGACAACATTTATTGCTATTTCTTCACCTACAGAAGAAGTGATATAAAGGCTCCATTTTAAAAATGCTCTCCAGAAGCAAAGAAAGGATACAACTTGTGGTAAAGAACCAGGCTGAAGTTTGCACAGTTCAATCAGCAGAGTTGTGTACATGACCTCGATGTGTGGCGGAGAAGGAAGCTGAAACAACTCTGCAAAAATTACCTGTAGGAAAGGAAGGCATAGAATCAGAGCACAGTCAGCTTCAGAACAGCAACATCAGCCTTAAACAAGCACATACCCAAATAGGCTAATATTATTCTGTCACGCTCAAGTTCTAGGAGAAAAAGGTAAAGTTTACAAAGACAGTGGTAACTCTACACCATATTAAAACATTCTAAAACCACCTTCATCGTTCTGTACTAACACAACACAGTCCCAGCATTAAACACAATACATCTCAGAAAGTGTACTCAGCTGTATTTTGCCCTAATACAGTGTTACCGAATGATGTTGGCAAAACAAAGCTGAAGTGATCTGATTCTACCAAATAGTAAACATTAAACACACTAAGCGAAGCTTAAGCATATAATGTGAAAGATGATTTACATCAAAATTAGACTGTACTTTTCCACACTATTCTCTTTTCTCTTACACAAAATAATAAATGAATATAGCCACAAGCTGCAACAGAAAATAATAACCACCACTCCACCTGATAGAAATATATGCCCTGTACCCCCTTGGCTGAGGATCCCTTTAAGAAAACTAAAAACAATCCTGCAGACAGCATTCATATTTTATTTTCAAGTATGCTCATAGGAGTGTGTCAATCCTTAAGGGCTATGAAGAATTCACCACTGTGCAACACTCATGTTTGAGTTTCTGGTTAGTCTGCATGCCATTCTCAACTAGATTTCAATCAAGTTCAAAATCATGAACCTTTGATTCATTTCAGTTGGTAATTTTCCTCACTGACAACTTTAAACTTCAGAATAAACACAGAGGAATTAAAGCTTCAAAGAGTAAGCAGTAGATAATGCTATTACAAGTTCAAGAAATCATTGTCCATTTATAGGTTTCACAAACAGCACGTGAAAACACACTGACAAGAAAATGATACAGACTGAGGATGGACTTGGAATCACAACAAGACTATAAGGAGCTGAAGAACTTTTCCATGGAAAAAGCTTCTGGGTCTGATAAAGACGGAGGACTGCTATCCACTGCTGCTCTTTCAAGACAGGTTACATGAGGAAGCCACAAGGAAATGACAAAAAATTACAAGATCCTCCCTTGGGATATAGGAATATCAGGAATATACAGGATATCAGGAACACAGGTACTGTTCCCCTTGTTCTTCCTGGCTGGAGACTGGGACTTGTGCAGGATGCAGCGAAAGGACCCCTTCAGTGACTGGCTGCATGAATGGTATCATGCTCAGGGTTACTGGTTCTATGGTTCTGGACACACCTTCAAGAGATTGGGCAGGCTGACATTGGATGGGATGCAACTGCTAGGATGGGGAAACAATTTAAATAGGCTGGGCCAACAGAACTTTAAATAAGAACTGATGGGGGAAAGGTTTGTATTTCTAACTAACAGAGAAACACTGTCATTTTAGGAAGCAGCAAAGGAAAACCTCAGATTTGTCTCAGTGCTCTCACAAGGTAACGTGGCCAATAGCCTGCTTGAAGTGCCTCTACACCAATGCATGCAGCATGGGAAATAAACAGGAGGAGATGATGCCATGGTGCAATTAGAAAGCTGACTTAACTGCTAACACAGAAATGTAGTGAGACAAGTCACATAACTAGAAACACTTCAGCTGAGGGCTGCAAAGTTTTTAGAAGACAGGCAAGGAAGGAGAGGGGAAGGAGCTGCACTGTATATCAAGAAATGGACAGACTGTGAAGAGCTGACTCTGAAAAACAGCCACGACGAGGCTGAGTGCTTCTGGGGACCATACCAATAAGGGACATCTGGTGGTCAGGCACCCTGATCAAGGAGCCAATGATGAGGTCTTCTTGCTTTGTCTGCAAGAAGCATCCTGATCACAGGATTTCATTCTGATAGGGCATTTCAACCACCTGGATGTCTGCTGGGAAAGCAACATGGTGAGCTGTAAGCAAGCCAGGAGACTCCTGCAGTGCACTGAGGACAACTTGCTTGTCCAGATACTAGATGGACCAACAGGGGGTGAAGCATTACTGGACCTGGTGCTCACTGATGCAGCTAAAATCATGAAGCACGTTAAGTCTGGAGACAGTGTGGGCTGTAGCAACCATGTCCTAGTTTGTAATTTTAAGGAAGATGGACCCTGACATTCAGGAGAGTGACATTTCATCTGCTTGAGAGAATTATTGGGTGGGATCCCCAGAAAGCTGTTGTTACGGACAAAGGAATACAACAAAGGTGGCAACTCTTTAAAGACACCCTTCTGAGAGCACAAGAACTCTCCATCCTCAGCATAAGAAATCAAATAGAGAAGGCAGGAAACTGGCATGGCTCAACAAGAAACTGAGGAATAAGGAGGAAATACAAAGGCAGTGGAAGCAGGGATGTATGGTCTATGAAGAATACAAGGACGCCATCTAGACATGCAGAGATAGGATCAGCAGTGCCAGGGCACAGAAGGCACAGATCCCTTGTTGAGTGAGGTGAAAAATAACATTAAAGGATTCTACAGGCATGTTGGTCGGAAGAGGCTGGCCAAGAAGCATGTACTTACTGATAAATGAGATAGGAGAACTGGCAACAACAGACACAGAGAAGGCTGCAGCACTCAAGTTCTTTGTCTCAGACTTCAGATGGCAGTCACGATTCCCACATCTCCTAAGTTCCTGAACCTCTAGATGGGGTTGAGGGAATAAAATCACTCCCAATGAAAGCAGAGAGCAAGTCTGAAACCATTGGATGAGACTGAAACCTGTACAAGTCTACGGGGCTAAACAACATCCATCTAGAGTCCTAAAGGAACTGGCTGATGTGCTGCCATGCCACTCTCCATCAGATTTGAAAAGTCATGGCTGTCAGGCAAAGTCCCTGGTATTGAAGGAAAGGAAACATCACTCTTATTTTTAAGAAAGGCAGAAGAGAAGACCTGGGAAACTACAGGCCATTAAGCCGCACCTTCGTGCCTGGTAAGATCAAAGAACAGATCCTCCTGGAGACTATATTAAGATGCTTGAAAGAAGAAGGAGATGATCTGAGACAGCAAACACAGCTTCACCAAGGCTGACTGTGCCTGACCAATCTGGCAACCTTCTATGATGGAGTGATAGCATCAGTGGACAAACAAAAGGCAAGTGATGTCTGATGTCATCTACCTAAACTTCTGCAAGGCCTTTGGCATGTCCATAGAATAATTAAGATTGGAGAAGACTTCTGAAATCTCAATTCCAACCATCAATCAATCACCACAATGCCTACTAAATGACAGCCCTCAATGCTGCATCTACATGTTTCTCAAAAACCTCCAAGGATGGTGACCCAACACCTTCTGGGTAGTTTGTTCCAATGCTTCACCATCCTTTCTGAGGAAAGATTTTTCTTAATAAGCAACCTGAACCTCCTCTGGTGCGACAACACACCACATCCTTATCTCTAAATTAGAGATACAGATTTTAAGGGTGGTTAAAGAATTGACTGGATGCTTGCAGCCAGAGGGTTGTGTTCAGCAGGTCTATGTCCAGGTAGAGGCTGGTGACTGGTGTCCCCCAGGAGTCCATCCTACTTCTAGTGTTTTGATCAAAGTCACAAAGTCAACATCTTGATCAGTGACTTAGAAAGTGGGATTGGGTGCACTCTCAGCAAATTTACAGATGGAACTATGCTGTGTGGTGCAGGTGATGCAGCAGAAGGAAGGGATGCCATCCAGAGAGACCTTACAGTGCTGAGAAGTGTGTGCATGTGAACCTAATGAGATTCAACAAGGCCAAGAGCAAGGTGTTGCACCCAGACCAGGGCAATTCCAGATATGCATACAGACTGGGAGAGGAACTTATCAAGAGCAGCCTTGCAGAGAAGGATGTGAGGGTTTGGGTGGACAAAAAGCTGGACATAGGCAGCAGCATGTCCTTGCAGACCAGAAGGCCAACTGTATCCTGGGCTGCATCAAAACAGGGTGGGTGGCCAGCAGGATGAGGGAAGGCATTGTCCCTCTATGCTCAAGAAGATCAGATGGGTAGAGCAACTGTCTTGTAAAGAAAGGCTAAGGAGGTGGGCTTGGTCAGCCTGGAAAAGAGGAGGCTTCAAGGAGGCCTCAATGCAGCCTTCCAGTACTTAAAGCAACACTGTTAAGACACATATGGTAAAAAAGCACTGGGGAACACGTTAGGTACAGAATTGCTTCTGCTGTCAAGACAGGAAATAGCAACAATTGATGATCAGTCATTATCTACTTGAGATACTTATTAAGATGGTAGTTCTGATATTCATTACATGCTCATGACCAATTATTCATGCAAAGCATTTCATGTCATACCATATTTTGTGGAAGCAAGTGAGCGACAAGAAAGGTCAAGACTGACAACCTGAATGTATAAACTTTGTCAAGCCCAAGTTGTATACCAAAAGCTTTACAAGTGCAACAGGTCCTACTAGTCCAACAGCCTAGTGATGCTGTGGCTCTGCTCACAGCCACCAGTATTACTCACATAAGCATGAATAAGAAACTACTGAGATAAAGGTGACACGTTTCAGAGTTTTGTGCACGGAGCATTCCATGCTTGACATGACAGACTGCAACATGGAGCATCATGGCCCTCCAAAATAAGCCCATTTTGGGAAGGTACTGAGCAGCATACATTGGCTTCTGTCTGTGCTGATTTCTGAATCTCAGATAACAATTTCATGTATTTGTTAGACTACATTATTTCTACTGTTCTGTGCTGTACTACAGAAGTCAAGAGAAAATTCTGCTGAACTGTTGTTGAAAGCAACATAATACTAACCCAAATGTTGAGAGAGAACCTGTAAAGGAACAATAACAAGCAGACTCTATAGAAGTCTGTAAAATGCATGCTAAGCTTTAAAACCTCTGGAATTTCATTGAAAATTTGCAGTCATAGGCAATAAAATTAAAATTCTAGAAGAACTGGAAATCGCAGAAAAGAGAGAATTCTGACAGTTGTATTCATACAGTTCATACGCCAATCTTGCATTCCTGTGCAGACATTTCATCCATGCAGACCTTTTTTATTCTCATTCTGCAAGTTTTCAAATCAATGACTTTCCAAGATGTTTAACTTATGCATTTGGGAACTGCAACTGCTGACAGTAAAATATAAGTGAGCATAACGCACCCAGCCACACACAGTTCCTGAAGGTACAGAGGGCCACTGAAGATACCTTGATGTTAAGGCAGAAAATTGCTGCCAGCTTGAAGATTTCTCTCTTATGAAATCAAAACTACAAAAAGGACAACATGACCACAAGTAACACAACAGCACTTAGAATATTTGTCATTTTGGTGCCAGCAGGAATTCTCAATCCCATCCTTATAAAAATCAATCTTCTATGTAAGATATATTCATCATTATAATTAACTACAAAATTCCTACTTATACTTAGTTCTTCGTAGAGCCTTTAGATGACATGAACAAGGTTTTAAACAACACTGCATCCTGGAAACAGACTCCTGAAAGTAGGCAGCAAGAGAAAAATCTGTACTGTTTTTCTGATACGCTGTCTACAATGAAAGGTGCCCTGGAGGAAGCAAACCACTATTTCATTTCAAGCTCTTTTCAGGACCAGGACAACAAGTCAATCTGAAAAACAAACAAAACTCAACAACACTTCCCTTCTCCCCACCAAGTTAAAAGTACCAACAAACAGAATAAAATTAACAATTGTATTGCATACAACTTAACTTGCCAAACAAAGGCACTGCTTGCATTCAACAAGGCTCTGGTTGACTCCCAAATGAAACTACATTAACTGAACTTATCATCAAGCTAATTGGGACTTCTTATTAGCAAAAAAAGAGCCACAAAAGAGATGACTTATAAAATGCATACCTCCACTATGTGATAGTTCAAGGGTATCTTGTTATTTCCTGGATAGCTCAGCAGCTGGGCAGCACTGCAAAAGCACAGACACATTTAGTTCACACTGTAATGCAGCAAACATAATGTAAAGATTGACTCACAAAGTCATAGGAAATGTTTAATTCTCAGCAGGAAGTCACACAAAAAAAATCAGCACACATCAATCAAAATCCCATCCAAAGACTGCCCCTTGCTACACATAACACAAAATAATCAGCACAAGAGCACATGAGCACAGCCCAAACTCAAGAGCTGTAAGAATGTATTTTCTCTTCCTCTTTGTTTGAATTTTATACTATTAAGCAGAGTAGATTCAGAGACATCTGCAATTCTGGCATGTGCACATGAAGAGGAAAAAGCCCAAAGCTAAACAAACATTCACAATGACTTCGAAGCACTGTAAAGCTAACCGATTATATAAAAAACTCTTAATCTTCAAACAGTTTCTCTTTTAACTAGTTCATTATTGTTTATCATTATTTCACAACAAACAACTGATATTTTCTTGATTTCATTTTTACCTCAGGTTAAATTTACAACTTCAAATTTTCCTCTTTTACTTTGTCAGAGGAATAACAGATTATTCCAGCGCCTGCAACAACCCCGATTCAAGAGACTCAGAAAACTTCAAGCAAATAACTTCACGGAATACTATTAAACATTGGTTCTGACCATTTTTACACTATGCCAACTTTGGTGGCTTTCACAGAGGAGTATGACACAGACAGTTAATTACCCATGGCAAACAACCCTGCTTATCAACTAGGCACATCAGAGTGCGCCCAAGCAGAAAGGAAGAAACATGGCTTGGTTGGTTCCTGGCGCTTCCAAATTCAAACAAAAGAAATCTGTTGGCACTTAATGACTGCTCAGAGCTAGCTCAGTTACCTCTCCCACGTAACCCCGAAAATAAGACTGCAACAAGGAGCAGGCAGCAAAAGCACTTTCATGAATGCCAGCTATATATGAACTAACTAAAGGTTCACCGCAACTCAACAAATCAGCTTCTCTAAAATTCTAGGAAGCATCATATGAGCACACTCTCCACTTAATGAGCTTAATGGGAACATGAAGAGCTAGGTGCACCAGCATCAATTTTTGCAGCATATTCTTTATTATAAACAAATTCCTTTCCCAAGGGGTCACAGCATTTCTACCCTGGGATCACGGGGACTCTTCACTATCAGAATACTACAGCCCCACTGTATTCTAGGTAACAGTTTCAATACAGATAACTGTAGTGAATCAAGTTCATCAAATGCTCTAGGAAACGTTTAATCTCAAGCTCCTGTTTAACCAGTTCAGGATTCTGCACATCCCTGATGCTACTGATGCCATGTTCTTATATAAGAAGTGCCTGGGCTCCATAAGGCAAAGCTCTTCCTACCAAGTCTTTCTCTCTTTCCAGTGGGATTTGATGATGCAGTGAAGGTTCTCCTCTATTACAAATCGTTCAACAGAATGGCTGCCAGGCATGACAGGGCCCTAGTTAAAGGAAAAAAAAAAAAAAAAAGGTGATGACTCATGAAAGATTACTGCAGTGCTACTACTCTTAGCCATTTACAGAACTAACAAACATGGTGAGATCTCAACTGCCTTGTATCCTACCGAGAAAGCACACGCAAGACCTGTATTCAAAACAAAATGAATACAAGGATTCATTACAGAAGGGGACAAAATTAGAGAAAATAATCACAAGTTCATGTTGCACCCAGTTCTTTCTTCGATCTGTACAGCAATGAGGCAGTCTGCTAACTTGCTGCTTGGAAACATTCTCGAGTGAGTGAGGATATGAGAAAAAAGGCCAGAATAGAGTGGACAGAATAAAGTCATGATCTCATTGACTGCAAAAAATCACTGGCCGATAACTGAAGGTAGTAGATTTAAAGCAAAGGGACTTACAAAGGCACTAGGGGAAAAGCAATACACATTCTTTCCCATTCCTACACGATTTTATCTATGTATCTGCTGCAGAACAGTGCTGGAGGTAGTCTGTGGGGGCTAGATGGACCTTCCACCTACTCCAAAGAATCACATTTCTTTTACCCCACAATATGCATCATCTCATTTTAACGCAGAAGTAAACTGTACTTTTTAAACACTGCAATAAAAGTCAGAAAAAAGATCAAAATCTCTAAAGAAAGAAATGCTGCCTCTGTGAATGCTGTTACTAGAGATATAAGAGAATTTATTCAGCACCAAAGTATAATTACTGCCAATCTTCAAACCACTAAGTGTGCTGGGAGAAAGGACATCGCATTTTGACCTGGATTGTACCATGACACTACCTGCAAAATCAGCTCACTCCCCCTTGCAGGGGTTACATACCTCAGGGTCATCAGTGTAGTCAAACATCCTAAAAATAACCCTTGGCATAGGATAAACTGAGTCTTCAGTGTGAGGTGGAGGAGTGAATGGCGGCAGATTATGTTGCAGTGCTTCACAAAGAATGCTATCAAAAGCCAGGTAGGGCCTCAGAATGTGTCGTTCTTGCCAACGGTCTTTTTTCAACTTCTGAATCTGAGACCAGAGGCAGTCTAAATACTGAAGGGAAAAACAGTGCAAAACATCAGATGTGCTGAATCTTATAACAAAACTTGCAGCTCACGGTGCAATCAAAAATGTATGTCTTAGATTCAGAGAAAAAAAAAACCCCAAAAAAACACAACAAAAACCAATTGCTTATATTACTACTTATGGGATCTAGTACTTATTAAATCAAGAAATAATTCAAAAGCTAAACATCAGAGCTGCTCCAATTTCACCAAAGATTCTGTTAACAAAATGTATCTGCTGTTCTTAAGCAGCAAAATGCAGACCAGAAATGCATGCATGACAGCCATCCTTTGAACACGTCAGCAAGACTACAGTCATTTCAGTCAGTGCTCACAAGTGATATTTAAAGAGATTTAGTATCTATACTAAAAGTGAAGAGACATTCTGGAGAACCACCATGTTGAAAAGTACCAGCTGCTGCATATTCAAGACAAATGCAATAGTGCCAACAATCAACTATCTTTGCTATGATTTTCAAATCAATTCCAAGCCCCAGCACCCTCTCAGAAATGGCACAAACATCTACTTGTGCTACAGCTACAGGCCCATTTTGTTTAGCTGCCTTCTATGCCCCTGCTAAAAGCAGGTTCAAGAACTCAGGAGGCCACAGGCTCCAACAGTCTGTCTGAGGCCTTACTGATTGCACTTTTTGAGGTGAAATACCTCCATAAAGAAGTCATCTGCATCACACTATGAAATGGAAAAACACATTAACAACAAGTGCCCCATAGGAAAAGTAACACTTAAGTTACTCTGGAGAACACAAGGGCTAAAAAGCATTTTGCGAATCACTTTCTTACTAACAAAAAGGTGAGAAAATAGATATCAAGCAGGGCGAATACTCACGATGAATCAGTCCTAATCATAAGTCCTACTTCTTCAGATTGGCATTAACAAGACAGTTGTTAAAACTGGAAATTTAAAAACGGGTATCCAATTTAACCAGAACAGTGAAAAATGGATAAAAGATCACTGTTCGAAAAGTTCCCTGAAGAGAAACTTAGTTCTTTTTATCACGATTTCCAATCAAGTTTGTCCACAAACTTGGGGTAGGAGGAAAAAAAAACAAAACAAAACAATCGGAGAAGGTAAGCTGTACACCAAGCTAGACAGATGCCAACTTCCCCCTGTAGTATTTTTACTTTAATTGTGAAAGATGACACAGAAGCTGCTGAGTTCAGTTTCTGTATATTTATTTGGCATTTCCTAGTGCTGAGAGAGCAAAACCACTTCAAAGCAAAGAGAAGACATTACGGAGTGAGGAACTACACTCTGCTTTTCACAAAAGTAGCATGAAGCCCTGTTTTTCCAGTTCCAAAAACGTTGCCACAGCTTACAACCATTTTTCATTCAATAACATCTACTCATGGGCTTGCTGGCAAACTAGAAAATGCAATTCTACTCACCCCATAATCTGCTACAACTTAGGACAAGAACTCTTTACCTAGAACTTGTTTGAAATAATGGCAAACAGGGAACAATTCACAGCACAAACACTTTCAGAGCTAGCTCTTAGTTTTCTAGCTATTTGAACTGTGCTTCTATCACAACAGTTTTTCAAACTTTCTCAAAGAATAACAAACAGAAATCACTCACTTCTTCCTGTGGATGTGGTTTATCAGCAGTCCAAACTTGTAGCATTGGTACATGTATCTTCTGGCGGCGTCTGTTTACACAGAAAAGAAAACCTAACCCTTAACAGCATTTTTAGTACAATCACAGTAAGGGAAAAAAAAAAAAAAAAAAAAAGTACCCTACTACTTAATCTCTTCAGTTGTTGAAGTCTAGTGTGCAAAAGAAAAAGAAAAGAATTGTAATTACAATCTCTGTTATCATATCCTGAGAGCAATGTTAACTTGAATCACCTAGCCAAAATCTAGTCTCACTGCACAGCAGTAAGGTCACCTTTTGGTATTTGCAGCAGTTACTGCTACAGCTGTCCCAGCACAAGCTGGACAAGACCGTCACCATACCCTAGCACCAGACAGTGCAACTAAACTCTTAGAATTATGAAGTTAGATCACTGTATCTGTCCATTTTTTCCAGTGTTCCTCCCCTTCCCCCTCCCCCCAACAACAAAATGACTCAGAACTAGGACCTGGTATTTTTTAAATGAACACTACTCAAAGTTATTGTTATCCTGAACAAGTCTCTGAAAAATATTACAACTTACTTCAGATAGCTTTCTGTCTGAGACAAGAGACGATCCATCTCCGCATCCTTTTTCTCATACAATTCCTTTCCAACCCAAGGCAAAGATGACAAAAATGCAAATATGTACCAGTCACATCGCACCTACAGGAAAGAAATATTCTGAGACTTAAGCACACAACTAAGCTCCAGAAGATTTTACATAAACATTGCATTCTACTTTAAACTACTGTTTTGTGGTGACACAAAGATCAGCAACTAAAGACTGGATAGGCAAATCATGAACAGAAAAGCATGTATTACTGGTTAAAATGTACAATTTTTAACTTGAACTACGACAGTCAGACTTGAAAATGATCACTTTCACAGTCTTTCTGCAGATTATCTTCGTATTTTGAGTGTAAACAAACCTGGCAGAACAAGCCAGACACCATGCAGTTGCTAAGGTAAAGATTTATTTAGTGCAGATACCTCACTACAGAGGCCCACACTTTCTTTCTGCACAAGCATTTCCTAAATGCCAGGGGCCACTTTCACTCATACCAAGGAACATGCAGATACCGGTCCATCTAGGTTGCTGCCTCTAAAACCTTCCTGCACCAAGCACAAAAGCAGTGGTAAAGTAATGGTGCCTATGAGAACAGCCATGGGGGAGCCTGCAGATTTTTGGCTTACTTGTGGTACATCTTCCTCCTGTGTCACGCTCACAAAGTTCTCAAACATAGCCACCATCGAAGGTGCAGCTATGACATGGCAATTCACAAGATCAGACAGAAAACGAACCTAAAAAAGTCCAAAAAAAGGCGTTTCCAAGATAAACATTACTTGAATAACTACAACCAAAAGATGTGGGTAATCATTCAGTACTAGGAAGGCAGAAATACTGCACACTGTACAGGTACACCTGGCAAGCACAAGGGACAAATAACATAAGCACAGTCGAACAGTTTGTCCATTATAATGTCCATAAGGTCAGTCTGTAATAATTGTAACATTACAACTCCTGATGATGACAGGGTAGGAAACACCAGGATGCATTTAAAACCATGCAAACATGTTACAGAACACACAGAACAACAACAACCACATTTTCTCTCCCCCAAGTGGAAAAAGACCACTAAAATTACAGAAGTGTAAAAAAAAAAAAATAATAATAAAGCCTTCTTAAATGATGTAGATAGATTGATCGGTTTCTTCATGAGTGCAGAGGTGAGACAGAAATGGCAGGGTTGAATCTATACACCATTTAGAGTCTTTCAGACAAGATAAATTTCTACAGTTAACTGTTCATAAATACAGATAGCTACAGAGAGAAAGCCTGTGCTAAAGCTGACTGCATTGTCAGGTCTCAGAAAGGTGACAATGACTAGGAGGAATCAGCCTTTGCAATGAAAACATTCATCCTGGCAGGAATACATCATTGATCTGGAGGCATACTAACAAGAAATCCAGACTGACATAAATGACAACTTAAGTATTAAATAACTGGAGTACCGCAGTGGTACATGTTATACTGCAAGTGCTTTCTTCTCCTCCTTCCTCCCTCATCAATCTTTTGATTTGTTTGTACCCTGTTTCGATGTAACTCAGCTATTGCAGCAATCTCAAGAAACAATTAAATTCTAACAACAACAATCTTATTTTTGTTTTTTTTTTAAGGCTTAGTTTTTCTTAAGGGTGTCCTCTCTCTCTCTCACACACACACACACACACAGAAGTCTAAAAAAATAAAAAACAATCAACACAGCAAAATACACCAAAAAAAAGCATTTTTTCATGAAGACCTACCACTGGGAAGAAGCCTTGGGAAAGAAAGTTTGAGCTAAGCACAGTGCAGTGCTCAAAGAGCACTTTCCCAATATTAATTGCAAAGAACAGCCTTTGACGTGCCTCTGACAGAGCTGAGAATAGCCTTCCTCTGCCACTCTCTTGTCATTGTCTCACAAGTTGTTTGTGAGTGAGCACAACCAGCGAAGGTGAAGCTGAAGACAAAGGACAGTGCCTTCAACGGTGTGATGAGAATTCTATTCCCAAAGAAGTCCCACTGCCAAACAGCAGTCTCTTGACAAGCTGCACTGATATACTAGAAATTTAATTTTCACCTATGGGCTTTAAACGAAGCAGGGTAGCTTGCAACTGGACTTCTCACTTATGAGACCTCCAAAGTGAGAGCACTCAGTGAGAGCTGAGCAAGTGGTTTCAGAGAAAGCACTAGCAACTGCCTGCTTGATGCCGACCCCTCTTTGGGAGACAGATAACACAGGCCTGGTAGCAGCCACGAAGCACTGCTTTTAAGACTGAGTCTTTTTTTCTTTTCTTTTTTACCTCCCATGGGAGCCAAAAGAGCAACGTTTACAAAACAACAAAGTAAAGCATGAGTTTCATTCACTTTTTATATTTTGCTGCAGAAAAGGCTGGCAAGGGTAGGATGACCTCCCTTGGCTGCAAGTTAATTTGCAACTGTGGAAGTACACATTTGGAACGCGATTTGCAACTGTGACATGATTCTTCTCCCCCTGGGAAGGAAATACTCCTCACGTAACATCTTTTCTCTCAGTATATCTATACAACACCACACACTGATGAAACGTGAAGACTGTAATACATGTAGTAAGGCCAAGCTCTCATGGAATTAAGAAAGGTGAAAGGGAGGAGAGAAAAAAGGTGAGAAAAACATCTAACACAAAGAGACACTTACTAAATGCACAGCTTCATTGTACATATTGACTTTCAGACATTCTTTAAGCTGACGAATCATGGCTTCTACAAATTCCCCACCAAAGTTGTAGTTCCTGGCATTCAGCAACCCAACTAGTGTTGTGTAAACAGTAAGCTTTTCTGGTAACAGACGTGCACTGACACAGAAAGAGAAACACGGTGTTAGCACTTATTCATCGTAAGCCAAATGGCAACAGCATAGCAGCTCAGAACTAGCTTATAATACTTTAAACTTGTTTCATCTGGAAGTAACAGAAAGTGTTAACATGACGTAGTTCTGTCCCATGGTTAATACTTTCAACTTTTTCTATTTTTTTTTTTAGGAAAGCAGATGTCACTTGCAACTACATTTAAGTTATTTGCTTTTTATTTATCTCCAATTTTGAAGTCCTCTGGAGGTCTGGCCAAGCAATGTAATAGAATTTATTCAAAGACTTAAAATACTCTTCTAGATTCATAATTTAGATGTAAATATTAAGACTACACAAGATCTACACATTTTACACTGTTAAGTTGGATCCTAAGCTTCTCGAGCCAAAACAATTGATTTAGGGACATGACAGGGGAAAAGAGAAGAAAATGCTGGGTCCTACTGTAAACAGCTTTCCTCAATCTCTTTTGTACATCTGTAGATTAACTCCATATTTGCAAATACATCTCACTGCTACAGGAAAAAATGACATTATTATATCAACAAACATTCCTAGCAAGCATATTTAAAACACGTGCAATGCTATAACACCAGCTGCTGGAAAATTTTCCCTCTCTGCTTCCTTCACACTGCTCTCATGCCCTGAGACAGCCCCCTCCACAAGCCCATCCTCACACAAGGCTCCTCTGCTCCTGTTGCTCATTAGGGAATGAATAGAGCACTGCCAGCAGCCCCCCTGTGTTCCCAAGAACAGGCTCATTAATCAGAGCACCACATGGCCACAGCAGAGAAGTAGGCCACAGGAAGGCATCAGGGCAATAGATATTGGCAGCCTACAGCTTCAGTGCCTTCATTTCTTTAGGAAGCAGGGTGCTACCCAGCATTGTGCTTTTGTTGCTGCTGGGGAGCAGTACAGAACAGCAGTTCTTCTGCTTGAAGCCCTGCATACCGTTCATGTTAACGTACTGCAAGGGAATATCTTCCTTAAGTTACGCTCAGAAGTCAATGAGTTCATTCCTCCTATTTCTTCCGCTTGTAGGGAAGCCAATTTGATATGGTAACAGCAGCCAAGGACTGAAAGCCACCACAGATGCTCAGGTTGCCTTAAACACTTCAACTTACACACCCAACACAAAGAAAGCGAGCACCTCTCAGTCCCCCCCCCGTTTTTCTGCATACGTACACAGTACACAGAATTCTTAGTATCTTGCTTTTGTAATTTGGTAGATCAGCTTCCAATACACCAGCTAGGCCCTCCAAGTTGCTCTCCAGGGATGAGTTACTCTACAGAAGGCAAAAGAAAAAAAGACAAAAATAAAATATTCCAACCTCAACCAGACAACATGAAGCCTGACAGAAAAACCACAGGGTAAGAGCATCGCCCAGGCCAGCTTGTGCTGAGCTCAGCTCTCCCTGCAGCTCCCTTTAGGGCGAACGATCCCTGCCACCCGATCCCCCCCTTCTCCCGGCGGGGCTTCGGACAAGCCGAATCCCCAGCTCTGGGACCATCCCAGCCGTTCGGGAAGCGCAGACGGCGCACAACGCAGCGGCCTCTCCCGGGGATCCCGCAGCGCCCACAGAACACAACACTGCGGCCGACGGCTGCTCCAGCATCAGCCCCGAGCCGGGCGTTTTCCGCCCCGCCACCACGCGGCCGCCACTCCTACCTTCTCCCCTACTCTGCAGATGAGCGACTCGAGTCTCTCCTCGATCTCCGATGGCTCCGACGTCCTCCGCCGCTTGTGAGGCTGTCCTGCTCCGACACACCGAGCACATCGTTACCGCCCGCCGCTCATCAGCCGCCCACCCGCCCCGTCCCCCCACCCCAGCCTGTACCCGCTCAGGGCTAGGCAGGGAGAAGCGCGGGATCAGCCAGCGCTCGCCAGCACTCACCATCGCTGTCATCACTATCATCGCTGTGCCGCCGCCGCGACATGGCACCGGGCAAGAAGCAAGAAGCGAAAAGCGAACCGAACCGGGCCGCGCCGCTCCGCGCCGCGCGGGACTAAGACGACCGCGCTCCTTCCCCGCCCGCTTCCGGCGGCTTGGCCTCCACTTCCGGTTCCGCCTTCTGTCGGACAGCACTTCCGGGGTGGGGTCAGCGGCGGGAGATGGCGCCGGGCGAGGCGCAGCCCGGACTGGGGGCTGTTCCTCGTGGTGGTGCTGGGCCTCAGGCGGCCGCCGCTAGAAAGCAACGCGCATCCGCCCGGAAAAAGGTACGTAGGAGGCGGGCACGGAGCGACGCGCCACTACTGCCCATGGTAACGGCCGGCTGTCTTGCAGGCGTTCTCCCTGTTTGTCAAGGCGAAAGAGGTGCCGGCCGCCTGTCCGGGTGGCGGGGCGGCCGTGTGGTGGAGGTGCTGCCGGCAGACGTTTCGCGAGCGCCGCGGCATCCACCGGCACGTAGGTACGCAGCATGGCGGGGACATCGAACGGCAGGCGACCGGGCCCGGGACCGCCAGCAGGGCGGTGTCCGCTGAGCGGGTGGGAGGACGGGATTGCGGAGAGCTCTGCGAGGCGCTGCCCGACACCAGCGGCCTCCACCGTGAGGAGCTGACCAGGTAAGGCCGGGCATCTGGCGGTACTGCCTTTTTATGGGAGTGATGGCTCTCCAGAGGAGGCCACAAAATGATCGGGGCTGCAGCACCTTTCCTATAAAGATGGGCTGAGGGACTCTGGGCTTGTTCAGCCTGGAAACAAGAAGGCTGCGGGGTGACCTCACTGCAGCCTTCAGGACCTAAAGGGAGCCTACAGACAGGAGGGGAGTCAGCTCTTGGAAAGGGGAGATAACAGCAGGACGAGGGGAAATGGTTTGAAGTGGAGGGAGGGGAGAGTTCAGTTGGATGTCAAGGGGAAGTTCTTTACAGAGCGAGTGGTGAGGTGCTGGAACAGCTGCCCAGAGAGGCTGTGGATGCTCCTTTCCTGGAGGTGTTGAAGGCCAGGTTGGATGGGGCCCTGGGCAGCCTGGGCTGCTGTGAAATGGGGAGGTTGGTGGCCCTGCCTGTGGCAGGGAGGGTTGGAAATTCATGATCCTCAAGATCTCTTCCAACCTGGGCCCTTCCACTCTATGATTTTTTGATGCCCATCCTGCAGAAAGTTTGCTGGCAGCTCTCAAGGCTCTCAGGGGCCTTCAGAGAATTACAGAATCACCAAGGTTGGAAAAGACCTTCAAGATCATGCAGTCCAACCATCCACCTGTCACCAGTAGTTCTCACTAAACCATGTCCCTCAACACAAAATCCAAACATTCCTCAAACACCTCCAGGGCTGGTGACTCCAGCACCTCCCTGGGCAGCCCATTCCTTCTTTCCTTTCCTGCTTCCTTGAATCAGGACTCTCTCCAGGAGTCATTTGATTTATTTGAACTCTCTTGAATCCCATGTGAAACATGATTCCTGATGCTGAAATGATACTTCCTTTTTCGATGGAAGCTCTGGGGAAGCAGGCTGTCAGAGTGGTATGCCTTGCTAAAACAGGTCTGTGCTATTTGAGATATGGGGTTTGTGAAGGAGAGCAGCAGTAGGAAGCAGGAGAACAGCACAGTTTCTCTGTGTATAAATATGATTTATATGAAATATATTTATAAATATATAAATATAACTCTTGCTTTCCATTTTGTTACAGGAATCTGAAAATAGGTCCAGTTTTTTTGGTATATTTGTGACTGTTGTTAGTCAACATAAATACATGACCTGCAAGTTTTCAAATAGAATGCATGGAGTTGCACTGATATGTTCAACTCAAAAATCTAACCATCTCTTTACCAGACATTTATGAGCTCCCTCTTAGCACAGAGAAATATCCCTCTCTTCACAGTCAGACTTTATTCATGTCACCACTTTTTGGTAGTTTGCACCGTTGTTAGCAAGTGTTTTCAGGGAGGAAGCACAGGAAGACTAAAATTTTGTCATAAATCTCCAATGAACATTTTGAGAGCTCACCAAGAATTGCAGACACTGACACTGAACAAGTTTGATGTGCCAGTTTCATAAAAGCAAGCTCCAGTGTCCCACTAGTTTTATGTTTTGCTGCTCTTTTTTATGCTCTAACAACAAAAAAGGAGAAAATCATCTGCTTTTTAAGAGGATGATGCTAATAATGTATTTTTGTGCTTTCAACTCTAACATCCTTTTCCTGTTTGTTTATCTTTGCTATGTTCTGGGCAGCAAGGTGGGAGAAGTACTTCTGTATTACTGCTACTGTGAGGTGAAGGATCCAGAGAAACTCTGTGCTTGGCAAAAGGCTCTCTGCCAGCATCTGCATCTCACTGGCAAGGTAAGGTTTTAGGCAACAGTCATATTCCTTACAGAAAAGCATGCTCTTTGTTTACTCCAGAACGATGTGGCTTGTGAGGCAGCAAGTGTTTTACACCACAAGGTGCTAGACTGTTACAGTTTTGTTAAGAAAGGCATCCTGGCTCTGTAAAGTATCATTTAGAACACAAGTGCAGCACGGCATGCCCAGAAGGCCAAGCTGGACATGCAGCACACAGAGATTGGGGTCTGCTGGGTGTGTCACTACCAGGTGCAGTGGTTAGGGTCATGGCACCAAGCTGTAAATCGGACTTGTTGAGAATGAGAGCAACTACTGGCAGCTTTGGTCACACCACCCCATAGCAGTGCTTGTTCTTGCATGGTATCTTTGTTTACTTTGAATCATGAGAACAACTTTTCCGTGTTGTGAGAACAGCCTTTCGCATAATGTGAGCGGATACGAGCTGAAGGGCAGGAGGCTTGCATAAATGTAAGCTCAAGTACAAAATGTGGAGGCTGTGAAACTTGTGGTCAAGTGAAGATAAGGAAGTAGAATAGAGGTGTCCTGTTGTTGAAGGTAAGATGGCAAAACAGATGCCTCAGCTCAGTGTAACATCATTCACAACCTGTGTGGTCTACCTTCCCTTAAAAAATGTACAGCAAGAATGACTATTTGGCTTCATCTCACGGCCACCAGAGGTGTTAATTACTTATTGGAATTTTGTAGAATCATAGAATGGCCTGGATTGAAAAGGCCTAGCTGTAAGCAGGGTCACCAACCAGCAGCCCAGGCTGCCCAGAGCCACATCCAGCCTGGCCTTGAATGCCTGCAGGGATGGGGCATCCACAGCCTCCTTGGGCAACCTGTGCCAGTGCCTCACCACCGTCTGGGTGAAAAACTTCCTCCTCATATCCAACCTAAACCTCCCCCGTCTCAGTTAAAAACCATTCCCCCTTGTCCTGTCACCATCCACCCTCACCAGCAGCCATTCCCCCTGCCGTTTATACACTCCCTTCAAGGACTAATTCTGGGCTCAAAAGCTGGTGTTCCCAAGGGAGGTAGACTTTTTCCGAGAGGGTAACTCAGAGCAGGCCACTACTTTGATATTTGACTTGTCTTCCTGAAGACTTTTCTTTCTATGCCAATAGTAGGAGACCAGCCTCTGCGCCCTAAGATATGCCATATTAGGTTCAAGTGCATTACTGCTGCTGGCAGTAAAAGAGATATCTTTTTAATTTGTTTGGATGTCTACAGTGAATATCTGCCCCATTTACTCATCTTTAGATATTATTTTTTCTTCTTTTTTTCTGTCTAATGTCTCCTGTGTTATTTGTTTGTTTTCTTATTTTTAGTCCTTTACTTCCTGGTATGGATTTTTTTTTTTTTTAATTGTGAATGTTCATGTCAGTTCTTTGTGTCTTAGCTGCATAGAAATTATTGTGTGAACAGTGTGTGTGCTGTTGTGCAGGATGGACTGTAACATCAAAGCATTGGGTTTTTAATCTTACCAAAGATCCTATTTTTCTTCTTTCTGTGCTTCTTATTTTTTTCTATTTCTGGGAACAGGAATTTCTCAGGGTATTCTAACTGAGCTAACAGATTTGCATCCTGTCTAGTGTTTTTCTCAGAGCTGGTGCTGTTTAAAGCAGGATGGACTCAGCACTCTACATTCTACAGACCCAACCTTCCTTGCTCAGAAGGAATGAAAAGAGGGCATCTTCCTTATTCTACATCTGCAGAGTCTAGGGGTGAAATGTCCTGATGTACTGACTTCTTTTCTTTGGCTCAGTATCTTGTCTGGTGGTTGGATAGGGGAGGAGGAAGGTGCCCCCTTTTTTTCCCCTTTCCAAATTGGTTCAGCAGTTGCCTTTTCAAATGCTTTTTTTCCCTCTCTTGTATTCAGTCTTTTTTTTTTTAACTCCACCTCAGAAGTTTTCGTTTGTGTCAGTGGTGTAGGTAAAATGACTCACGCTGACATTTAGTGTTGCCTGCTGTATTGTACATTCTCACATTTTTCTTTCAGCTATCTGAGTTGTTGAGCACAATCCCACTGCTCTTCCTGAAGCAGAATTTCAGTAGGAATTTGAATGCTGACTGCAGTATTTGCTTGTTAATCACAGAATCACTCAGGTTGGAAAAGACCTTAAAGATCATCGAGTTCAGCCACAACCCAACCATGCTACCCAAACTCTGACAGCCCTCTGCTAAATCCTGTCCCTGAGCACCACATGCAAACGGTTTTTAAACACAGCCAGGGATGGTGACTCAACCACCTCCCTGGGCAGCCCATTGCAGTGCTCAACAACCCTTGCTGTAAAGAACTTTCTCCTGATATCCAACCTAAACTTACCCTGGTGCAACTTGAGGCCGTTTCCCCTCGTCCTGTCAGCTGTCAGCAGTGAGCAGAGACCAGCCCTGCTCTGCTGTGAGCACCTTTCAGGTTTTGGAAGAGAGCAATGAGGTCTCCCCTCAGCCTCCTTTTCCCCAGACCAAACAGCCCCAGTTCCTTCAGTCTCTCCTCACAGGCCACATTCTCCAAGCCCTTCACAGCCTTGTTGCCCTTCTCTGGACCTGCTGCAGCACCTCAGTGTCCTTTCTGTGCTGAGGTGCCCAAAACTGAACCCAGCACTCGAGGTGAAGCCACACCAATGTCAAGTACAGGGCAGGATGAGTTCCCCAGTCCTGCTCACCGCTCCATTCCTGATCCAAGGCAGAATGCCACTGGCCTTCTTGGCCACCTGGGCTCACTGCTGGCTCATATGCAGCCCATCAGCACACCAAGGTCCCTTTCCATCGGGCAGCTTTCCAGCCACTCCTCCTCAAACCCGTAGGGTTGCCTGGGAGAACCCTACCAGTTAACCAGTTGTCATTTCTCTGTTTATTGCTCAAACTCACCTCTGTCAGTTTTTTGAAACAGCTTGAAAGCAGTTACTATTTTTTTCATTCCAGTTTTTGTTTTACTGTGTTTTATTTTCCCGCTCAACTTCACTGTAATCATCTTTGTCTCCTTCCCTGCCTCATTAATCTCTTTTCCAAGCCTACTTCTGTGCTTTTCATCACCGAATCTTATTTTGCTCATTTTCACCACAGTCTGTTTCTGCTGGTACTAAGCTATAGGCCTGTTCTTCTCTTGCCTTCTAGGTACGAGTTGCTTCAGAAGGAATTAATGGAACAGTTGGTGGAAGCAAAGTAGCTACCAATCTCTACATTGAAGTTATGCTTGCTCAGCCTCTCTTCAAAGACATTTTGTGTCGAGATGATTTCAAGGTATGAAAAACTTACTTTCTGCATAGGCATTGTTAATGCAGGACATATTTAAGAAATGGGCACACTGGTTCTTAATAGTATAGTTGATGGGAAAAATTCTGCTCAAACAGGCTTGCTCAATTATCTTTATTTCCCCAGAAAATAGACAGAGGAGAGTCTTTGGCTTTCTTCATTCAAATAAAGGGAGAGTCTGCTAGGGGCATTTCCCCTTAGGTCTCAAATTGTCAACAGCCTCCTTTATATTCCTATCTCCTGACTGTATGATCCCTCTTCCTTTCCTTTGTCTGAAGTCCTTGGAGGTTTTAGATTTCCCTGTCTGCCAAATATGTGTTTCCCCTGATATATAATCCCTCCCCCTTTGTATCATGCATCACAAGTGTAATGAACTCCAACTTAATGCTGCTCAGGGTGGAGAATTTAGTATTAATTAGCCTATTAAGCCTGCGCAGTAAGTCCAAAGTTCATAAGTTCAAGTTGTTGATCAACCTTTGTAACTTAAGCTGTGTTTGGTGAGAGTTTACAAATAAGTACAGACATGAAGCAGAGAGGAATGTGCAAGCTTCCATGCAACTTGCATGCGAGAACAGCTGGTCCACAAGACTCTTTTCTCTCAATACTTCAATGGCTCAGTAGCAGTTCTGCTCTCTCTGTGCTGACCTAAGATAGGTGTTCCTAAACTTTGTTTAGAAATCTGCTGGTGCAAACAGCAGTAGCAGTTACTGTAAGCAGTGATGGCATCAGTTGCAAAGTCTTGTGGGCTGTACACAAGTGAAGGAGGGAATATGGTTGTGTTCTTCTGCAAGCATTTACTCTCATTTGAATGTCAAAACCTGGGCATCACAATCCATGCAAAGAATTCTCATGGTCCTTACCCGCTGCTTCAGGTGTTGTGCAGGCTTTGCTGTCCTTACAGGTGCTGTGTCAATTCTGTGAATTGGATGTTTTGTAGGGAAAAAAGGCAATATATCTATACATGTATGGGCAGAGTCAAGTTTTTCATCCTTACTGCACTTAGTGCATAACTCTACTTAAGCCTGAACATATATGCTGATTACTGTCTTCAGATGATAGTGGCAGCTGTGTGCACCATATGGCTTTTTGGTGGGCTTTTGCTAACCCTTCACTGCATGTTTTTTTTTCTGAGGGCGAGAAAAGCTGCTTTTGTTTTTACTACTGTTTTCTTTTTCACACAATTTTACTTGCAGGGAGTACCATTTTGTTCCTCGTAAATAACTATTGAAAAGTGTTAGTGAGACTTGTGACTCAGATCCCACATAGAACTACAGTGCTGATTCAGTCTTAGCACTTTGTGTATTGAGTTTGTATGAAACACAGAGGTAAACCTGACCTGTTACTGTGCAGTTGCAAAAACAAAATATAGGTGGAATTTTACATTGGAAAAGTTTGCAGTCCTGCATGACCTTTCCAGGCACCAGCACTCATGCATTAGCCCACAGTGGTCTTTTCTGTGCCCTAGTTGCTCTGCATGTCAAGTGAGTGAGTGTTTCAAGTTCCTGTGCCAAGAAGATGGGAACGAATGAGTGAGTGTTGGGCTTGTGGCTGTGAAAATACTCAGTGGCCACTGTAGTTGCTGCAAACTGATTTCTGTGAGAACTGGCAAAGTGCTGCACTTTCATCAGTGTGTTTGTATGTTTCTAAACCATATTTGAGGCTTGTTCCTACATTTTGATCCTGTCCTCTGCAGAGGGTTGCCTACCAGAAAGCGTTTGCCATGACCTCCAAAGGTTGAGTATGGCAGGGGGAACAGTCTGTAATTTTGAAGACTTGCACCTGGCTTACCTTCCACATGTCTTTTTCAGTACTGAACCACTGCAGTTCCCTTTGCATATGACAGGAGGCATGCCCATGCTTGCTGTGGGGGTCAGAGGATCAGAAGAGATCTGCAGGCCCAGATGCATCAAAATGGTCTGTCACAATAAGAGATTATTTATTTACCATGTCTGCCAGGGTCAGTAAGCTGGGTCATGGCCTTGACCTTCTCATCATAGATGTTAGCAATGCTGTTTCTAATTAAGAAAGAACAGCTTTCTCAGCCTTACCACTGCTTGCTGACACCTGCCAGATGGGGCCTGACACACATGCTGGGTGGTCACTGGGACTTGACTGCTGGTGGTGGAACTGATCCCTAGCCCTCCGGATTTTGGCATGTTCTTTCTCTCAGCCACTGAGACATTTTCAAGTTCTAGTGCGATGTACAAACTAAAATGAGTGGATATTTTTGATCTTCACACCTGGAAACTGTAATGCATTATTCCTGTGTTTTATTTCCTAGAGTAGTGCAGGAGGAGCTCACTGTTTCCCGGATCTTCGAGTTGGAGTATTCAAAGAAATTGTACCACTGGGCATTGATCCTAAAGAAGTCTCTTACAAAGAAACTGGTAAGTCGATTTTGTGAAAAATAAGAGGATCTCACCCAGGTGAGAGGTAAATGAGAATAAGGTATCTGCATAAAGAATCACTTCTTTTTGCCTAGTGGCCAGGATGCATGAAAAAAAAAAAATACAGAAATTGATTTCTTACTAGTAGTCAAAATTCATGGTATAGGGAATTTGCTGGCCCAGATTTTGGTTTCCTGAGTGTTTGGCTGCTTCAAAGAGCCTAGAATTAACAGCTTTTTTTTTTGTAGCAAACTCTAACAGTTCAAAGGACATCAAGCAGTTACCTTGTTTTGGGAAGGTAAGAACTTCATTCTTTCGTCAGGGAGTGTCACTGAACGCCTGCTAAAGTCAGTGTAGACTGAGATTAGGGGTAGGACATAGGAAGGATGCTCAATTCCTGAGTACATTTATTCAGAATATTTTGTAGGTGCTTGTGACTGCTTAGAATTGATAGGTGTGAAGAGCTCCAGTGCTTTTATTGTCATTAGCACGTAGTCCTTTGGATCCAGTGGATTCTCTTGCTGTGGATGCAAAGACCTGCATTTAACTTTTTTTTTTTCTAGAAAGTGCTAGAATCCTGCAGGAGCTCACTCTTGAGTGTATGTATCTTTCCTCATTCGGTACTGTTGATCTGCCCTTCTTTGTGTTGAAGTTAGCAGCCACACTCCTGTCTGTTCACAGCACAGCAGAAAGAGCTTCTGAATCAGATCCATGACAGCTCCTGACACAAACAGCATTTGTTTTCTGCTTCCTGTAAATGTTTAGCATGGATTAAGACTGGTAAGAGGTAACTTGCTGGGTGTCTACTCTAAGGAGGCTTATGTAGATGGTAATGTGTTGGTAAAATGATTTATATTTAAGATTAAAAGGTCTGGCTAAGAAGTTACTCAACAAGAAGAGCATTCCCTTGAACCAAAAGCTAACAGTCGGTGATTGCTGCATTTCTCCATTTCTGAGCTTCAATAACACTGGATACTTCACCCTGTGGGCTGTGTCAAGAGCCATCTCTCTCTTATTCACCGCTTGATTACTTGCAATTGTGGCAGTTTAACAAGCTACTGAGGGAGCCTTTCTTGGGAGCCCTTATTAACAGTTATTTGTTTGGAAAGCATCCCTCCCAGGCATGGATACCTGGCTTTGTTAGCACTGGAGTGATTGTTTTTCCTCACCCCGTACTTTTTTTTTCTGAAATGGTGCATTGTTTCAGTTTCTGCACTCACATCACAGACAACAAGGGAGCAGAGGGGGCAGCTGCTGGCCAAACTTCCTCTCATTTGATAAAGCTCCTCTGATCAGTCCTAAATTGTGTTACTATGCATGTAACAGTGTGCAGAGCACTAAAAATACCAATTAGCAGAGCAAGTTTGGACTTGTTTTTCCACCAGTATTTCTTGTTGGTGGCAAATTTCTGCAGCATCTTCCTGTGACTTCCCCTCTTTCCAGTGTTTTTCTGCCGTTTTGGCAGGGTTTTTTTGTGTGTTTGTTCGTTTTTTCCCCGTTTCTAGACAGTTTACAGGGTGGGTAGGAGGCTTTTCATGTTCTGACACCATGTTTGTACTTCTCTTTTTTTAATTTTTTTTTTTTTTTTTAACTTCTATTTAACAGTATTTTGTGAAAATGGTTTCCATCACCTTAATGATTTGCTTGTAGGGTTATTTTTCTATATATCTTTTTTTAAATATATTTTTTTAATTTTTTTTATATAAGGGGTTTTAGTGAATGAGGCTTTTTGTATTCCAGTAAATTGAGAGTTCTGAGTTCTGAGAAACCTGAAAGCAAAGGAACTGTAAATCCAGGTTACGCTTACATTAGTTTTCAATTTTGATCAACAGAGGTGAATTTCAGGTAAAATGTTGCTTCTCTGTAAGGTTCAGCACATCTAAATGCAATGAAAGATGAGCCAAGTGAAAGGAAACATATTTTCTTATTTCTTTAGAGTTCTAAGAGTTGCTAGGGGGATGTAACAAACGCCGTACAGACAGGAAAGTATCTGCTGCTTTTTCTCTCATGTGGAACAGAAATAACTGGTTTCTTTGGAAAGTACTGCAATTGGAAACTGAGCATGGATGAGCTTGTCTGGATGAGTTGAAATGATAACTTTTTAAATTGTCACAGAAAAATTTCTGTTTCAGCTTTTAGTTGGAAATCCAAGGAGACTCTGAATCAGGGAGATCATATATAATATTATATAATATTATATTGTGGTTCTGATTCTCAAAACTTTGTGTTTTGTTTTTTTTTTTTTTCTTCCTCTTTACTCTGAAGGAATCCATTTAACCCCTCAGGAATTTCACAGAGAAGTAGAACATTATCTGTCTCAGTCCAGTCAAGGACAAAGTGATACCATCTTGCTGGATTGTAGGAACTTCTATGAAAGTAAAATAGTAAGTGTTTGCTTGCTTCTTGCAGTGTGTTACAGATGCTGCAGGGAAGCAGTCCACATCTGGGGGATGTAACTTTGCTGGGGAGGACTGATCACATGTGACAAGCTCAGCTTCGCAGTGATGGTTAGGTACAGGCAGTGGAACTCCTAGAATGGAGCCTGCCTGGCAGGGTGCTTAAACATCTTGGAGTGTGGAAAAGACAAAGTGGTTCGTAGAACATGAGTACAGAATATTGGACAGTGTGAACTAAAATTGGTATAATTTGTAAGGATGTTTTCCTTGTCCCATATCTCACAAATGGGGTTGTCCCACTTTTTGTATTCCATTTTCCTGCTCTTCTGCACTGTTACACAAGTAGTTCATCCTCTCTCTGACAGTTGCGTTCTGATTAGATTCCTCGTTTATGCTTGAATGAGAAGAAACATATACAGAGTTTTGTTAAAGATTTTAACAGCTATTTCGATGCATAAACGCAGTTGAGGAGCATCCTGGAGTAGGTGCAGTGTTGGGAGTGTGCAGTGACCTGGTTGATCTGTCCCAAAATTAGTTATTTCCTCTAGTCTGAGACACAGACCTTACCATGTAAGAGAGTTCATATTCACATACCTAGCTGATGTTGTTTCAGGGACACTTCCAGGGCTGTCTAGCTCCAGATATCAGGAAGTTCAGCTATTTTCCCAGCTACATTGATGAAAACCTGAAGCTGTTCAAAAACAAGCGTGTCCTGATGTACTGCACAGGAGGCATTCGTTGTGAAAGAGGCTCTGCTTACCTGCGGAGCAAGGTGAGATACCATTCTGAGTGTGGGAGGGTTGAGGAGTTGAGACTGCTTCAAGGGTGCCTGTCATTTATTTTGCTGGTAAATGCTTACAAATATAAACTGCTCAGTGTGGGGAAATGTTTGTCTCACATCTGCTTCATGGTGCCTGTCCAGGACACGGGCTTTACATTGCATCTCAGCACAGTGTGCTACAGTTGCAGGAGTGAAAATAGTAACCTATTTTGTGAGAAAAGGTATATACTTAGAAGTGCCTTGGCCATTTTAGTGGTCTTTTAGGGGAGTTTGAGAGCATTCTTTAGTGTTTCTGCAAGCTCTTTCTAGCTCTATCTTGTTGCAGCACAGCTTGAGTGTTTCACTGTGGTGCAAGTCAGCTTGTCAGTGATTTTTCCAGTGCAGTGGAGTTGGATCCGCACTATTCTGTTTGTGCCTTCCATCCCACTGTTGTCCTGGGTCCCATTCCTGTATAGAGCAAGAGAACAGAGCACAGGCGTGTAGTCCAGACGTGTAAACCTTGATTCTTTCTCTGCTGCACCACTGTGAACGTTGAGAAGTTCTGTTTCTGTCAACAACTCACTACACAAAACCAAAATGAGCAGTGTTTACAGAGGTTCAAGTGTTTGACATGTGGGGCAGCAAAGCTCCCTCAGCCAATATAGTTTCCAGCCTTCTTTCCTTTGTTTTTTTTTTTGAGTACACTATGAAGCATACATTTTGAATTATGTCAACAAGCCAGCATTGTGAGAGCTGCCCTGTGGCACCAACTAGATTTTTTGGGCACTTGTGGTGCTATCTGAGGGTCACTGAGAAACTGCTTATTTTCAGTGAACCCCTAATGTCTTCAGATCTGCTTTTGGAACTCTGGCATAGGCCCACTGCTACTGTCTGCTTCAGCATTTCTGCTATTGTGCTTTGAACAGGCAGTGTGCAAAGAGGTCTACCAGCTAAAAGGTGGAATTCATAAGTACTTGGAGGAATTTCCAGATGGCTTCTACAGGGGAAAGTTGTTTGTATTTGATGATCGTTATGCCATTTGTTCCAATGAAGATGTCATCTCAGGTAAGACTGGATAACAGAAGTGCAGAAGGCTGAGAAGTTATTGCAGTGGATTCCACTGAGATGTCTAGAACATGGGGAGCTGGACGTGTCTGTGTGTTCCATCTTCATTCTCTTTGATCTCTCAGTACGGCCACTTTTCATTATGATAATCAACTCTGTGGTTTTACTCTGTGATTTTATGATTCTGAACAGTTTCTTAATCTGGGCAGTAAAATGAAGCATCATGCAGAGCTGCTGTTAAGTGGAGGTGTCAAACAGAAGTGTCGTTACCTGCTTGTTTCCCACATGATCAGACTACGGTTGGCCAAGTGATGGAAGCATTAGAGTTCTGCTGGTCTCAGTTCAGCTGGTCTGTATTCCAGTGATCTCAGAGAACATCGGCATAGTCTGATGGGTGCTGGGAAAGTGGTAGCACTTAGTTGTTTCCATGCTTGGATGAAGCCTTCTGTAGCTTGCAGAATTTCAGTGATTTCCACTTGATGAAGTTACTAAGAATTTCACTTAGTCTTCTGGCTGTGGTCACTCTTCAGCTATTTCAAATGAAATACCTGTTGCTGTCTTCTCAGTTGCCAGGTACTCGTTTGCCAAGAAAACAGAGGAAACCTGGCTTTAGCTTTCCTTTAGGAAGCAGTGCTGCAGTCATATGTCTGATCACGTCTGATCTGAACTAGAGGAAGCAACAGCTTTTTCCTTGTCGTAGGGTGACTCTTTTTACATTAAAATCAGAAGTTTAAAAATGAAGTATGTTTTTAGAAAATAAAACAAAGGTGGGGAGACAGTACATAGCCACTTAAATGGGATTTCAGCCTCCCGATGCCACAGAAAACTTTCTGCATAAGGGTCAGATGGAGCAATGTGGGTCATAATGTGTTTGGTTTTTTTTTCCTCCTTGCAGCATGCAGATACTGTGGGACGCTGTGGGACCAGTATAAACTCTGTTCCAGCCAGCACTGCCGGCAGCTTGTCCTGACGTGTCTGAGTTGTCGCAAGAAAGGTCTCACAGCTTGCTGTCCTCTTTGTCAAGAGAAAGAGCTTCAGGCGACCTCAGGGGCTCCAGGACAGGCACTAAAGGAGGAATGTGAATGCACAAAGAGGCGGCCAAGGGTACCCATTGAACATATCTCACAAGGGACACGGGGCACAGGAGAAGATTAAGCTGTTTCATTAGCCGATCTGACACTCACGCTTATTTGAAGGGCTTCTAAAACCAAATCTCTATCTGTTACTCAACTGGATTACTAAGAAATCACAAGTCTTTTAGCTTGGAAAGTCTTGTTTATAACTCACTTTGATATCCTGAAAAAAAGTGCTTTACCTGAACATGTACACCGGAGTGTACAATCTATTACTAGTGCTACTGGATTCCTCTCCCTGCCTAGTCTTGTAGCCAGGCCTCTACCATGGGGATTTTGCAGCAGAGGTTGTGTGATGGGACACAGCTGCTCACAATTTGAAACAAACTGAAGGGACAAAAAAAAAAAAATCCACTCTTCTTCTTCCATGATGGTGGATCTTTCTGACCTCTCCATTAATTATGTATTTGCTGTAATAGACAGTGCAAGCATTATGAAGACTGCAGATTTATGAGTATCTGGCTAAATCGCCAGATTAGAGTTGAAGGTATTTTCCACATACATACCCATCTGCACCTACCTCTTGCTTTACAGTAGTGAGAAGCAAAGGGTAGTGACATGAAGTCACAGATTTAATCCAGCATAAAAGCTTGAAGGCAGAGTAAGGATCCCTGTCACAACTGCAGCAAAGGCAGAGGACATGCATTGCTCATAGGTACTGTCTGCCCAGCTGTACTTGCTTATGAAGTGTGGTATGGCCAGCAGAAGTGATTCTCATTTTGATCCTTTTGTCTGCTGTTTAATCCCTTTGCTTGTGAGTAAGTGAAATATCCACGACTCAGCTCTGCTTGCACTAGAAAGAAATGACAGCTTGAAGCATGTTGCTACTGAGGCACAAAGAGAGGGGAGGACAGAGACTGTCATAATACCAGTTATGGCAGTGGAAGTGGTGGTGATGTGTGTGTGTGTAAATGTCTGAAAAAGCAATAAGATTGTTACCCACGTTAAACAACTCAAGATGTTGGGAGCATTTGTGCTTTGCAAATACAGGTGGAGACAGAACAAGGTTTTGTGTTGAAGTCCCTTCAACCTTTCCTTGTCTTTCTTGTGCTGGTGACCACGGGCCTGGATGCATTACTCCAGATGGGGCCTCGTGAGGGCAGAAGGGAACAGTAACCTCCCTTGCTCTACTGGCCACCTCAATTTTGATGCAGCCAAGGAAACAGTTGGTTTCCTGTGCTGGGTTGGAATTAGATCATCTTTGAGGTCCCTTCCAACCCAGGCTGTTCTATGATCCCCATGGCCCTCTCTGCCTCCAGGTTTAGCCTCTTTAATGAGCTCTCCTGCATCAGTGAGGACCAGATCCAGAAATACTTCACCCACTGCTGGTCTGTGTAATATCTGGACCAGGAAGTTATGCTGAGTACGCTCTAGGAGTCTTGTGGATTGCTTACAACCTGCTGCCTTGTTTTCCCAGCAGACATCCAGGCGGCAGTTGAGGTGCCCCAACTGGATGAGATACTTCGAACACAATGCTTCTTGTAGACGATGTGAGAAGGCCTCATCAAGAGGCTTCCCTTCATCAGAAGCCTGTAGAAGACACCAACCACCAGATGCCCTTTATTGTTCTGGTCTTAAATTTTAACCCCACAAGCTCTCAACTTGTCCATGGTTGTTTTTCAGAGGCAGCTCTTTGCCATCTATCCATTTCTTAACATAGACGGCAACTCCTTCACCCCTCCTTCCCTGCTTACCTCTTCCAAAAAGCTTGTAGCCCTCAATTTTAGTGTTGCACTTGGGTGATTCGTCTCACCACGTGTCTGTGATAGCTATTAAGCCATGGTTTTCTAATTGCACCGTAACTTCCATCCTACTTATTTCCCGTGCCGTGAGCATTGGAGTGGACTTCAGCTTCTTCTCAGATTCCTCTGAGACAAATCTGAGGGGCTGATTACTAGCTCTCCCATGTCACAGGTTGGACATGCCTGATCTATACTTTCTTGCTTTTGATCCTTTTATGCAAGGTCTGCGTGTGGAAATAACCTCTGCTTGTAGAATTCTGTCTAGTGTTTCTGAGAAGTGGCTTAATAACGGGTAATGGTACTTGTGCAGGGGAAGCCACTGCACTTGTGATGCTGGAACGGTTTTCTGCATAGCCCTAAGAAAATCTTCTATTTTAATACATGACTTTAATACTCTCTCTGAGATGAGTGTCAGTGAAGGGCACACAGGCGTATCAGCACCACAGGGTCCAACAGGTACTTCAGCTAGCTCATCAAGAAGAGTGCTCAACCGTGGATGTGAATCTTGAAAATTTCCTTCTAGCCTCTTCACCTGGCGAAAGTACAGCTCTGATCAAAGTATTCAGGTCGTCATAAAGTACAAGCTCTGGAATCCAGTCTGCTGATGCCTTTGTTTACTGCAATCTCCCTTCTGCTGTATCCGCCATACATAAGTGCCAGAAATGTTAGTAAAACTGAGCTATGAATTTGATCTTGCTTACTGGACTGGACAGAGCAAGATCATCTGTCTTGTCAAAGAAAATAATTGAAGGTCTCATCCAAGAGGCCTATAAACAAAGCTGTTGTTTGGATTCTCCTACCCATTTACTCGGGTGGTTGGCATCTTTTCTCCTAAAAAAGGCTATTTTCTTGTCACCTTGGCTATACCTGTTAGTGCCAGCAAAAATCTTCAGCAGAAGCTGGAGCAAGACTCTTGGTTCCCCCTATCTTACCCCCCAAAGCTTAGCTGGCCAGTTCACTTCTGGTGAAGATTGGAATATTAATGGAAAAATATGCAAGTTGTACTTGCAGGACTGATCTAGAGCACTGGTGGAAGTGCTCAACTTGCATACAATACTGGAGATCCTACCTACCTCAGAGTCACCTGTTCTGGTTCTTGCTGCACTAAGGCAGTGGTGGAGAAGGGTTTGAAATGTGCAGACAGAGGTTCCCTCTGCTGCATATAGGTGAGGGGAAGGGTAAAATGCGTGCTTAGTCCCGTGAGCAGGCTTTTTATCCTGTTTTCTGCATTGCTTTTCTGAGATTAATACAGGTAAGGACTTGCTGTGTGCTGGTGGTAACGCCTTAAAGAAGACATGTCAGTTCCAGGGTAGGTCAGTGAGGCAGGATTGGCTGCAGTCACCCAGTGGCTTTCTTCCTTTCTTGCTGGAGAGCTGCTAAGATGAAACAGTGATCCACTTGATCCTAAACGTCTGTGTTTTGTAACTCCACTGCTGCACAACTTGATGCCTTTCCTCGCAAAGCCTGGTGCTTCTCAACACAGCCACATCTCTGCTTCGCAGTGGTTGGCTCACTGATGTTCTCTGACATGCCTCTTCAGCAAAGCAGCTCTGTGACAAAGACCAGCTGAGTTACCAGGGCTGGGCCCATCAGCCTGTGTTTGGACTACATGGGTAATGTGGATGCTAACTCCAGCAGAACAGGAAAGGATGTTTCTTAAAAGGCTTTTGTTGCTGAAGACTAAATGCTGCTGTCACGTCCATGACAGTGCTACCTGCATCTCCTTGCATGTCTGGGTCGCTGGGTACCATAAGGATTTCCCAGGGTAAGGTGTTCATGCAGTTCTGAAGTCACTGGGGCTGATGAGCCTATTCTATGTGTATCTGACTGTATAGCGGAAAGTATTTTCACTGTTGCTGTTGTCATGTGGTTGCTTTGGATCAATTGCTCTTGATAACAGTAGGAGACTTTAATCTCCTAGAGTCCTTTGCAGTCCATATTTGTTGTTCATAAATGCTTTGAGGCACCGGATAAGTCTACGTTGATTCTTCTAATTGATATTTTCCTGCTGTTTCTTGTCCAGAAGCCTTTCCAAGGCATCCAGCAGAAATGCAAGGCCTTCATGTCCAAAACTGTCAGCCTAGCTGGTTAAAGACACACTCAGAGACTCGGGACAGTTAAGAAGCTTTTCTTCAGCTGTTCCAGATTGCAGTTAATGAATGTACTCTTGCTGAGGACAGGGTACACTCATGTTTACTGTTTTTCAGTCCATCAGATTTGGCAGGTGCAGAAAGGTACTTGTCAGCCATCTCACGTTTTGTGGACAAATCCTTGTCTCTTAAAGGAGCTTTGGAGAGATTCATGTCTTCCATCATTTTCTCAAAAAGATCTGTAGCTTCTTTTTCTGATAACGTCATGCAACGTTCGACAACAAGTGCCTGGCAAGTGGAATTTCACTTACGGTACGTTGAGTGTCCATAGGATGCTGAATTAGAGGTTCCTTTTCTCTCACTGCTGATTTCCTGAAGCATGTAATTCTGTCATGCAGCTTAGGTCTGGTCTGGAAGTCATCTTCCAAGGAACACCCACTCCATTTTGTGTTCATCCTGCTAGGGCCCAGAGAGGCTGTGGATGCTCCATCCCTGGAGATCTTCAAGGCCAGGTTGGATGGGGCAGCATGGTCTAGTATTAGATATGGAGGTTGGTGGCTCTGCGTGTGTTGGGGGGGTTGGAGCTTGGTGATCCTTGGGGTCCCTTCCACCCCAAGCCATGCCATCATTCTGTGATCTGAGTAGATGGCTCAGCTGAAACTGTGACTCTGGTTTGATGAATTAGTTGAACTTTTTGCAGCACATATGGTAGAAAGATGTTTTCTGCCAGTTTCTTTTTTATTGTTTAATATCTTCAAGCCATTTTCTTATGTATTATTTTAATTTTATGAAATGGGACTTGCAGGCCTGGGGGGAGGGAGGAAGAAGCTATAGGAACGCATTTTATTTGGCATTGCTGGCACATTTATTAAGCTTTGAAGAACAACAAATTTTCCCACACTGATGGAAGCACAGTGTTTCTCTGCTCTGTTGGCCAGAGCCAAAGTGCATGATGTTTGTGCACAAGCTCTGTAGAAATCTGTGGGGCTTTTGCTGGAGTTATGTGTAGGAGGCTGCAGAACTACTTTTAACAGATCTGTGCAGGTAGGTTACTGTAGGCGAGAACTCTTGCTAGGATGTGTTGTTGTCAGACCAAGAATAAGGCTTTTGCACAGCAATGCTTTTGCCTGGCAAGTCTTCCTATCGGTCGGGATCCTAGCAGGGATGTCGGATGGGATTGTCCTGGGTCCTCTGCTCTGCGTGCCTTGGAGGTGCGTATCCCCAGGGGGAATTACTCCTCTAGGAACAACAGAGAGGCTTCAGGCTGTGCGCAGTCTAAGTTTAGAGTCAGGATATTGATGTTTGTTAGCAGCTTTGTGAGGACACGGTGTTTAGCCTTGCATTTATGCCCATCATATGTTAGGGGTGGCATTAAGCAAAACAATCTGCAGCATAACAAAATTTGATGGACGGGGTCATCTTGATAAAGCAGCAAAGAAAGGGGATTTGACTTGTTTCCAGTGAGAATCTGGACGTGCACTTTTAAAGTCATGAAAATGTGGGGATTAGAAGAGAGGACTCTCATTTACTGATTAGTTTGGCTATTTCAGGCCAAACTCAGGATTTGCATCAGATCCCTAAAAGTGATGTTTTTATTCAAATACACATATGGGGTAGAATGATGCTAAACCATTCTCCAGTGCTCAGTTTTTGAGACTCTTATTTCACAATTGGTGGCCTTAAGTTCTACTTAACTGCATGGCGATGGGGGGGGATCAGTCTTTTCTAAGAAACATGGGGATTCATTTGAGAAGCAGCACCTCTAAGTAACTGACTCGGCAGATGTTGGTTAAAAAAAATACACTTTGCATTTATCTAATTTAGCCATGTTTCTGAATAGTAGAAGTTCTTGTTAAACTAGTTGCTCCTCTACAGCTACTTGAGATCATTTTGGGAAAAAAAATAAAGTATTTTTCTAATACTTCTGTAATTTGTGTGGAAGAGTTGTATCTCTCACTCATCGTACCACATGCTGCCTCCGTGAAACACTGTGCAGAAGGTTTATAGAAAAATGAGGTCCCAGGTCACTGCAGTTACTTTTACACCGGGGTGTACGCTCAGCTGAGGTTGCACAACATCGGCAGGTTACTGGCTTGAATAGTTTCCAGCTCTACAGAAAACATCAACAGTGCTACTGGATAAAACTCTTCAACTACAGCCACTAGTTACTTTAAACTGTTAGTGCATGAAACAGAACCGAGGCACCACAAATAACTCTCTCGAGGCACTTCTTTGCCTTTAGGTTGTCACAGTAGCACAGACCCGCTGGGAATGACCTCCGTGGCTGGCAGCTACACTCCAGTTCTGCACTTGGGAAAAATAGGCCCGTTCAGCTCGGCCAGTCTTCTCTTCCTCACTGAAAAAGAAGAGGAAGAGGAGTCAGCCGTGGCAATGGGGAGATGTGAGTGGCTTCGTCACTGTAAGAAGGACGCTTTCTGTCAGGAAAGATCAATTATAGCATGAGCTTACACATTCCTGCTTTGAGCAGCAGGTATGGCCCTCCTTACAGAGGTTAAGGATAAGGAGAGCAGGCTGAGGTTGCCGTCATGTTCTTACAGTCAGAAACCACTTTCAGCCTTTCTTCCCTTACTCTTCAATTGCAGCTCATGCAGCTGACTTTGTAATCTGACTCTTACGGAAGGCGTGTGATAATGGCTGTTGGGAAGACAACAGATGGAAGTCATAGTTCCTTTTTCTTCTAGTTTCTCCCCATCAAATTGAATATACATACATATATATATATATATATTTTTTTTTTTAAACTAACAACTTGAGTTTTCAGGCCTTTGATCACAATTAAGTTAGTCAAAGCAGCTTCATATCTGCATTTATAGTTGTTTTACTCTGACAGCACCATCCCTGACTTTTCAAGAAATGCATGTGAGGGAAAAACAAACCGAATGAAATAGTATAGAGAGGATGCAGAAGTTAGCTCGTGAGCATGGAACACCTTCACAGCTGGGTCAGATAGGGCATCTTAGAGAGAGAAAATACAGAACCAAGAGTGGGCACCAGTAGCATCAGGTGATGGTAGGCAAGAGCGCTGGAGTGGAGCAGAAACAGCTTTTGCTGACAGGGAGGAAAATAAAATTTTTTCTATACTTATACATCATCCAGGTGTAGGGGTGAGAAGCTATTGCCAGAGACCATCACACCGCTGAATGTGAGCTGCAAACAAGAACCAAGTCAGACACAAATACAGATCTTAATGGTCGGAGGCAAAACGTACAACTGCTACGTGGAAGGCAAAACTGCACATTCCTTCCCTTCAAAGCAGGAACAATTAAAATATTAGATCCGGATCTTCCAGCTGAATATTGCGCATTCAGGCTCGTTAAAAGCCTTGCTCTTGAAGACAGGAAATGGCAAGCCTTTTCTGGAGCAGCTCTCTAGTGAACAGAAATCCAGCAGAAGGCAGAATAAATACACAATGAGCTGTAATAAGTAAGTATTCTGTGTGGTCAGGGAGGAATTGACATGGGTCTACGCTTGGCCATGTTTCCTAAGAGCATGGTACTGCCTGAAGCAAGACTGCTTTGTTATTTAAAGCAAAATGAAAGCCAACAAAACACACTGCATTTATATCTGACAACCACTTAGCATTTGTTGTGCTTTCCAAGCTGAAGTTGACTCAAAAGGATCAGAAGACCCCATGCACGGTAAATCACATGCAGATAAAAATGCAGGGTTCTAGGTTTTCACCATTCCTTCACGACTGCTGTATTTACATCAGGTCTGTCCTCAGGTGCCCCACCTCCTAGCAGGAATCTCCCTAGCTCTAGAGCAGGGCAGACGCTGGCTTTGTCCCTGAGCACTGCACAAACTTCCAAGGAAGGATTTCTCCCATAATGCAAGCCAAACAACAGAATCACAGAATGACAGAATTGTAGGGGTTGGAAGGGACCTCCAGAGATCATCGTGTCCAACCCCCTGCCAAAGCAGTTCCCTACAGCAGGTCGCACAGGTCGGCATCCAGGCAGGTCTTGAACATCTCCAGAGCAGGAGACTCCCCCCCCTCCCTGGCAGCCTGTTCCAGTGCTCCTCACCTCACTGTACAGCAGTTCCTTCGCACATTGGTGCAGAACTTCCTATGCTGCAGTTTCCAGCCGTTTCCCCTTGTCCTGTCTCCACTCACCACTGAAAAGAGTCCGGCCTCGCCATTCTGCCCCCCACACCTCAGATATTTATAGACCTGGATCAGGTCCCCTCTCAGCCTTCTTTTCTCAAGGCTGAACAGACCCAGTTCACTCAGCCTTTCCTCATAGCAGAGATGCTCCAGGCCCTTCACCATCTTGGTGGCCTCCACTGGACTCTTCCCAAGAGCTCCCTGTCTGTTTTGTGCTGGGGAGCCCAGAACTGGACTCAGTGCTCCAGATGAGGCCTCAGCAGGGCAGAGTAGAGGGGGAGGATCACCTCCCTCGACCTGCTGGCCACGCTCTTTGCAATGCACCCCAGGATGCCATTGGCCCTCTTGGCCACAAGGGCACACTGCTGGCTCATGGCCGACCTGTCATCCACCAGGACACCCAGGTCCCTCTCCGCAGAGCTCCCCTCCAGCAGCTCATCCCCCAACCTGTAGTGGTGCACGCAATTATTCCTCCCCAGATGCAAGACTCTACACTTGCTTCTGTTAAACCTCATCCAGTTGATGTTAAACCTCAACCGGCCTGCAAACTTCTGCTTGTCACACCCTGTCACATTCATCACCGCTCGGAAGGGTTTGGTGGTTATGTCTTTAATCACCTCATCTACCCACCTGGGCTGGCAGTTCCAATCTTTATCTGCTGCACAGATATCCAGTGCTCTATGGCAGCCAGTTGCCAGGCAATGGCAACCCTCTGTCACACACATTAGCTTAAAGAGCACTTTTCAGACTTACCCCTGTTTTGCTTCACAAGCAGTTCTGATCACTTCATTGAGGATATTAATAGAACTGAAAGCCACCTCTCCCTAGAAATACTTCCAGTTTGCTTTATGGAGGAGAATGGGCCAAAATCCACCGTGTTCCAAATGCAACTCTATTAATATTTTTCATTTAGTCAAAGTGAAAATGAAACTGGAGGAAGACGAGCAGTTGGCAGCAATCACAAGCACTGCTATATCACGGACATCATTACCAAGGCACATTTACAGCTCTCACTCCTTCCCAACAACATCCACTGTTACGTCCAGAAGCACTCTTATCCATGATTTCAGGCTGCACAGCATCTCCAGGTTAAGAGCACATTCCACTGCCACGCCAAGAGCAACCATCACAGGTCCTGTGGCATTTGGGAACTGGCAGGTGGAGGCTGTTCCTCCTTGAGGATCAAGGAATCGTCGGGCCCCGGGGGAGGTGGTACCTGACCTTCGAGTGAGTGGCCGTCCTCCTCCCACAAGGGATTGCCCACAGCAGCAGCAGGGCTCGCAGCCAGCCCACTCACCTAGGTCATTGTTATTCATCATGGCATTGGATGCGCGGAGCCGGGGACCTTGCTGAGTGAAATGGTACCCAAACTTCAGCAGGGTGGTGTTTTTTTCCAGCATGTTCGCAATTTCCATTTCTACGTTGTTGCCCAAAGGCTGGCTCTTTTGAAAACAGAGAACAGAAAAGAAAGTGAGGACAGGCGTGCTTCCATTCCTGCTGCACAGTGCTGCCGAGTTCCTCTTCTCCACGGCCTTCAGCTGCCACCAGCTGGCCAGGCGATGGACCAGATAGTTCTGCTTCTCCCCTGCTATTGCTACCACCCCTATTAGAGTTCATGTATTTTATTGTCACCGGAAACTTTGTGGACAGCCCATCCATAGGCCAGGTTGGATGGGGCCCTGGGCAGCCTGGTCTGATATGAAATGTGGAGGTTGGTGGCCCTGCATGTGGCAGGGGGTTGGAGATTCATGATCCTTGAGGTCCCTTCCAACCCTGGCCGTTCTGTGAGAAACTTGCACACATTTTTGCCCCCTCTGCCTGGATGCTCCCAGTCACTGTCACACTGCTTAGGCTCAGGTTACATCTGCTGTCTTACTCCTTCCCTTTTGTGGATCTGTTGGTTCATTTGGCTTTTCTGACTTGGAGCTGCTGGGCACCTGCTGGCCTGGTCTGCTACAACCAACTGGTCCAGCTCTTCCAGCAGACACCTTCATGTTCTGCCCAAAGACTGTTTGTTGAACAGACCTGCAGCTAAGAGGTACTTAGGGACCCCTTAATTTTGATCTCATGGTCACCCAACCCAGAGCTCCTCATGGCTCAGTAGCTTTATTTCCACCCCCTACATTTCTGCAGAAGACAAATTTGCTAAGACATCAATACCACTGCGCACTCCACAGCCCTCTTGATCTGTACCTGCTCTTTTCCTGCACCGCAGTAAATATTTCAGTTTTTTCTGATCAACCATTATTAATTAGGCTTCCAGCTGAACTAAATGCTCAGAGCCCAGCATGATGTCGGGCAGGTGCATCACTGCACTCCCAGGGCAGCACTGGGAATGCAGAAACCTGCTTTGTTAAATGCTGAAGGCAGTAGCAGCACAAATGAGGAGCTAAAACCTCCCCAAAATTAAGTGGCAGCAGCAGAAGGCAGTCACCCTCCCCTCTGAGCAGCAGCTTGACTTCCTGCTAGCAGGATGCTGTCATTGACCAGAGCTTCTGCTCGTTTCTGCTTTACCTGGTTGTCGATTCGGAGCTCTATGAGGGATGTGTTACTCTGGAGTGCTTCAACAAGAGCCAGGATGCCAGACCCAGAGATAAAGTTTGACTCCACATTCAGGCTCTTCAGCGTGTTATTGACCTTCAGCATTTCTGCCAGAGCCTGCAGGCAGAAGCAGTTGGCAGGAGCTGGCATGACACGGGCAGGGTCAGAGCGCTCTGGAGCAGCTGGGGTTGGCTCCCCTCTTCCCTGGAGGATACCTGGAAGAGCTGGTATGCTCTATGGTGTCACTGCCACCACAAGGGAGAGTTCTGTGAAGGACGAAGGGAATTCCCTCCGATTCTGAGGGACTCCTTGAACCTGAGGGTGCTGGAGGCCACAGCAATGCCTTGTATGCAGAAATGTTCAGACCCACCCCAAAAAAGGACAGCCCCCGCCTGTGATAACCCTTCTTCTTGTCCATCCCTCTTCCAAAGTCAGCATGGTGGCTTTGGAAAACCTTCCACCTGCCCAAGGTTTCCTCCATGTGACACTACAACCAGACTGCCGCTGGCTGCAAGTGTTGCCCACCTCACTCTGAAAACACCTTGTCCAAGAACAAGCCCTGCTGCAGCTCTACCACGAGTAGCCAACACAGCATGGCACCATACTTACAAAAGCAACAGGATCGTTGCTCCTCGTCCCAACTATGCTGAACTTCTTCACATAAGTGTTAGTCTTCAGTGCTTCAGCACAGGCCTTTAAAGTTGGTATGGGAATATTCTGCGAAAAGGAATGCAGAGGACCAGTGTTAGGTCACAAAAGATATGCAGTACATTTAAACTATATTCCAAAATTCTCACTGAGATCAACTCACTGGGCACCCTGAAGCAATTTAGGAAGGGATTGATAAGTGCTCTTATATATATGCTTGCTATAACTGCATGGCCTAAGGAGTGTGGTAATGTCTCTATCCTGTTTCCCGCCCTGCCTTAGTTTGAAGATGCAGTTTCTTCACTGTTTAATTTAACTCTCCAGCAACTTAGATACACGTGAACTGAGACTCATGGAGACATACATAGCTAGGATGCATAAGCCCACACAGCACCACTCCTATGATTTCCAGATGAATGACACACTGAGCAACATCCAGACTACGTTCCAGAAACTTTCCACCTGTGAGGGCCTGATCCACAAAGATCTGAACTGATTTCCCTCTGGTGCAAACTACAGTCACTTCTGACTGCTACAAAGCAATATAAATGTTGCCATAAAACATTCTTCAGACTAACATTTGCCATGGTAGGTCCCAGAACAGAAAGGAAATCCATGCTGCTTATTCTCAATTCATCCACAGTCAGTAATTTTTGCTTTATGAGTATTTTAGGTACCCCGTTGAGAATTTCCACTGGTTTAACATTTTGAGCTGTAGCATCACGCCGTTGGATCCCTCCATTTGGTGTCATCCATAGTCAAAGCCATTTGCAGTCAGCAGCTTTACCATCACCACCTAGTTTTATAAACTGTCCCCAAACCACACATCTAACACCAGTATCCTTTGTCTTCCTACCAGAACCCAAGGCTGGTGTTCTCCCAGACATTCACGGTCATTAGCCTGAACTGAATATGCAAAAATAAAAACCTTTTCATTACAGAAAGGTGCATACTGCACACACAAGTGCTCATGGCATGCACATTCCTGCCACTTGATCCCATCACGATTTCAGCATGGGCTGGGGGTAGTCAAGTCGAGAAACAGGTAGAATGTACACATAGAATGTACATATACGTTCTATCTGTGTACGTATGTGCCCAGGAGCCACACCAGGAGTGGTGCTGTGCCCTGGCCTGCTTTCTGCAAGAAGTAGAGTCCCAAAGAAGGGACAGGTGGGAGATGGACTGTGTAACACAGTTCTTATTTCCATGGCAAGCATCAAGATTACAAAGCCATTTTCTTCTCACCACTTTGCCTTACAGAAAATTGTCTCTACCTTACCTCTACCAGATGCAGCTGCCTGAACTACTAAAAGAACCCGGGACACTTTAAACCAGATAGGCTGGAGGCAGCTTTCTGCACCTGCCCCCAGTGCAGCTCAGCTCCTTCAGGCACCAGCTCCACATCATTATCCCCACAGCAGGCAGCGATTCCCCTTGACCATAAGGGAAGCACTGGGGTTTCTCATCTGGCCAAGTGCAGGATTATGGTATTGTCCCATGCAGCAAAGCAGGCTTGGTCTTTGCCCTCTGCATAGCAAACGTGTGGTGTCGTTAGAGAGGAGAGCAGGCAGGTGCACATACCATAATATTGTTCAGGTTGACCTCCTCAAGATCAGGGTCGTTGTTCTGTATTCGTTTCAGAGTTTCTTCCACGTCCGTTGAGTTTGGCTCCTCATCAGGAACTGGTTTGTACTTTGTGGGCTTTATCACGCCTGCAAGTGAAAAGCAAGAGAGGGAAAATGTAAACACCCAGAGTAGTGGCATGTCCTCTTTAGGTGCGTTTCTTTTCTCTGAAGAGCAGCACTGGAAGAGAGAAGTATGACCTGAGCAGCAGACATGAGATGAAAGACTGCACAATCACTTACTAGCCTTGCAGACACTCATGTGCATCCAGGGACGCTGCCTGGCACTGGAGACAACCAGTATGGGACGTTTGGTGTCTGCTGCCTTGTGCTCCTGGGGACCAGAGCCAGGTGACAGCAGGCATGCCACCCGCATGGGCTGTGCACTCTTCTGGATGAGGCCAGGGCAGAGGAGTGCTGGTGGGAACAGAGCAACGATGCAGCGGAGGCTGCACCAGCAATCAGATTGCTCTGTCAGTCTCAGCTGGCAGAGGACAGCCCTGTGCATGGCAGGGGGTGGCAAGTGCATGGGCTTTAAGGTCCTTTCCAACCAAAGCCATTCTAGCATACTTGATCCTGCACACTCTTCAAACACCCATCTGAGAGCAGACCCATGTTAAGATGCACAAGGTGAAGGTAAAGAAGAGAGAGCCAGATCAATGCAAGGTGTTCTGTCAGCTAACGCAGCAGCCTCTTCCCAGCAGTTTGCTCTGTGATACCACCACCACCATTCCTCTGAGCAGTTCCTGCCCTCCCCTACTGGTCATGATTTGGAAGGAAAGACTTAGCACAAAGAAATTTTGTTGCCTCCTCTTGCAAGTGATGTGCTTTATTTCTGACATGAAGAAACCATTCTGGCTGGAACGCCTTCCCAGGAGATATCTTTTCTGCTCAGCTTGGACTGGCCTTCCAGCTGACCTCTTCCAAAGAAACTCTGGGAGGAAGCACTTCCACTTATGCATCTCCCCTGGTTGGGGGCAACCACTCCACCCCAAAAGAGCCACATCTCTGGCAAACTGAAGGAGATGGCAGACTGCAAAGGAAACATCACCAACCCAGGGCTGGATAGCTGTAGCAACTGTGCTCCAGCCAAAGAGAGGGCCTTTGCTCACACATGAGCCTGGCACGGGTGGCAGGAGTCCACCGAAAATAAAAACCCAACCCTCAGCCTAAAAATAATTCCCACTTCACCTCTGCATCCAAGCTGGCAGGCAAATGCTGCAGCCTGCAAGGCATGCTGGATCACTTACTGTTAAGTCCTTCTTTGTTCACAATGGTGCTGCTACCCAGTGCCTCGTAGTACTGCTGGTTACTCATCAAGGTGTGCATGCCAAGGATGGCTAGAGATAAAACAAAAGGAGAACAAAATCTGTTGCAGGCTCCAGAGCCAGATGGCTGACATGCTTGTGCAGCCCAAAACAGAGTCAGCAGCACACTCAATTCTCTGTCCAGGCACAGAACAACATATGGAGGTGGGACCGAGCCCCCAGCTGTCACAGACACACAGCAGGGCTCAAATGCCCTCTTGTTCATGGCAGTGCAGCTTGACTCACAGATGGCAGTTCAGCTGAGAATGGCAACTTGGAGTGTTTGTTTTCCCTGCCAGGCACCCAAATGACTAGGAAAAGCCATTTATTTGCAGGCTCAGCACTTGTTGGTCTGAAAACGCAGCCCCTCTACTCACCAGCACCATGAGTATCGAGGCTGCAGGCAGGGAGAGGGTTGGCTATCACAGCCATGCACAGGCATTCAGGCCTGGAGTTTACACCAGCAGGTGACATGGAACTGTCGTGTGGCATTTAGTGTGTCCTGCTCAAAGGCACTCAAACCAAAAGACATCCTCCCACTTCTGCCTTCTCAAACCACCAAAGGCACAGGAACTCCGTCCAAGGCTCGTCAGGAGCCACCCACAGGGACTATCCCACTGGGCTTGCCAAGGACAAGAGCCAATGTATCCTGGCTGACAATGAGCCCTGCAAGATAGGCAGGAGCTTTTTTACAGTCTTAGCAAACTTGGAAAAGCAGCACTGCCAATATTGAGCCTTCAGCACAGCTTGCATCATACCAGTCCTGCTGCAGCTTCAAGCATCTTCTCCCCAGAAGCGCAGAGCTAGGTGCCACAGGCAGTATTTCCCTGTGAAAATAACTGCCTTGGAGATCTGACACTCAGAAAGACAGAGCAGGGCTTTACGCTAGGAGCACCGTGGAAAAGCAAAACAAAGAGAAGCAGGGCTCAGTCAGGGAATGATTATTGAAAGCCCCAGTGCAGAAGTGCATTTCTGAACCAGAGCACGTTGTTACTGCATGGAAGATGTCTCGTTGGTGGGGTTATCCCACCTGCCCCACAGCAAGGAGGACACTGCTGGGTCTGGCTCCAAGGAAGCCGTGCTCGAGAAGAAAGCATGCAGAATTTTGTGAGGCTTGGTGGAGGGAAAGGAGAAACCAACAGGTCACGGATAAGCTCTGCTTCTCCCTGCTCAGAGTTGGTCTGTGCTCCTCATGAATCACATCGGGACGTGGGACTGAAAGTAACTCTAAATATATGTTTCCTTTTTAATAAAGAACAAAATCCTGTCAAAACTGGTGACATTTACACAATCAGCAATGAGCTCAATAGCTGAGCTCCCATGAAAAGAGAGAAAATAGCAGCTAAATAACTCAACCCCCAATTCACATGTAACTGTTTTACCAGCAATGTCACAGAGCTCTGCATCAGAGGCGTTAGCAAGGGCTTCCTCCAGCTCCGGCTCCAGGGTCACACTTTCCAGAACAGGATCCATTGGCTTCTGCTTGGGGATCCAAGCTTTTCCTATAAATGCAAAGTGAGGTCACACTCGGCATAGCTGCAGCACCTGTCCCACAGCTGCAGGGCTGTGTTTTGCTGCTCCTGACAGCGTGCTTCTGTGGGGTAGGAATTGCATGGTGTCAAAGGCAATGGGGACAGGCAGACCTAGGAGAGAGTGACTGTGGAGGAGCAGCAGAGGGGAAGCGTTAGGCTCTGACTGAAGCCCTCATGCTGCCTGGGGGAAGAGGAAAATGGGGACGGGTGGTGGGTGGTGATTTTAGTTTGCTTTTGGATCTCGCTGCTCTTGTCTCTCAGCAGTAGGCAATAAATCACATTGATCTCTGCGCTGCGTCTGTTTGACCCATGGCCGTAATGGGTGAGTGATCTCCCTGCTCTTATCTCAGTCCTTGAGCCTTTTTCCATCACATTTCCCTCCTCCCCCTTGCCCTGCTGAGGAGGGGGAGTAAGAGAGCTTCCCATCAGGTTGCAGCCAGCACAGTCCTAGCTCAGCGTGCCAGAACACCTCCCTGCTGGAGCTGATGTTCTTAGCAGCTGTATCTGCAGCAGCTGAGTGGCGCTTTGTACAGGACCATGGCTCCGACGCACAGCACTCAGAAAGCACAGCCTGACCTGGAAACTTCTTTCAAGGCCGTGTCACCCATCAAACTGCCCTTCTGCTGCCCCAAGGAAAAAAGAGGGCACTCTCCCTTTGCAGCCTTTGGGCTTTGCGCTAGCAGTGGCCATGTGAGACCCTTCCTGTGGTCAGAAGGCTCTGGGAGGGCAGGAGCAGTGGGGCAGGGCCTTAACAGCCCTCCCTTCAAAGCCCAGCGTTGCTGCACAGATAGCAAGTGCAAGGCCTGGCATGCCAGGCAGGGCTATTTTCATCTCCTCTCTGAAACCAGAGCCAGAGACCGGAGGGGAGAAACAAAGATCCTGCTTGCAGGGGTGTACAGGCACAGAGGAGCTAAATTTAGCCCCAGGGAAGGAGCAGCTGCACGGAGGGCTCTCCCGTGGCGAGATGGAGGTTGCAAGAAGCAGGGAAATGGCTCATCTCCTCCCCTGCATCCTTGTCCTCACACGGGGCAAAGCTGCAGGCTGTGTGCACCCCAGGGTGGCAGCAAGGGCCGGGAGCAGCCTGGCAGCTCGCAGACTGCACGTGCTATCAGGTCAGCTGGGCAAGAAATAGTAAACACCAGGCAAGTTCAGCTCTGCCGGCTCCCTTCACTGTAACCACCAGGGTTTAGTTTCAGGAAGCTTGCTCTCTGGGCCCTGCTGTACCACGCCGGTGCTGTGTCTGGCAATGAAGCAGCTCTGTGCTCTGCAGCACAACTAGTGGGGGTAGTAATTAGTGGGCAGCTTCAGGGGAGGCTCACCACGTGTTCATAGAATCATAGAAAGGCCTGCGTTGAAAAGCACCTCAAAGATCACCTGTTTTCAACCCCCCCGCTATGTGCAGGGTCACCAACCACTGGACCAGGCTGCCCGTGTTCACACAGTTGTGTTTTGGTTCCAGCAGAGAACAGCATGCCAACAACTCTTCTGCTGGGGGCAGGACTGTGTGCAGCAAAAGATGGCTGCTGTGAAGCTCCTGGAGCGCAGAGATGAGGACAGACCAGACCACATCCCGTGTCAGGTCACGTTCACAATGCCAGTGGGAGCAGGGAAGTCATTTGGGTAATCAGATGATGGATGGAGGAGAGGAAAGAGGTGAGGCAGAGCAGCACCCTGAGCCAAGGGGATGGTGCTGCTGCAGGGATGGTGCGGGAAGCACAGGCATGCAAGTTGTGGGAGACCAGAAAAGAAGGCTGAGACTGTTATGACATGAAGAAGATCAGAAGGAAACCGTGAGGATCATTACATCTGAGCAGAGCCGTGCTGCTCCTCTGCACCAAGAGGAACTCAAGGTGCAAGGATGGAGCACAAGCGGCAGTGCTGGAAGGCAGGGCAGCAGGAAGAGGGGATAGTCCTGCTGTGCATGCTCTGCAGGCTTCCCACCCGTCCTGCTTCACCATGGATGACCATACCTCTCTTTTCACCAGTGAAAGGCACCAAGTCCTCTCTGTCCTTAATGTCTTTTGCCTGCTGCTCTAGGTGGGCCATGAGTTCTTCCCTTTTGAACGGGCCAGTTGGTGGCTTTTGCGTCTGATCCCTCTGTCGGAGCCCTGCCGGCAGCAATGCATTCTGTGCACAGAAGGGAGGAACACGGATTATCCCTGCAGGCCATGTCCATCATACTCCTGCCCTTCACCTCCCTCCTTGTGCCACATTTCTTCTGCACCATTGCACACTTTGCTTCTCCTCGCACACCAGGCTTCTCTCCATCCTGCCCTGCTGACTCCCATCCCACCGAAGACTTCAGCACGGCATTTCAAACTCCAGCTCCACTGCAAGTTCTCCATGCTGACAAGTGGATGCTTCTCTACAACAGCAACTACCACTTTTTCTCCAGGAGCTCTCAGCCACTCCTCCTGCCCTCTTCCCACACGTTTACTGCCTGCTGCCTTCTAAGCTCAGTGTGTCCTCTCTGTGCCTGCCAGCACGGACATGGAGGTGCAGGCTGTGCATGCCCATGTGGATCATGTCCTCATGTCCCATGAGGATCAGCTCAGGCAAACCCCCCACATCCGTCACGCGGAGGAACAGAGCTGCAGCGCTGTCTTTAGCCACTTGTGACCCTTCACACAACTACAGGCAAGACCTGGCACAGAAGGTCACACCAGAAAGGCTGTGCATGCAGTCCCACTGCAGAATAAAGCCCTGAGAGCCTCAGCCCTCTTTCCAGGCTGCCTTCTCATTATTCAGCTGCATGGGCCACCATGGGAAGTTGCTTTGTGCCTGACACATAAGGAACGTAAGCACCTGCTTATATTTAAATATAGAACAGCCTTAATGCAATAAGTAAGACTGTTCCCAGATTTGGCACTAAGCATGTTCTTTAAAGCTTTGCCGGAGAGAAGTCGCCACTTATTTTTTAAGACATCCAAGGTGATTTTCAACAGGATGCTCATTTTTCTGTGCCCACCTACGTAACTGACTTTAATTTAAACCTATTGCAGTGAAAACCCTGCAAAGAACTAATAGGAAACAATTAGATACATCCAAACCTGGTGCTGATCAGGCACAGCTTCTCAAGCTTTGTGCTTGCCAGGTGAGCCTACCAGCACACATGCATAATCCTGTAAGACAGCCTGACACCCCTTAATTATTCTTCTGTGTTGACACTTGCAATTAAAAATACTGATGATGCAATCAGCACTACCCCTCGCTTCCCCCAGAAACACTGACTGCACATCACAGCAGCAATTTCTCACTCGGCAGTGCCCAGACTGGTGCTGCCATAAGCCAGCAGCCCGCCAGCTGGCTCTGCACCTTGCCTGCCATGGGCACAGGGCAGCTCTGCATCCAGAAGGCTTCGGCTGCTTGGCATTATGATGTCCAGTGCGTGTATTTGTGCAGCTCTTGCCAAAGTCAGGAAGAGATAAAGCAAATGGCCCATCCTGCAGAACTTCAGGGTTTGCTTTTCTGCCTATGTGCAGGGACATATCAACCACCTGTAGTCTGCTCTAAAAACAAAGCCCAGCCCATGAAACCCAAATGTCCCCTCCAAGGTGACTGTGCAGCTTCTGCAGGTTTCCCATGTATCAAGGCAGATCTTCCCAACATACAAGGGTATCAGAACGGTGCGAGAAGCCCAAGCAGCCAATGCCATGCTGCGAAAAGTGGTGCAAAGCAACAACCGTGCAACAACAGGCAAGTTTTCCATCAGTCTGGCCACTAATTGCTGAGCCAGAAATCAATACAGCGCCGTCACACTGAAGTGTGCATGCTGGGAACAGGCAGGGGAACAGCTCAAAACAGAGCCCCATACACAGCCAGTGCTGGCAATGGCACAGCTGCTTCTGCTTCTCTAGGGCCAGCCTCCTCCATCCTTGCACCAAGTGCAGGCTCTGCAAAGGATTCGGTGGCAGAACAGGTCACTAGCACAGCTCATCTGCCCACAGCTACATGGGATTTACCACTGAACAGGTCTCATTTAAAAGCAACTTACATCAGGGTCCAGCTCTTCCAGTTCATTCTCCAACTTCCTGAGCTCCTCCTCTGTGAGGGTTCCGAGGATCTTGTCCTCATCCAGGTCCCGGTATTTCTCTAGCTCCTTTCTGTAAGACATCTTAGAGCAGTCTGGCAAATCTCACTCCTGTGCTGAAGCAGAACCTGAAATGCAAACACAGAGCATAGCACTGCCTGCATGAAACATGACCCGGCAGCCCTGCTGGCGGGGGAGTGCTGGCTATCACAGAGTTGCACAAGATTTATGCTCTAAGCGTGGCTATCTCCAGAGCACAGATTGCTCGGGGCCCCCCTCCCATTTCCACGGTGCTGGACGCACCTTGTCCTGCGGACTCACAGTCTGAGCCAGCTCTGTGGGAACGCTGCACAGCTGCACCCCAGCACCCACCCTTTGGGCAGTGGCAGTGCTCCCTATGGAGCCCCCTGGCCACTTTCTGACTCAGACCTGAAGAAGATACTGAACTTATTTAAAGCAAGTTTTCCTTAGCAGGGCGGTTTCTCTACACAACTCGTAGGGCAGCTGTTGTTCCAGATAGGAGAATTATCTTTAGCTTGGCCACAAAAGGGCACATTAACATGTACGCAGCTCGACGGCAAGCCCTTAAATTTAGAGCTGTCATCTGCTCGGATGCTCGGCCTCCCCTGGCACGGCTGCAGTCCCCACATTCCTGACACTCAGCACCTGGGGCTGGGCAATGATGCCTCACTCCTGGCTGTGCCAGCAGGCAGCTCATCTCCCACCCAGGGCTGCTCTCCCTGGCCCACACCGGGGAGTTATCATTACTGCTTAAGAAACACAAACCGGAGTCAACCAACACCTCTGCCGCTGCTCTTGTGAAGGACTGCAGCCACCCATAAAGCAGGTCTTCCCTGGTTCTGGAACCCACGGACAGCTGCTAACTGCTGCTCACGAGGGACACAAGTGCAGGTGTGCTGTCATGGGGATGCAATGCAGTGTACAAGCATCACACCTGGAGCCAGCATCCCTTCTTGGGCAGACCCGAGGGTGCCTGCTGGTCCTGCAGGGAACCATGCCCGCTCTGGCTGTCTGTACTGCTGCACAGCCAGGAGGCCCACAGAGGTTATTCCCCTCCAGTGAGCACCAGCAGAGCTGCATCTGTATTCTGCGTCCAGTGTGATGCCCGCAGCATAACAGAGGTCTTGGTGAGCTGAAGGGGTACAGAGCAGGGCCGTCAGGATGAGCACGGAGAAGAGCAGAGTGTATGAGGAGAAGATGAGAGACCCAGACATCTTCATCCTGGAGAGGGAAGGTGTTGTGGTTGGTCCTCCAGCTCAGTCCTCCCCCTCCTTGTGCCCTCCAGCCCCTTCACTGTCAGGACAGCACCAGAAGCTGAAACAGCCTTGGCTCTGTGTAGCACTGGTGTGTTGCCAACGCTGCTTTTCTCCCAGAGCTAAAACACAGCATCACATCAGACACTGCAAAGCAAATCAGTGCTGCCTCAGCTGAAATCAGGACAGAAAACAGTGGAGGACTCTCATGCAGTCATCTGCTGTCCAAAAGGAAAGAACTTGCAGGAAAGACAAAACCAGGCTTCTCTGGGAGGTGCCTGGGAGAAGCACAGGGGGCAGCAGGGATGAACAAGAGGAACTCTAAGCGGGGATCTGTGAAAAATTCCTTGCTACAAAGTGATGCAGAACTTAGGCAGGTACCAGAACTGGTGGGACCACCACTCGGGTTTGCAGGGCTCAGCTGGAGAAGGCCCTGGGCAGCCTGACTGAGCATTGGGTCTGCTCAGAGGAGCAAGTTCCAGAGTTGCCTTCCCATCTAACATTTCCATAATTTGGTCTTAGAAGAATTCACAGGACCGTACAGCTGCACAGGTTCCTCCTCCAAAAGCCAGGATGGGAACTGGGCTGCAAGATGTTTCCCTCTTTTGACAAGAATAAAACAACTGTCTTCTACATTCACTTCATCTACCCAGCTGGAGCAAAGTTCTTCCTGCTGTGATTCACATCTGAACTCAGATTCTGGTTCAGTGCAAGCTGGTTTAGCTGCCCTACCCAGCAATACGCTGTTGAGCCACCAAGAGCTCAGTCATGGTTGAAGGTCACCTTGGCTAAGCCACTTGCTTCTGCAGCAGTGTGTAACCCAGCCTCCAGGAGGCTGTCATCCTATCTTGCTTTGCAGCTTTCTTATGTCGAGAAGCATGCGTGCAGCTTGCAGTGTAGCCACGCGTCACAGAACTGTTTAGGTTTGGAAACAACCTTGAAGATCATCAAGTTCAATCATCCCAGTTCTCAACAAAGCAGAGCACACAGTGTTGCGGATGCCACTGCTCAATGAACAGTGTCCATCTTCATCCTGCTGATGGCAGAAACTCAGGTTTCTCCATAAAGATCTGCATTTCCTCTGGGCTGACAAAACCTCTATGGCCAGCAGCTGTTAACATAAGGCACAACATGAAAACTCAAGCTCTCCTTGGTAAGATGTTTGAAAAGCAACATCTGGAAGACATCATTTTGGATCTGCCAAAGCACACCTGTGCCTCCCAGCCCTTCTCTCCCCAGCACGCCCACTGCCTGCAAGCCACGCAGCTCTGCGTCGGCTCTCATTATGCAGCCTTCATTATCAGCACACCGTTAATGCAACACAGCGCAGTGGAGACCAGGCAACACGTGGTGGGGTCAAACTGCCGAATTCCCCTCGCAGCCGCTGTGTGCATGAAAACACAGCGCAGGTAAACACGGACTCCTTTAGGCTCAAGCTGTCACGCATCCGCTGCCTGCTTCTTAATTGCTCGGGTTCTAACGCCCACGAAAAGCGCCGCCTCACACCTGGGTCACAAACAGCACCATCCGCTCAGCTCCCGCTCTGGGACTCCAAGCTTTCCTCGGGAAACTCAGCATCCCGGAGCCGCACGCTCAGCTCCGTCCCCCGCTCCCGCTAACCCCGACGCCGCACTGCACGCAGGACGGAGCGCGGCTTCTGCCCCGCTCCCCGCCCGGGCGGCGCTCCGTGCGGAGCATCGCCGCACGCCGCGCCTCACCGCCCGCATTGCGGGCTCAGCCCGCACACCGCCGCCGCCCCAGGGAGACGCGGAGCAGCGCCGGTTCCCGCAGGCTGTCCGTCTCCGGGGATTCCGGATTTATCCACGCACGGCAACGCCGTTCCTGGCCCCTCGAGGGATGGAGACCGCGCCGCTCCGCGGGGCAGCGGAGCCCGCGGGTCGGGCTGCGAAAGGAACGGGACCCTCCGAGCCCTCCGGAGCGCACGTACCGCGGCACAGCCTGCGGAACCGCCTTCGCCTCCCGCTCCTCCCCGCTCATCTCCCACCTCCCGTCCGACGGCCCGGCCGTCACCCAGCTGCGGTGCTGGGAGCTCCTCCTGCCTCGCCGGGCTCCGGCTCCGCGCACAGCGGACGGTCCATGAGGGCAGCGCGGAGTGCCGGAGCGCGGAGAGCACCATTCAGCGCCGTAAGGCGGGGATTTCTCGCACCCACCTCCAGTCCGGAGGAGAGGACAGCCCCCGCTTCCGCGGATACATCCTACCCATTTTTAGAACCTGCAATGAAACTTGAATTCCAATGAATTTCTAGGCTCCAGGGGGATTCTCTACCGTCTCACCTAAATTCACCTCTCTGCGGCTTAAGGCCTTCTGTGCCTGATTCTCTCTACCTATAAAAGATTTTTCATCCCCAAATCCTTTTATAAGTGTTCTTTCCTCAGCCTTCTCTTCTGCAGGCTAACTCCAAGACCCTCCTTTCAAGCCAGGCCCCCCAGGCTCTTGCCTTCAGGACTCTTTGTAAATTACCCTTACAGAGGCTTTTTGCTCACAGGTGAAATCCCAAAATCATCAGAAGTAACAGCTGCCACAGTTGCTCCTATCCTCCCACACACCTGGCTGCCCACAACCACCATCCTGCCTCAGGGCGCATCTCTGAGCAACATCCTAAAATACCCTTGCACTTAAAAACCCACGTTTTGGAGAAAGCAGTAGGAACATGCTGGTTGGAGCATCCCTAGAGCGTTCAAGGTGCCCTGGAGTAACTGTGCTTGGCCAGAAGGAAAGGGGAAGGTGTCATTCCTCATCTCCACCACAGATTGGTTCCCATAGGAGAAAAAGTAAGAAGTGTAACAATTGAAGTCTCCAAGAGCAGGTTCCCAAAGCACAAGGATGACAGCAAGATTGAATGCAAATGACAGATCAGGCTCCAGGCCAGTGCTCTTATCACAACTGAGTGTTAAGTGCCAAGGAAAGGAGCAGCATCCCTTACCCAGCCTGAGGTGAGAGGCAGTGCAAGAGAGCAAAAAGTGGAGTGACACAAAATGACTTTGAGATCAATACCGTCAACAGCAACTACTGAACAAACAGAAAAAAATTAAGGCATTTTGTTCTCCCTGTCGTGCTCTGGTCAGACCTATTGTTATCAGAACCCTTCAAGCCCAGTTTTTGGGTGCAAAGATGATCGTGGTTCAACCCGGCAGGCAGAGCTGCAGAATTCATCTGTGCAAAAGCAATGAGGCTAAATGAGTACCGTCCTCCCTTCTGAAGGCTGTTTAGATTCCAGAGCAGCCACCAGCCACAAGTGAGAGTGGGGACAAGAAAAGAAGCTCAAAAAGCATCTTCATTCTCCTGAATATCTCCCAGGCTCTTTCCTTTTCTACAAATGCAGCACTGCACATTTCTGAGCCACAGTTCCCTTTCTGCCCATTCTCCCTTACCCACACAGGCAGCATGCTGGCAGCATCTAGGCAACAGGCTGTGAAACACAGTGATGGAAGTACTTGGGGGTGGTACAGACAAGGCCATTCAAGTTTAAAAGTAGACAAATATATATATATGTATATATATATATATATATACACACATACTGTGTTCAGAGGATTAGTAAGCAGTGATCCGTGTGCTGGCAGGACATTCCTTGCTCCAGTTTCCTGGGAGCAGCAGCTGCTCAAAACTTCTCAGAATCATTTCCCATTAAAAGTGAACCATCAAAAAGGAGGAGAAGAAATGCATTGAACTGAAGGGAGCAGGATTCAGAAAACTCCTAACAAACAAGTACTCCAGTTGGGCAGTCCATGACTTCCTGTGAAACTTCCTTGCCCCTAGACTGGCATTTTCAACTATTCATCATCTGAGAAGTTAAGGAAGGGGGAAATCTCACCCATAAAGGCTGTCTTAGGCTTTGAATCACAAGATTCAGAAATACAGAAGGTTGCTTCCTTGTTTCCCACGCGATAAAAATTCTACTAAAAAAAGAGCGAGTACCCAGTAATGGCAAGAATTACATATTAACAGCTATGAGATGAGAAGCCCACCAAAATTAAGGAACAAAATCTCTAGATCAGTTCAGCACTGTTTTATTGATAAATAACTTTTTATTTAGTATTTCCACCCAAACATTCTAGTATTGCAGTAGCAAACAAAGTGCAAAACTTCATAAAGTCAACTGAAGTCAACAGAAAGCAAACTTGTTAAGCAAATCTTTTTCACAGAACACATGTTTTTGAAGTTTATCCCCTTATTCTCTTCAAGGCAATGCAAGAACAGTTAAATTCCTCTTTGAAATCCATTACTTGTTTTATTGCTACAGCAACCGAGCTGCTACATTTCAGAAGTGGCAATTATTCTGCTCCTGAAAGTTCTGCAAGACTCTGAGACACAAAGTCATGAATCCATATGTCGGTGTCTGGAAGAGACGTGTCCACTAAGTAAGTGACTATTCTCCGGTCCCAGGAATTAGTGCTCTCATTAATTGCCTGTATCTGTGCCACCAAGGGCTTCTTCTCCACACGATTCCGAAATATTATCGATGCCTCTTCCGACCACTGCTGGCTTTTCACTCCTAGAACAAAGCAAGACAGGACCTCATTTGTAGGCTATGCCAGTGTGAGCGATGAAGTTTATGAAGAGATGGCGGGGCTTAAAGACTTGAGGAAATTGATATGCAAGTCGTGAAGGCAGCTTCAATCTAAAGCACAAGCACAAGCTTACTCATCTCCCACGCAATTATTAGAGACTAACATTTTCTCTCCTCAGAGCCGAAAGCTGTGGACAGCTTTGCAGAAGTGAAAGGCAAACGCACTAACTCGCTGAGCATTCCAAGAACAGCAGCTGCCACAGATGATCACGGCTTGTTACCTAGACAAAAAGGAAACTAAAAATCCTAACAAAAGAAAGCACTAATTGGTATTCTGACTGAGTCTGCTCAAGCAACAGCCTTCACTTAGACTTTCTCCATCTTAAAGCAGCAACATCTTCTAACAAACCTTCAAATCCCAAACTAGTCCTGCAGACAGAACTGAAGGGAAATGCAAGCTAAATGCCTCACAACTCCTGCTATATATTTTTTTTTAAGGAGGGAATCTGCATCTCACAAAGGCTGCTCTGCTTAGGGGAACTGTAATCCAAGCAGGTTTTTGCATATAGTTGTGATTCACCAAGAGGTGACTCCTGCAGAGCAGGAATTCAGCCTCCTCACATCACTGCTGCTGCACAGCATCTAGACACAACGGGCTGCAAACTCTCTGCATGAATTCCCAAGCAGCAAGTTATGGTATGAGAAACAAAACAGCAAAGTGACAACACACTGCTTTTGCTTTATCAGCAGCTAACAGGACAGAACATCACAAGCACATGAACGCCTTACAAGTACAGTAAAAATGGAAAAAAAGAAAAGAATAGGGCAGCTCAGCTAGCTGCCTGGGATGCTGTGAGGCAAGAACATCCCATGACTTAGAGGCTCTCTTGGCAGGAACCTATACAACCCCAGCACAAAGACACAGCTAGAAGTTAGCTTCACTGCCACACTGACCTCCTACAACCCCAGCCTAGTGGGAACACGTCCAACCTCTTGGCTAGTTCAAAGCAAGGTCACGCTGCAGATCCACAGAAGGCAGCAGCAGAGCACGAACTTCGTGATGCCCAGTCAGTTTGCAACCCTGTGAGCAACCCTGCCAGGTTCTTGGAGCAACCTGGTGTAGTGGGAGGTGTTCCAGCCCATAGCAGGGGGCTGCAAATAGGTCATCTTGATCTTGAACTTCCCTTCCAACCCAAAACATTCTGAGATTCTATGATTTTCAGCAAGCAGATTCTGTAATCCAAGCTTTGTTTAAATCGTAGTGAGCAAACATGGAAATCATCAAGTAAGAAGAGAGATGTCTGAATGCAAAAATGACATAAAATTGGAGAAATAAGGAAGAGAGTGACCAAGTTTTAATTTTTATTTTATTTGTACTTTCTCTATGCCCAACTCTATCAATTACATTACTGTAAGTTTGATGGATGAACATCAATTTCAGGCAACTTCTGCTTCCAGATATGCACTGGGAAACAGTACATATGGCCAAGATGTGGAAGAAATCTTATCCAGAAACTCTGCATGTATTCCCTCACTTTTGTAGACCAGAATAAACTGAACATGAGTTTTTCCCCAACAGATACAGCATAACTTTCACGCTTCATGACCCGTGGTGTTTAAAGACCCCCACAGCACTTGGCCTTTATTTCCCTGTGTACTCTGCCTAAGAGCCACCATAAATATCAAATGACAACCATTTGTGACATTGAAAAGTAGCTGCTGTGAAGGTTTAAACAATGCTTGATTTTATGCATGCTAATTAAGAACACTGAATTAAATGAGTAGTAAAACTGAACCATCTTCTTTACTTATGTAAAGAAGAAAAACAGAGGCTTTTGTTAATGCCACGTTGATGGTAAAGACAAGCTTGTTTGAGCAGGTTTTTGCAAGTATGCATATGCTTACTTTAACAAAAAATAATGCCTCTAGCATTCAGCTTTATTCCTTTTACAGTTCTACATACCTGGTACCCCCACTGATGTAAGACATAACCACACTTCCATCCCCCAGCTCATCCCCCCCCAAAAAAAGAGAAGATGCTGAATACATACCTGCAAGTTGAGCTTTTATAGCCTGGAAAGGAAGCTTCCTGAATTTATCCAGGAGTGGCTGTATTTTATCTATGCTGATAACCTCATGTTTACCATAGTCCAGCACATACACTGACAAAAAGCCTTTTCTAAGAATCCCTTTCACTATCACTCTGTACCACCTAAAAAAGAGGAAAAGAATAAACACAGTTTGTACTGACACGCTGTCAAGGTGCCAAAAACTAACAGGTAACCACAGGATGTTAACACATCTCAAGCTTCCCAGATCTGGTATTACCTGAATACAGAGTCCTTCCAAACACTGTCTGGAAACACGAAGCAATCTCATTTACTGCCCTAATCTCTCAGCTACCATCAGACATCTGCCACCTCATTAACAGCGCAGGACATGAGGCATTTCCCAAAGGAACAGCATTCAGGCCAAGAGTTAAAGAGGAATTCGTGATCCCGCCACTAACTCCAAAACAGCCAGGCATGTTGACTTACCAACATTTAAGGCACAGATAAAAGCCTCCCTTCACAGACTTTGCTTTTAATCGAAGCGCTTACCGATTTTCAATTTTGGCTGCATATAACTTGTTTGTTCCAATGTTCACCGGTCTCTCCTCTGCCATGCTATAGTGCAGGATCATTTCCTCCATCAGGACCTCCAGATTGTGTATCTCTTTCCAAGGCTGGACAATGAAGTGACCTGGGTGGCAGGCTACTGACACATAGACATCCATGAACCCTCCCACCTCTGACAAGGGCAGAGGCGGTGGCATCTCAGTGGCAGACTCTGCACCTCTGGGCTCCGCTGCAGGCTCCAGAGAATCCCTCCTCTCCAGCCTCCCCTGATTTAACTGCAGAGCTGTGTCACCTGTCACTTTGGTGGAGCCGGCCCCCGTGGGGGTGACGCTCAGGAAAACATCTTTCTGATGCTTCCACAAGTCTGCGTTTATAATCCGACGATTGATGCTATGATCCATGTTTGGGAAATCCTCCGGAGCAAACAAGTAGATGTGTGCGATTCCCTTTGAACCATCCTGCTTAACCACCTTTAAAAAGAAGGCGCAGTTTAACTTGCAATTCACAACCACTGAATTCACATCTGAAGACAACATCTTCACACAGAAAAGAAACGGTTCATCGCTTTCTACATGCACAGGAGTATTTTCAGGGTTCTCTCAAATGCACCGATGAAATTTATGGATATTAAGCCACCCACAGCTGCTAAAAGCTGTTATCCTGCTAATGTAAAGCAGACAAAACTGGAGTTGGGTTTTGCTCTGCCCGAGAGGTTCAATCTCAGTGCTGTCTGACACAAATGCACATGACTGCAGTTTTCTGGAAAACATTAGCCACTGCACATAGAGCCAAACAACCAAGTAATGCTAGTAACACTCAGTCCTTCAGAAACCCCTTCCTGTCCCTCTGCTAGATGAAACCTAGTAAATTAAGTACGGAACGAAATGAAGACAGAAAAAGCTTCCACGTTTGGATTGTGTACAGTTTTCAAGCACTAGCATAAAAATATCGTCCTACTTAGCAACGGACATTACTGACAGCAGCTAGCATCACTGACAATAACCACTGAAACTGCAACTTGAGAAAGCTGTAACATTTGTTTACAGATTCTTCTGACGATTTTTCTAGCCTTCTCTACTAACCAGAGCCAGTTAACTGCTACTTACAGGCAGCACACAGGAGACAGGAACAAAAGCTTTCCAAAATTTAAGCACACACCTCTTTTACACTATTGAAACAAGCAAAAAAATATTACCACACTCAAACTATCTTTGAAGAAGATATTTAGAGGAGCCAGCTGCAACACTCACCAGTCCCAGACCATGTGAGTTACGTTTCAATCGTGAGTCCTTGTGTTAAAGGAAGCAAAAATGGACAGGGAAGCTACAAAACATGTTCTCAAACTGTTGCAACAATATATGGACTCAGATTTTTAGGAGGACATCAGCTCTGTTTAGTTTCTAGATAGGAAAAATATTTCCTTCAGAAGGATGTTCTTAGCTAACTGAATGCTGCCAATGGAAAAATACCATCTCAAGTATAACACAAGCTCATAAACAAAATAGTATATGATAATGAAATCACACTGGATTACAAAAACAAACAGACAAAGCAAAAGTGCTTTCCAGGGCCAATACGAAAACATTATCCTCTCTTAAGAGGCATAGAAAGGATTTAAGATTGACAGAACACGTATGTATTTTCTTACCATGAAACAAAGACTGTGTTTATCATCAGTTGATAAGATCACTAACTGCATATCACTGGACTGGCACAGGAAAACTAGAAAAGCCATCAGCTGCTACATTCTTGGGAGGAAAAAGACTTCTAACAAGCCAACTATTCTTATTCTGACTGTGACAGGAACAGGACTTCACACAGCAAATGTAACCAAGAGCTGGCCACAAACTATTAGACATCACAACAGATAAATTCTGATGAATGTTTAAGTTTCAGAGTTACTCACTCTGGATTTCAGGCCACACAGGCATTTCGACTATTTACCTGCATGCTGAATTCAGGATAATCCATTACATTGTCTCTCAGCCACAGCACAGCCTCAGGAGTCCACATGCCAGCGTCAGGAGGCAGATCTGCTAAGCAGCATTTTACAGCCTGAGAAGAGAATTAAGTACACAACAACAGGGAAACTAGTTCATGCATTTCTATTTACAGAGCACTACTTAATACAATTAATACAATACAATACAGATTCAGCAATACGTAGGTTGCTCCAAAAGTAATGCCTCCTATTTATTTCCTTGGAAACTGCAACAGACACGAAGAGCACAATATCACCATTTTACAGAGTAAACTCTCAGCTACAAAACCCTGTTTTTCAACATGGTCACCATCAGTCATGGACAAGAGCGCTCACGCTGCACTCCTAACAGCCTGCAGAGGTGACACACCACCATTGCATCTCTGTGCTCATGTTCACTGTTTGGTCTCCTTAAACATTCACCAAGTGCTGATGAATGTTAATGGGTTCCACTCCTTTACCCCCGCGTGGAGGAATTCAGGTTCCCATCTTTGCACTGTCCACACTTCCACGCCAGGCACCATTCTGTCAGGCTGCCCCTTTGCTGCCATCTGTCACGTGGCAACAACATGGAATGGGATATCAGTGAGGAGGTTCAACCTCAACTGTTGTACCACCAACATTCACCTCTGACAACATGGGCCAAGGTAATGAAACAGGATGTGTTACTTTGCGAGCAGACCTCAGGTGTGACACACAGAAACGTGCAAAACCAGTATCATAACTCACACAAACTAACAGAGCATCCTGCCAGTACGCAGGACTACATCATGACCTATTTTGGGGAGAAGATGCACAATGAAACACACTCCAATGCTGAACACTAGTAACAAAGAAAATTCCTTACATAAGCCTGTAAGAAGCAGCACTAAGACACGGTCAAGAAATCTAGGGCAGGTTAGCTTTAACACATCTTTATACCTGGGGAGGGATTTTGATTACTTCTCTCAGGAACTGTGATGGGATTTCTCTAAGGTCTGATACTTTCACATAAGCAACTGTTCCAGTATCCATGAAGCGAACTCCAAGCGCCCGTCTACTTTGAATTATTGTTATCTGAAATAAGATAGGAAGATGAAATACTGTGAGCAGATTCAAGGAAAGTAAGAAGACAGATTTAGGGGAACAGCAAAAAGTCTTTCCTGTGTAGGAAAACTTCTGCCTTTCTTTGAATACCTCTTACCTCTACTCGTGTCCATTTTCCTTTGCAATGAAACAAGCAGATTTTCCCACAGAAAGGTTGTGACACATTAAACTCAGATGCCTCCTGCAAATTCAAAACCAAAAGTTAAAATGCACAGAACCATCACTAGCACTTAACTAGCTGCTCCAAAAGCCACTCACAGAACAAACAGTTATGGAAAGCAACCACTTAATCTCAAATTGTAAAGCTTTTTTCTAGCCTCAGAAGTATTTCCTATCATGTCAGTAAAGCTTTAATTCTGTATACAGCCCAGGGAAGTGATAGAATTACTACCCCTGGAGAAGTGGCCCTCATGGACACGGCTTAGCAGGCATGGTGGGAATGGCTGATGGCAGGACTTGGTGATCTTAGTGGTCTTTTCCAACCATAATGATTCTATGAATTGCCAGCAAAAATGTGTTTGGAAGCGAAGAATATAAAAACCAGCAACCATTACCTTAATGTTTTGAAAAGCTGCGGAACTGTAACAGCTAAATGAAGAAGTTCCTAACTTTATATATGTATAAAATGTCAAGATGTTTAACGAAACAGATTTACTATTTACTGAAATAAAGCCTCATGGGGCTGATACTTGTTGTGATGACCCTAAGTAAGACATCAAGTCAAATGCTACATTATGAAAAGCAAGAAGAGAACTCCCACTGGACAATCACACACATCTCAGTGTCATTAAGTTCTCAAGACAAGTTGTGGAGTCAAAATGGCTTCTGTCCCTTACAGCAGTGAAAGGCTCTGTACACTCTGTCTAGAAAATCTGACCAGTTGCCTGCCTTTATGTTGCTAAAACTGTCAGTGTACACTCTATACTGCTTCCTGCATTGTTCAGTTTGCTTTAAACTGACTCCTGGTAACTGAAACATATTAAAGTGTTTCCAAATGGAGCGTGCACCACAACAGGAACATTCCTAAAAACATTTTGAAAAGGTGGATTTACAAGAAGTGGTTCTAACTGTGCCTGACTTTTCAAGGATCTGCATTGTATGATTTCAGCTAGATATCAAAAAATTAGATTCTCTTCAGATTTCTTCACTTTGCATAAACCCTCAGATCTAGCAAGGTTTGCTGCATGTCTGCTAAGGGCAGGTAGGATATCAGACTTCTCTGTCATATGTCTGCTTTAAAGCAACTTCATTATTTCAAAGACACCTCCTATACATCAGTTCTGTTTGAAAGGATCCACGTTTAAAAGCTAAGTGTACAGACACGTAGCACACGAGACCAAAGTCAAGCTGAAAAGCACAGACCTTGGTTCTGTTTCAGACAATCCTTCCACTGTCACTTCAAAGCGTGCTGTGAGCTGTTTATACACCTGAACACCAGCATGTAGGTAAAACTTGAGGAAACTTGAGGAAAAAAAGTACAGCAGATCCTCCACAGAATTTTTTTTTGCCCTAATCAAACCAAAGCAGTTTCTACAGGAAGCTTCTCATTATGGGTCACTTCTGTTACTGCTGTAACTACTCAAAGAAATTTAGTAGTAGTTACCGAAGCCACAGGGAGAGAATTTCCAAGAGCATCAACAGACACTCTCACATCTGCAACCCAGAAAATGGCACAGAATTTTTAGCTTTTTTAAACAGACAACACAGATGCCTCAGATACTTGAGCTTTTATAGAAGAAAAGGACTGATAACACCAGAAAAAGGCCACATGATGTGACATATCTCCTCCACTGCACACCTACCTTGTGAAGTAAATAGTCTTCTATCTTCTGCAGGACTTCAGAAAGCTTAGACAAGCCTTCAGATGGCAGCTGACAATACAGGTTTCCATCGGAGAGAATACTGGTTACTCTGACATTCGTATATAGTGTATCTACCTAAGATTTTAATAAGTAAAAAGAAAAAAACAAAACATACACAGTTTGTGAATTTGTGAGTGCTGGTTTTTTTTTGCCCATTAAAAATCTTTGTGGTCAGTGATTTTCAATGAATTAAATAGGAAGCAGGCAGACAGTACCTGCAGGTTCAGTTCAAAAGACTTGTCATACAAAGCCTTCAGACAAGTTGCATTGATGTTGATATCATCTTCTCCAGAAGTGTCATACAGAACAAAGAGAGGAATATCACTCCTTTCCAGTATTTCCACAGCAAATATTTTGCAGTATGTCTGCAATTCTACAGCCTTTACTAGGAGAGGATCATCACAAAATACTTCCAGCCCTGTAAGGCAGAGCACAATTTTTGAATCATTTTATTGAAGGGAAATACAATAATGAGGACTGTTTGAAAGAGGAATCCTTCTAAGAATCAGGAGGCAGTTGGAATGTCCTACTGGACTTCTACTTGCATTCTACTGCCTGCCTCCCTTCTTAGGGCAAAAGCTGTCTTCAAGGGGGAAAAGAAGATCTTCTTCAGAGACAATCAAAGAATCAAGGCAAATGTGTAGACAAAAATGAAGAAATGCATCCGAGTAAAAAAATACACTAAGGGTCATTCTTGTCAATTTCATATATTGAAAACAAAATAAAGCATTCTTAAAAAGTTAGAAATGCCCACTAGTCTTAGGCAGTTAAGTAATTTCCAGCAGGGTCAAGGAAATCTGCCAGTGCTGAGTGGAGAAGGATCACTTTAAAATAAATGAATGAGATCACAGATCATGTTAATTTGCATTTGTGGTAGGAGCAGTTAAGCTTGTACACTATTTCATACAACAGCGGGTGCTCTCTTTAGGCTTGCAGATCCTGAAGGTAATACATCCAAGATAAGTGCAGAAACAACTAAGCTTCATTAGAGAGACACTGGGGTCTTCTGACAAAAAGGTTTCTTTATAGAACCTTTCTTGTCTTTCTGTGCCTACCTGTATCTGCTTGGATTGTTATTTATAGCTATTTACAGACTATTTTATAGCTATTTTGGATGGGTTCTAGTACTCAGAGTAACTACATATTAGCATCAAAACTCCCAGGCATTTCAATCCGTAGGTCTGTAGAATCAACACTGGTTTTCTCTTACCTGCCAGTTTACACTTTGCAACTTGAAATGGAAGTGAGCAGAACTGTTTGTGGAGTTTGTACGTCCTGTTGCTTTCAATAATCTCACTGAAGCCATGGTCAACATAGTACACCTGACAGTGGAAAAAGAAATAAACAATATGCTTTTAAATATATGTTATTGAGTTTATGGAAAATGTATTAAGCTACTGTGTTCTGGGCATCCACTGAACAGGCACATCAATTTTCACTGTGTTACTGCTGTATAACACCACGACTCTCATGTTCATTTCCTTATTTAGACGTTCAGTGTCTTCCAGAAAAGCTTCCCAAAGTTTCTGTAAAGCTATCATCTCCGACAGAATCTCTCCACAGGAGCAGTGCTGGAAGGATTCAGCACACGACCTCAAACTGCATGAACAAAGGTGGTAATTTTAACTTGCAGATGGCCATTTAATTTTGACAATCACACAACTTAAAAGAAACTTTTAAAATGCCCTTAGTTTTTCATTTAATCGAGAACAGAAGCACTTCAGGTTGGAAAAGGAAAGAATGAAGTAACACAGAATGCTTGAAAACTGACTGCATATGGGAGAAACAATTGTTTCAAGCCTTACTATAAATGTCAAAACAAAGAATCACTTGCCTTTAATCTTTTGTCCTCCACAGAAACTATCTGAGCACGGAGCCAGGCTTCTTCAGTGTGCACAGCTACAAGTTGCCCAACGCTTGGACAAGTAATCTGTGATGCACTGGAATTCTTACTATAGTACGCTTTCATTTTATCTTCCATTTGTTCCTGAGCGCCAGAATAATCTTTGCCCACATATCTACAATCATTTCAGTATAAAAGCACCAAACAAACAAACAAAAACAACAAACGAGAGTTAGCATGAAATGTCAAAAAGCTGAATAAAAACCCAAGATCCTCTAAATTAATAGATTAATAAATCATGGATATATCCAAACATATTCTACGCGCATCTGTATCCAAATACAGGGCAACAGGAAAATACTGGCTGACAAAATAGAGCTATTGTTCAGTGCTAAATGCTGCCCAGTGACACAGAATCTAACACGCATCTTTAGAAACAAATCTTACTTGATTATTACAACCACACAGAAGAATTTGACAGTAAGAGCAGGTTATGCGGGATGAAGCACAAAAGAACTGTAGGAGCACCTGAGTTACTCTGTCACTAGCAAATACTACCTTCAGCATGTTTTCACTGTAGACTGTGAGCACAAGGCATCTAAAATACAGCTTTACAGATCCCTGCCAAGCCCCATGCTGTTTACTCTCAGCCATCAGAACAATTCCGAGATCAGGCAGCTGATCTCCAGTTCACACTGAAGCAGTCTGCCACATGAATCCCCCTTAATAACATTCTGAACACACCAGAAACAGATCAGATGCAGCAGCCAGAAGGAAAACTTATTCCTGTATTTGATATGCAACACAAGCAGGTATACAATACTCAAAAGTTTACTTCCTGACATTGGTTCCAGCAGGACATGTAGCTACAGGAGAAGCATTACAGCAGAAAGTTTAATAACGTGCAGAACCTCCTGCCCTGCTACTTTCCAGTAGCAGCTAAGCAGCCTACTGACAAAGATTTTGGCTGCTAAAGACAACTGAAAAAAATATTTTTCATGATTTATAGGAAAGAATATTGGGAAAAAACCTCCAAAAAAAGTGTTACACACAGGTGGCCAGACAAGTCTGCATTCAGCATCACTCTTAGTCTGAACTGGGACTAGTAACATGCCAAGGAAAGCCTGGTCCTTCACTGTGAAAGGAACTGGGGGCGTTATGTTTCCACAGTGAAGCAAACCATGACATTTTCCATTCAAAAACATGAGAGAAACGTATTGATTTTTTCTTGGCATGGCAAAAAATTTTTTCCCTTAAAGTCTACTTGTGACCTGGCCCACAAAGTATGCAGATCTCCCAGCACTCCGCCCTGCACTGAGGACGACGCTGATCAGCAGCAGCTAATGCCCACGTAAAGGTGACAAGTCCAGAAATTTTAATATTTAATACTGTACAAAAACTCTGCTACAAAATTCGGGAATTGCTGCTTCAGAGGAAGTTCAACACAAGCAGATCAGCTCATCAGTGTCACAGCTCAGCCCACGGGACGCAGACTATTCCATTTTATCCCCTACAGCAACGCTCATTCAATGACAGGATTGAGGCAGCTGTCCAGAGCCAGGGTGCAGCTGCAACCAGAGATTCATTACATTTCTCATTCCTGAGACAGACAGAACTAATGCCTCCCAGCCTGAACCGAGTTACTTTCCCTCACCTGGGACAAAAAAACGGAGAGCACTGGAAGGCTGCAAGGTTTCTTATTTCAAGACTGTGTTCTGAAGCAGAACCTTTGAAAAAGGTCACGGGGAAGACCCCCAAAACCAGAGAAATAATACAATCTGGAGAACACTCATCTGCTCACAAAAAACAGAGAGGAAGCGCACTACAGGAACTAGGCCAGCAGCTGAAACAAAGAGGCCAACATTCTCCAACAGGAACTTAAGTCTCCAGTATGGGGATTTCCACAGAACCATCAGCCTTTATGGCTATTACCTCAGAGAACTACACTGACATGAAGAAAGTTCAGTGCTGAGCATGCCAATAAAGTAATGACAGCTAGAGAAGAAGGATGACTAAATTTCAGCCTTAAGGCTAGTGTGCTATTTACAGCCAGAAATGAGGAAATGGATGGCATATGATTAACAAGAGGATCCGTAAGTAAATCACAAGTGCTCCTACTTAGCTCAGCTGTGCTCAAAGGTCCTGGCTAGGATCCACCTCATGAAAGCCAAAACTGTAGAAACTAATGGCAAAAGACAGAGCTACCAATGCACTGTGTTACTTGGCAGCTATGCAATTCAAGTTCTGAAGTGACAAATAAACCTGTTTAATATGAAGCTGAATTTGAAATAAGTTTCAGAATTAATAAACCCCCCAGAAAAAGTTGATCTTTTAAGTTCTAGGAAGATATAAAAAAAGTTTGTTATCCTGATAACGAAGTAAGGAAAGCTTACCATAGCATTTTGTTAAATACTGACACAGAAACTACAATCCACTTCTTACACCATGCTCTGAGGCTATGCTAGTAACCACCAAATCAGGAACCAGAATAGTTTGATGGAAGCTCCTCCATCCCCAAAAGATAAAACTGCAGTATAATCTGAACAAACCCAACTCATAACTAGTTAGAAGCAAGTTAGTTATAAGTGTAAAAAAAAATGCTTTGATAGGTGTTAGAGTAATATCTGAACGCTGCCACATGTCACAGTCAGATTATTTCAAAAAAGCCCTCCAATAGCAAGTCCTACCTGCTTTGACTCTCAGTCAAGCCAATGACAAAATCCATCAGCTCACCAGCATTAAAAAAACCCCGTTTAAACACAACACAACAAACAGTTTAGGTTTAATTGTTAGCATGCATAAATAACAAAGTCCTGCAGACCTGTGCACTATATGGACAAAAAACCCCCAAACTTGCCTAATGATAAGTTCATTAGTGTTGTTTGCTTCTATCACCAAGATGGACACAGGTCCTTCTGATGGTATAATCAAAGGAGGAACAGATGATACACTTTCTGGATAATGGTCCTTGGACTCCTCATGCTGTTGTTCAGCTGCGGCCTTCACACCATCAGGGATCTGGACTTTCTCAGCGACATTCAGATTCTCATCAGTGCAGCTTTGGGTTTTCACATAGAGGATGGCCTTTTGAGGGGCATTAGATACAAAGTCCACTACACATATATCTGAGAGCAACTGCAGATTATTTAGAATGCCTTCTGGAAATTTTCGTTGGTAAGTGTCTTGGTACAATTTGGGAAGTGCATCAGCCCAGAGACCACTGGGATATTTCACCAAGATATTAACAACATCTTGCTTGAAGTCACTACTACATGAAGCAGACTCAGCCTCCACGCTTGTCTTCAACAGTGGGCCTACTTTTGAAGCCGTAACATTCTGAGGTGCCTTGTCTTGCTCTGTATTGCTTTTCACTGCTGGTGGTATTCTTTTAGTAGGATAAAGAATTCCGTATGTCTGATCACCTGTGCATACTTTCTCCACCTTGGGAAACAAAAAGAAGAGTTAATGATGAGCTGCATCTTTAAGCCTAGAGCATTTTGACAATTACGTTTATATGACATGCATTTTATACAGACTTGGAAGTGAGCATCTGCAAGGAGCTAAGCTTAAGGCAATTAGTACAGTCAAATAATTTCTTGCAATGCTTCCTTCTCCAGTTTGGGGGGAATATCAAGTATACATCGCTATAGTAGAGAAGAAATACGAGATCTACTTAGGTGGAAATAAGTCCTGACTGTGCATAGATTTCCTTTTTTCCCCAAGGAGCAGATGATGATGGCACACTCCACAAACTTAAGTGTTTTGCACATTAACCTCCCTTCCTGATCTCTTCCACACAGATAAGCATATTACAACCAAAATTTCCATTTCAGTCCACTAAGGGAAAGAAGATTTGATCGTGTATTTCAGATACTGTCCTGTAGCACCGTAAAAGCAGTCTTGTATTGCATTCAGGGAAAAGCATTTTCTTTAATGAGTTACAAAATTAAGGAGAAAATTTCTGGATTGTAATAAGTTTCATATTAAATTTGATTAAGCCACTTTGCACCATGCCCTCAACCTCCCTTCAGATCCAGATGTTTCACAAGTCCACGTCTCCACTCTGTTTCAGTAATGAGTATCTCACACAGTCCAAGCCACAACCTTGAAAACACCATTTGAAAACTGCAGAAACAAACTCACAATAGCTACACAGCTTCAACCAAGACAACCTAACTTGGAATGTAAAAATGAGGCGATAAAAAGCTATCAGTTGTTTTCATGTTGGTCCTGAAACAAAAGGAACTCCTACAATAAACAACTTGAGCAGCTAGATTATCTGCTACTCTTCAGGCCTAATATTTGCCTTTATTGTGGTATCAACACCAACAGAACTTCATAAGCCTCGCAAAAATAACTTTTTGCTGTTTTGTCTTGGAAACACACGACTGTGAGCATAACAGAGCGACTGAGAAGCTTTAGCTTACACAACAAGAACTGATTGTCTCTCTTTATCAACAGAGACAAGAATTCAGCTCCAATACACCGGGAAAAATGACAAAGATGATGATTACTGTGAAAAGAACCATGCACCTTATCTAAACCCAAGAATTGCATTCTTAGTATTCTTCCTCCCACCCCTCCCCAGCCCCTCAGTTCTGCCCCCTTTACCTCCATACAGCAAGGGGTGAGCAAATGGCTCTGCTGTGCTCAGCTGCCTGATGTGTTAAACCATAACTGTACAAGAGCACTTCATATACTTTCTGTGCACTGCATCTTCCAGACTAGTGCAAAAGCAAGCTGTCACACAGATCTTAGAGACAGGTCTTCTATACACAAGAACAAATCGTATCCAAAAGTGGCAGAAGATTTTACTCACACAAAAAAAAAATTAAGCATGACACTGTGAATGTTTTAGCAGTCTTGTGCACTCAAGGCAGCACATCTCTACCCTTCTTTATCAGTGAAAACCAGAGCAGTAATACTTCCAGCAAGAACCTCAGCAAGAAGACAACGTAAGAAGGCAAATGAACATATCCATGAATCCTCAGCTTCAGGAATCCGTGCTGAATCCACGAACTTTTGGGCCTGAATCTTTTCAAGAACGCTCACTAAGCCAAGGAGACATGCAAGATTACTCTTAGTAGGACAGAGGTAAAAGGTAGTGTCCTCCAGATATCCATATACTGAAAAGTCTGCTATAAGGTAAGAGTGTACAAAAATTATATCAAGTACTTCAAACCTGTGGAACTTGCATCAAGTCCTTAAGCATCTCTGCTATTTGCCTTGACAAAAGCAGAAAACAAAACACAGACATATAACAGAAAGGACAAAAGAAGTGAAACCAACTCCACATTTCATCATTCCCTAATAACATGAGAAAATTGCACAGAATTTTGGACATCTACAAAAGCTGGGGTGACACCAAATGCAAATCAAATTGCTCCTGTCCTTGTTCAATGAAATTCAGAAGGTTTCCAAAGATAGAGACCATCAACTCTTCACACGCTGAAGAATTTCTCACCACAGACAAACAGAACTTTCCTCACAGCAATCTGTGCTGGTTGATTTTTTGACATTTCATTCTGCATTTGATTTCATTTTCTCCATATAACCCCTTTATGCTTTGGAAAGCTGACAGCATACTTTCTCTTCGCCTTCTCTAAATACTTTAACTAAAGTAACTTTAGTGTAACTAAGCATTTCCTTTTCTTTTGGCTCCATGCTAAACTTCATGAGATCATCGGCCCTGCAAGAGATCTTAAACTTAATTTGTTTATTCTAGAACATAGTAATACTGAGGAGCCTGTCCTCTGCTCTGGATTTAAAACTGATTTTTATATATTTTTTTTTAATTTAAAAAACTATGGAAGTGAAAAAATTTACATCACTGCATTTTAAGCCAAAGTGGAATCTTCTGAGAGGGAGGGAGAGAGAGATGGAGAGAGAAAAGGTCCCAGCAAGACAATCAAAGGCTTCCATGCCTACAACATGTTGCTACAAGTTAAATTGCTATTCCCAGTTTAAGTTAGAGGGTAAACTCCAGGAGATGCTTATCTGACTATTACTTCTTAAATTACTATTAAAACTGTTGGTTTTATAGTGAGGAAAAAAATAAAACGGATAGAATACCATAATCTAGAAAGTTCTAGTTATCTGACCAACAGACATCAAAGGAAAAGAAAGTTCAGATTATAAATACAGACTATTTAAAAATAAAATCTTAGGTCTAGCCTTTGATCTAGCTACGGTAAAGACACTCACCCCCATATGAATCAAAACAGATTAAGGCCTGAAGATGCAACAGAGCAAGATCTAAGTGGAATCTTGTATTAAGGGGAGACTCCGAAAGTCCTTTTTTAAAAAAAAAAAAAACAAAAAAACAAAACAAAAGAACAACCCAATGAAATTAGGCTAGAAAGGGCTGCAGGCAGTGCATCAGTATTTTCAAATCACTTTAAACTCCCTCAGCAATTACAAAATCCTCTCAACAAGCATAGCATTTTATCCATGCACAAATCAAGCTTTTTCCTCCACGAAGAGTTACTCCAGAACAGAGCACAGCTACACAGACAAGCAATATCACTGCTGAGAAGTAGCAGTGGGAGCAGTGCAAAGTATGGCTCGCAAAATGCAGGAGACCGGCAGCGACTAAGAAGGCAACTTTAGAGCAAAAGGGACCCCTGGTGGCCATACAATACAACTGCTTGCTCAAAGCAGGGCCAGTAGCTTCGATCACCCAGAGCCTCCTGCATTTTAGCTGAGAAGGTCTTGGAGGGTAGGGAGCGCAGAATTTCATTAGGCTTACATTTCTGAAAAAAGGGTTCTTCCAAACTCTTGTGAATGTTCTGAGCTGCAGCATTTCTGCTCCTTGTCCTGTCACTGCGCCTCACCAAGGAAAGTCTAGCTCTGTTTTCTCTCCCCTTTGCTTTCTCTTCCTTAGTTTGACGAAAAGCTTTTCTCATCACCTCTTTGAGACGTGTTTTCACGACGGCGGGCAGCTAAACTCCTCTACACCATTCTCACTCTTCTTCTTCAAAGGGAAGGTGGGAGAGAACACGACAGAAAAGGGATCAAGAGTAAAGATAAGCATAGGGAGACTTCTCACCAATCGCCATTGTGGAAAAAACAGACTCAGCACAGGGAGACTCAGCCACAGTGCTTTGTCTCTCCTGCTCCCCCATGGTCACCCGCTGTCCCTGCTCCACATGGATGCCATCCTTCCCCAGCTGATGCCACGTAGGCTTCCCAGAGGCTGCAGCTCCCCAAGCACCACTCCAGCATGGTCACCCCCTCCCCCAGCTGCCACAGCACAGCAGTTTCCCCTTTCCTCATCCAGAGCGCAGCCAGCACTTCTCACCGCCCAGCTCTGGCAGCAGCGGGTCCCTTCTGGAGCTGCTCAGCCCTGACACAGGGCAGTGCTGGGCTCTGCTTATAGAGGGCAGCCCTGCCTGCAGCCTCCACACACCAAAACAACAGTCTGTACACGAGAGATGTGTTGCAACATGCTGCAGATCATCCCGAATGAAATTGGAAGCACAAAGCTACCTTTACGCACTGTGTCTCCTGGCTAGCTCTGCTTAGCTGGTGTTCCACAGAGGCAGAATGATACCTGACAGACTATTAAACCTCACAAGCTAAAGACTGGCAGCAGACCAAAAAGAGAAGATCCCGAGAGACCTTTAAGCCTCTTAACTCCAACAATAGCTCTGAGGTTCCCGGTTTAGAAGGCAGCACAGATGCTGACTGAGACAATGTTTATAGGCAGGAAAATGTCCCTGTTTCAATAAGATGTTTCACTTTAATTCAGTGCAATTTAGTTTAAGTGGACAGCGTTAGTCAGTGATTTCTTGCACAGAAGATAGAATAGAATCATAGAATCACTAAGGTTGGAAAAGACCTAAAAGATCACCCAGTCCAACCGTTCACCTATTCCCAATAGCTCCCACTAAACCATGTCCCTCAACACAACATCCAGCCTTTCCTTGAACACCCCCAGGGTCGGTGATTCCACCACCTCCCTGGGCATCCATTCCAGTGCCTGACCACCCTTTCTGAAAAGTAATACTTCCTCATGTCCAGCCTGAATCTCCCCTGCCGTAGCTTGAAACCATTCCCCCTGGTCCTATCACCAATGACACGAGAGAAGAGGCCGACCCCCAGCTCACTACAACCTCCCTTCAGGAAGTTATAGAGAGCAATAAGGATAATAATAAGATGATATTCAAGAAGCAACAGATTCCTCCACTCATAACTACAAGCTGCTGCAGTGCTTGGCATCCATAGTAACAAGCAAAAAGGTTAACGAGAGCAAATTCCAATCAGCCACTTTATGACCAATATCTCAATGTTATATCCAGAAAAGTCTATAGACACACCTATAAGGTCCCTCCCATACGGCTAGCAAGCCTGCTTAGCAAGCACACTGTGCTTGCTGCTGCTTCTCAATTAGAGCTATTACAAGACACCATCAACAGATGCCAGAACATTACCAAGAGCAAAAGTTTGAATCATGCTGCAAAGAAGAATGTGTTTGTACTAGGCCCAAGGGAACTCCCAAAAAGGAAAATCTGGAGTCTGAAATAATGTAACAAAATTTGAAAGCCCCCAAATGAAATACTGACACTGCAACTGAGTAAAACAAGTAGAACAGAGAAGAAAAATGAAGCCTGTTCTTTTTCATATACACATACAGAGAGATGAAGAAAAACTTGTGTGTTGCTAGGACAAAGGCTTTGTGAAGTGTGCAGCTAAACCACTACATGTATATACACACATCAAAAGAATCAGAATGACTTGAGTTTTACTTACTGTGCACACTGAGGATGAAAGACCAGGCACACTAGCAGCCTCCCTAGAGCATGAAGACACTTTCCACCAAGGAAATGGAGAAAACACCTTGAAATGAGTCTGTGACTTTTTTTTTTTTGAAGACTCCACTCACAGCTGGCATATACAGCCATATTCTGTTATTTTTCCGCAAGACAGGGAAATGAAACGCACAGCAGAGGCCAGTTAAAAAACAATTTTGTGACAAACACGAAAATCTGGTTCTGTTATCCTTGCTGTAACAGGTTTTCAAAGACTGCTCTAAAATATACTGATCAGAACCATCACAGCGTTTAGATAAAATAACTCATCACAGTTCCAGAATAGCTGAGGCTGGGACACCTGGATGTCTCCTAGTCCAGCCCCTGCTCAACTACGGGTCACCCAGAGCAGGTTTCTTCAATAAGCAGAGCAAGAGAAAGTTAGCTATCATGATGTGAGAACACATCTTCAGGAGACAGTTTGCAGGGCTAGTGTGAACCGTGCCAGCTTTCAGACATACACACACATTACCAGCCATTACCAATAGGTCTGTCCCCTTCATCTGCAAAGCACTTTCCAGTTCTTAAGCATACACTATGTCATGTGTGTACACATGTATTAAACAAGTAAGTAATCAGACATGATTTTTTTTTTTTTTCTAACTCAAGTCCATAGCTCTGTGTAGAATGATTTTTGCATCACAACTGAACTGTGCTGTGAAGAACACTTCAAGACTGAAAACCTTACACAAGCAAAGCTGCTCAAAGAGTACAACTGGCTACTATGGCAATACTCATCTTCTCTGACGTGACACAACTCATTCTGAACTGTATCGAAAAAACTCATCTGCCAGATGCAGTGGGATCTGGTTAACAAAGAGGGAGGATGCTGACCAGAAACAGATTTAGGCAAAAAAAGCAGTTCTATTCTGGTTTGTGGGACTGTTTACCAGCTGATCCTGTCATCTTCCTGAGTCTTCAGTTTTGCTTTCTGTGAACTGTCACAACTTCTTCAAAGTGCTGAAGTAGTAAGAATAGTTACAAGAAAAAAAAAAAAAGAGGCAAAAACCAATGAAGTATCCTCCCTGGGAACATATGCCATCTACCAATGGAGTCACAGCATCAGTGGATAAAGGAAGAGCAACCAATGTCATCTACCAGGACTTGTGCAAAGCACGTGACACTGTCCCACGTGACATGCTGGTCACCAAATTGGAGAAAAATGGATTTGATGGATGGACCACTTGCTAGGTAAGGAATTGGCTGGACAGCTGCACTCAGAGAGTTGCAATCAATGGCTCAATGCCCAAGTGGAGACTGGTGATGAGTAGCTTTTGCCAGGAATCAGTGCTGGGACAGATGCTATTTAACGTCTCTGTAGGCAACACGAACAGTGGGATCAAATGCACCTTCAGCACGTTTAGACAATGCCAAGCTGAGTGATGCAGTGACATGCTGGAGGGAAGGGATGCCATCCAGAGAGACCTGGACAGACTTGAGAGGTGGACCCATGCCATCCTCGTGCAGTTCAACAAGCACAAGAGCAAGGTCCTGCATCTGGGTCAAGGCAATCTCAAGCACAGATACAGGGTGGGCAGAGAATGGCTTGAAAGCAGCCCTAATAAGGATTTGGGGTGTCAGTTGATGAGAGATTCAACACGAGCCAGAAAGGTGTGCTTGCTGCCCAGAAGGCCAACCATATCTTGAGTTGCAAAAAGAGTGATGCAACCAGCAGTCCACGAAGGTGATTCTGCCCTCCTACTTTGTTCTTGTGACATCCCATCTGGAGGTGTCCAGTTCTGGGGTCCTCAACACAAGAGAAGGACACGGAGCTGTTGGAGCAGGTCCAGAGGAGGGCCACAAAGATGATCAGAGGACTGGAGCATCTCCCTTACAGGGACAGGCTGAGAGAACTGGGCTTCTTCAGCCTGGAGAAGAGAAGGGACCTTACAGCAGCCTTCCAGTACCTGAAGAGGAAAGCTGGGGAGAGACTTTTAATAAGGGCAGGTAGTGACAGGACAAGGAGAAATTGATTCAAGCTGGGAGAGGGTCAGTTCAGTCTCAACACTAGGAAGAAATTCTTTACTGCGAGAGTGGCGAGACACTGGAACAGGATGCCCAGAGAAGACGCATATATCCCCACACTGGAGATGTTCAAAGCCAGGCTGGATGGAGCTGTGAGCAACTTGGTCTGGTGGGAGGTGCCCCTGCCTACAGCAGAGGCGTTGGAACTAGGTGATCTTAAAGGTCCCTTCCAACCCAGATCATTCTACAATTCTACTTCCTGTTTGCAATGATAAACAACTTGTAATGAAAACTGCTTCAAAACAAACAAAACCCCATGAGTCCATTTTTCCTCATGCATCTCTGACAAGTCAGCCTTTGGAACATGACCAGCACCAGAGATAAGGTTTTGCACTCAGGGGAGCAGACAGTTCAGCAAAACTGAAGATCCTACTAACAGAACTATTGAAACAGACCTTTTTCTTCCTGATGTAGGTCGGCCTGATCAGCAAAGACTGCTTGAGGATGCTTTGCCCAGTCTAATTGCTCATTAAAGCTTGGCTATTATCTGTAAGTGATAGACAGTAAACAAATACTTTGTACTTTTCAGTTTAGTTGTGCAAACTGTGATACTACAAGCAAGATGCTCAAGTAAACTGACCTAAAGAGGGTAAGAAAAATGCCAATGGAGAACACAGACAATCTAATCTTCGGCTGTTGGTCCCCCTGAGTGAAAGGAGAACACTGAAAGCAAGGCTATTAAACAGCCTCTAATGTACAGTGATTTCTACAGACTTCAGTTCACTTGATGCAAAGTTCTTCCACTGTTCCTGACTGAAACCTAGAGACAGAAATGACTGTTTCTCTGAAAGGAAAAACAAAATGAAATTACTTCCTCGTAGAGAAAAATTTAGAGATGTGAATTACTAAGAAATGACACTGTCCAGGGCAGAAACCTCAAATCTTCAGTTTGATGACACTGAAACCACACTACAGAGTTCATTGCTTCATGGTTTGTAACTAAGCTACTACTGATCAGTATACATTCAATAAGAGTATGTGTGCTGTCTCTTTAACAGGGTGCTGAGAGATACACCAGGGATTTCCCTGTTCCGAAGCAGGCAGAAACTCGCAATGTAAAGTATCAAAAGAGGCAGAAGTAATTCAGAAATTAGTAATGGCATCTTCTTTAACAACACCATTCCGTGTCCTTTCAGAGGATCTACGCTGCTCTACGCAGAGGACTTGTTTGAACCTGCAATTAACACTGCTTGAAGAGATTTGCAGTAGCCTTCTATCTGATTAATCTTCTCCGTGCCAGGGCCACAGGTATACTTTTTACATAAGTCAACTGAGGCAGACTCCACAGGTTCATTAACTTACTGCCTCCTACAATAAGACTGTGTCAAGGCAACTTCATAGTTAAGAATTCTGTTGGACTGAGCATGCTGTATTAGAGCATTTTCACAGACTTAATGACTGCTTACTTACATTAAAACGAATGTATCTGTTTGCTAGGAAAAAAAAAGAAGAGAGAAACTCAGCAGATAACAAGCAAATGGAAAGCATACAAAAAAGAGAAGATCCCGGGCAAACAGTAACATTCTGTCTGGAATGTTATCTTGGTAAGATTAAAATTTGCTGCATGAATTAAGCAACTCACAGCAGTCTGCTCTACAGGTAACACTGGAAGTGTTATCAACCATCAAAACAAACCACTGCTGTTTACAATAAGTTACTGATGTCTGTAATAAGACATGACAAATTTTGTGTGTATCAGAATGCCCTAATAGCATGCAAATACTGTTACTCCTGAAAAGCAAGTATTCAGGATCAGCAGAACCCTTACTTTGCATTTCATATAAAATACTTTGCAGTACAGAATGAAAAGTCACCTCAAGCAGACAAGATTCTCATTAATATCCTCCCCGTGTCTTGGTTTGATGCTGAAGTTGGAAGCATTTACTGATAGGACTGACATGTTAAAGTAAAGCTTTTCAAGAAAGAAAGCCTTGATGCAAAGTAGCATTCTACCCTAAAGGGAACCATCAGTGCGGAGGAAAAGACAAAAGCACAGTGACAGAAGAATCTTTAGTTGTGGTGAGACAACCTGTAAGTGGCGGCTCAGCCTGATACCAGTGCCTCATAGCGATTTTTTTAAGTGTTGTTTCTAAGACATTGTTTGTTTGTTTGTTTTTAACTGCTACATATTAAAAATAACACTTGGCAAATGAGCACTCAAATCTGAAGGGTGTGGGCATCCTTCAAAAAAAAAAAAAAAAGATACTCAGTACTTACTGTGCACACATGAGGCCAGTGCTCAAGCTGATGGAGCACTGTTGTACCAAGCTCTTCCCTGTATGTTTCCTCATAAATCTGTGCTATCTTCGACATCCAAACACCATTTCTGTACTTGCTCAAAATCTCCTTAATGCGGTTTTGAATTTCACTGACATCAGGAACAGAACGGCCAGAGGCAACAGTATGTGTCTCCACACCAGATGTACTCACGTTATCTGTTAAACAAAAATAGAGCCTTCAAATAAACAATCTTCTCAGTAGAGACAGATTTTAACCTGCCTACTTAAAAATTAGTCATGGGAATTGCCAGTGTAACACCAATTCTGGCACACTACTCTCTTGTACAACTGCTTCAAGTCACTTTCCATTGGAAAGACACGTGAAAGCCTCACACAATCAGACACAGTTGAAATAAAATTTTCAATTCTTGCAGTTCTTTTCATAGGCAGGTAATGAACCTTTTCTCAGAAAGGATTCTGAAAGGGGATGCAAAAATCTCTGGCAATAGTGCAGCCTCTCAACAACAACGAGGCTATCTCCCAAGACAGACACAGTTTTTTTTTCCTCAAGTACACAGGCAAAGACAAAACAAAACACCTAAGTACATTCATCCAAACAAAGAGATGTACAAAATAGACCCAAGATTCACTTTTCATTCTAAGATACGTCCTAAGTAAAAGTCTGAATCCACATACTCCTGATGATCGCTGGACATCCCTTCCATCCCCTACAATTCTGAGAGTCTGTGAATGTCCAGCTACTTTGTGTGGCTTCGTGCACCATCTATTGGAGAAGGGAAGTCATTACGTCCTGCCGGAGGCTCACATTACCAGCTTTCTTGCTCCCTCACTCCCTGCACCCCTTCTCTTGGGGAGGAAGGCACTTGCTACTAGACCTGTAGCTTCACAAATCAACCTGGTGAGTCTCAAAGAAAGCAATTATCATTTGACAAGCAGATCAACAACACAAATGCTGGGATTCAGGCAGGCAGAAGCTGTTCTGAACAGCTAGGGTAATGTGCTGGCCTTCATGTGGCTGTTCACTCCCAAAAGCCAGGATTTCGCTCTCCACTATTACATCCATACCCTGGCACTCCTATGTGACCGGCTTTGACATTTACTACACAGTGATCTTCCCCAGAAACAAAAAGGCAGACAAATAAGGACACCTATTTTCCCAGCACCATGAAATCAAAGTGAGAGGTTTACTCATGGAATTTGGTATTTTACCCAAATCTATCTTCATTCAAAACAAGTAACAAGACAGGCTTTTCTTAGGAATACACCCATTCTAATGCCAGCAATGTGAACAAGAAAACATCTCTTAATGGGGAAACTTACCATTTGAATCAACAGAAGACCTTCTGGACAGGTGAACATGCAGCTCCTTCTGAAACCATGGTGAGACAGTTGGTCTCTTCTCAGACCTAAAATTGAAAAGAAAATTCCTTTAAATTACTGTCCTGGCTCTCAAGAGCACTCTACTTGCTTATGAATCACACATATGAAATAGTATGTATTCCACAAACTTCTAACTGATTCTCTACGTAAGAGCAAACTCCTGTTGTCCTGACAAGGAAGACACCTTGTCTAGCAACAGCAAGGCAGATCGACGGATGGTTTCTAGTATGACTTAACTATCATGATCACTGAGAGAAACAAAACACTCAGTAGGAAGACATTCACAAAAACAGATCACATAGGCCCAATAGCACAGATTAAGCTCAGTCATAATGTTGATATATTCAGCCTCACGACTTGGTCTTTCTTTTGGCCAGTGTCTCAGTCTTGCTGGTGAATATGAACATGTCCAACTTCTTGACTGCCATGTCTCCTCAAAGCCCTGACACCAGAGAGATCACAACAGCGTGTACTGTGTCACTTAAGTTGCAAGAGCTTCAGAAAAGAGTTCAAAGACCAAAACCAAGCACCTTCCAAAGGCATTTATGCAAGGAAGAACTGCAGTGGAGCAATCGTAGCAGAAGATGCATTAAAACAGCTCTCCACAGAAGCATGGCAAATTGCTCCAAATCCCAGGAAGCTTCAGGCAAGAGCGTCCGCCGTACATGCACTAAGCAGGCTCTGCAGATGGTCCCTTTCTAGAGGGCACATGAGGACAACAGCCACCTGCAGAGTCCACTCTGGAGGAAATCACCAGCCACAGAAACATTAAAGGATTCTGAGCTCCATCTGGGATCTTTGAAGACAGTACAGGTACCAAGTACTGTGCTGAAGTTAGCAACAACAGCAAGATGATGCCAGTGCTAGCATGGAATTCTTAGGTGATCTCGCGTGTCTTCAAGCTGAACTTTACTCAGCACAATCACAAAGCAGAAGGTCTCTCACATTCACACCCTTCTAATCATATAATCACTCAGGTTGGAAAAGACCACTGGGATCATCTAGCCGAACCACCAACACACTATCAATACTGCCTCTTCAAGATCTAACTAAATCTGGTACCTTTCACTTTCTTTCTGTCCTCACGAAATAACAAACCTGCTCCTCCACGATGTAAAGGATGTCACTTTAACCAAAAATAACACTTCTGTTCAGGGTCAAGTCCTACAGTATTCGTAGTCGGGACAGCCACTGTCAAGTGCAGCATTTTCCATAGCAGAAGAGGACAGACCACCAGCTCAAAGAAGAGCATATTTGTGAAAAAAAAGTGGGATAAGACTTAAAAATACTAAAGTAGAAATCACCCACATAAAACCCAGACAGACAGTCATACATAACTCTTCTTATCTGAAGAGTGCCCTCAATTGAAGAGTGTCTTCAATTTTGTCTGCAACATAAGAACAAAAAATAGGAGACATCCTCTTGTGTGCCACAGCCCACACCCTCACACAGACTAGCAGCAGTGTCTCCTTCCAAGGTGTCTGTGCCTGGTCCAAAAGAAAGCCAGGATCCCTCCCTCCTTCAACCACCTCTCCATACATTTATTCACCAGCAATGACAACTCCAAACTGGACAGACGCCTGAGAGAACAGTCCCATGAGCTAGTCACACAAGCAACAGAGACTTTGGGTAAGTGAGACTGCTGCCTCGCAACAGAAATCAGTTGCGTTCCAGTCCTAGTATCACACCACTGCTACACTTCAGGTGACGTGGATGACCAAGCGCAGGGATAACTATCGGGCACTGCAGCTAAGGATTCAGTTCTCTGTGCAAAGAAATGCAGGACAGTCCAGAACCAAGTCTGCCTGGCACAGAGCTAGACAGTCACAAGGCCAACATGCTACTTTCCAGCATGCAGATACAGAAAATTCAACCGTTTGCAAGACCTCATGCACTCTAGTTGTTGAAAAGTACTCCCAGCAAGAGGCCTCCCAGCCATGCTACCAGTAAGAGAAGACAGCAGCCCAATACAAACATGTGATTAGACATGCTGCCCTGCCAAGCACCCATGCATAGTTGAAAGGCAGGCTTCTTCAGAGGCACATTTCTTCAGAGAGGAGGGAATGCATGCTTTTCCATGCCTAAGCCCCTTACCTTGATAAGGCCCACGCCGTCCTACTCCGCACTGTCCAAGGGCCAAAGACCAATCCCAGGAGTGGGGCTGGTTGGCAGCCACCAGCAAACACTGACTGCTGATTGAGGCAAGGGGGACACCAAGTACCTCCATCTGCTTTCATTTGTGCCACTGTTTTCCAACTTCAGTGTCTCCTACAGTATGATTTACAAGCGAAGTCCTGCTCATTCTGTGGACTTGCAGGTCCACAGCAGCCCAGTGGCATGGACTTAGACTGATAAGTGATTGCTGTTATATATACCCCACCACAGCACTTGCAAGGTGGCCTGGAAGGGTAGCAGGAAGCAACCTGCCAGAATCACAGCTACCCTTAGCATCTCTCCCACATGATAGAGTAGGAAGGAGAAACAGTCAGTTCCCTTTCACCCACGACCAAGCAGCAGCAAATGCCTGAAGCCCTGGTCACAAAAATCACTACAGCACTGCTCTGAGGAGAGGTGGGGTGCTGTCACATACATTTGCCCCACAGCAACAGGCCTGCATCCCCCTCCCAAGGAACAAGGAGGGTATGGGGGCACTGCTCTGTACTACACTACTCATAGCCTTGAGTGTTCAAGCGGTCCATCGCAGCTGCACTTGGCCAGTGCTTAGTTGATGCCGACAGCCCCGTGCCCCACACGGCATTGCAGCAGTGTGGCTGAGGCTGAGCAGAGCCACTGTGAGTGGTAACACACACTCACCCTGCACTGTCAGCTGACAGCCCGGGGCAGAGGTAAACACCCCGCAAAGAGAAATGATGGCCCAGCAGCTCCATAAGCCGCCTGGATTAGAGATGCTCAAACACAAGGGCTGAAAAGCAGCAGAATGCTAACCCAGCAAAACGGCACCTCCAGTCTCATCCCAGCTTGGCCCAACACATCCGGGCAGCTGCTGGCTTCATGTGCACCACAAAAAGCACAGAAGTGCTAACGCTGCAAGGGCTGAGGTAGGCAGAGGGCAGAGAAACAATCATGAGCACTCAGCATCAGCATCCCCTGCACACAAACCCTCTCTGATTCCCATATTCCCACAGCCCAGAAAATCCTTGGACAAAAAAGCATCCAAGCACCATCTCGCTTCCCCACATCTCCCACTGCATGCACTGACCTGTTGACAAGTGTGACATGTCTTTGCATGGGGATCTCTCTGGGCAACCCACTCCCAGTGGCTGCAGCTGGGGCAGACCAGGCACTCTCCGTGGTAGGATTTGTTGTGATGCATAGTGTACCTCTGCCTCTTGGCACACGAGGGGTGGGCTTCTTGCTGCCTTCTTCCAGTGTGCTCAGTGACCTGGGCTGCCGCAAAGTTCCTTCCGGCTTTCCTAAAGAGTTTCCAGACGTGGCCATCAGTAATGCTCTCCTCTGCCCTACGCAAGCTCTCCTTGCAGGCAACAGCTAGGGCATACAAACAGGTTGCACCGCAGGGCAAGCAGAACCAGAGTTCCTGAACTCACCAACTTTGGGTCAGCTGTCCAAAGCTGAACACTGGAGCTGGATTTCTTCAGCTCATCACCAGGCAAACCTGTGCAGCAGCTACTTTGGGGGTACCAGGGCACTTGCAGCAGGAACTGCAGAGACATTTGCAGCTGATGCTGCCCGGGCTGCTCCTCACCCTCACCTCTGCCACCCCACCAAGGGCTAGCTTACCCTTTACAATCAAGCAGGCTCACCACCACTCTACTCACACATATCTTCAACATTTCTCCCACAAAAGCACAGCCAACTGGAAACAAAGGCAAGTGTCTTTCCAGAGCATTTTTGTTTCAAGAGTGTGCTAAAGAAAGCCTCTCTCACGGACAGTGGCTTGCAAGCACTGATACCCTGTTGTCAGCATCACATCCCATTACTTGGAACCTTCCAGTGAAAACACACATCTCACTGCCTTCAGTGGGAAAACTTAAGGCAAAGACTTTTGCTTTTAAATATGCACGAGTCTTTAGTAAAAGCAGGTCTTTTGCAGCTGCCTGAGGCTTACCTACTGGTGTGACTGGAGATGTATTCTTCAGCCTCATCCGGCAGTTCACCTGCTTTCCTGTTTTCTTCTTCAAACTGCTCTGTCGGGCTACAAGTTGAGCAATTTGCATGGTCTCAGGGCAAGCAACAGCATGGCAAGTCACCTGTTTGGGACAGGAAAGGGACAGGAGTAGAAACAGTCACTGAGGTCCAAGTCCACCCACAATCATAAAAAGACTGACAGCAATTTCCACTTCCTGTAATCAACAGCTCACAGAGGCCAGCAAGCAATTCAATAGAAGTTTCAGAAACAGACGAAGGCCTTTGAAGACCTCCTTCCATAATGCACTTCAGAAAACTGTAGAGGAAATAGCCGAATCCACCCAAGGCTCTCCATCCCCTTTTGCTTTAGCTTGGAGCCCACCTGGCAGTAGCCCAGCTTCTCTCTTGCATCCTGCAAGTCCAAGATCCCACTTTACAACACCACCCTGCACTTCCCAAGGATCTCCTCACACCTTCCAGGCAGCACACACTGACTTTGCAGGAGCTTCCAGCAGCCACTTAATACCCAGAGCAAACAGACAGGCAGCCCAGCCCTGCAAGCCACCACTCAAGGGACTTCCAGCCCCTCAGCCTCTCTTCACCCCAAGTTCTGCCTCTTCTCCTTGACCAGAGCCTTCCCACTGCTCTTACTCCTCATTAACTCCTGCCCACACGTGCTCAGGCACTACTGTGGCCCCACACTGCTAGGTTGCCCTTTTCCTGCCTGACCCAGGAATAGCACAGCCATCCCACTGGCACAGATTCCCCGCAAGCACTGTGTTGGCACTCAACAGTGTGGCTTGGCCTTGAGCAAGCATATAGACTGTGTTCTTTGCCTCCGCTATGACCTCTTGCCTTGGCCTCTCCTTGATCCATCTTCGTAACACAGACAGAAGTAGTCCTTTAAAAGCAAACAGACAGTGCTTCAGCAAGCCCCCAAGGCATACATCTCACATGAGCTTGGCCTCATGGACAAAACGCCAGCTCAAACTTTGGAGTCATCCAAGTGCCAAAAGTAAAGTAAAGCAGATGAAGGAGTATTCTTCCAACACTCTGAGGATGCCAAGTTTGGAGCAATCCAAAAAAGCACGGTGAAAGGCTGGAAAAGGGACCCTCTCACACAGTGCTGTCGTCCTACTAGATTCCCAGATAGCCTGCTGCTTAGAAGTCACACTGCACAACTGTTGTGCAGTCATCATCCATACAAGAAACACACCAAGGGTGTCAGAGCTTGGCCTGGCAGCATCTCAATACACAGCCTAACCATGCAATGATGAAATGCAAGGAAGCACAGTGAGGCTGAAGTTGGTAGAGATCTCTATAGACCACCTCATTCACTATCCCTACTCAGAATGGCATTAACTGTACCTACTTGCCCAAGAGAATGTCTGGTTGAGAGTGGGATATCTCCAAGGATGGAGACTTTTCAACCACTCTGGATAACTTGTTCCAAGGTTTGACCACCATTATGGCAAAAAAGAAAAGAAAAAGAAAAAAAAAAAAGACATTTCTTATGTTCAAATTAAATCATCTGTAATTCACTTTGCACCTCTTGCCTGTTCACTGAATACCACTGAGTACTGGAGACACAGATGGGCTCAAATATTTTTCCACTCTCCCCAGAACAGTCCCCTGTTAGTACACATGGATTGGACTCTCCCATGCTTTCTCTTCTCCAGAGCAAACAAACCCAGCTATCTTAGTCTGCCAACACAGTCCCTTTACCACCTTCAAGTCTACTCACCAAATCTGATGTGGAATGTCCACATCTCTGTCATTCAGTAGACACAGCACTCTGCATGTGGTCTCACCTGGGTTGAGTACAGAGGAACAGACCTCCATTAACCAGCTGACAACAGACTTCCTAATGCAACCCAGCACATCAAACTCCTGGCTGCAACAGCACGCTGCTGCTCACGCTGAATGTGAATCTTATCTGATAAGCTGCCTCCTGGTTGGTCACCCACAAGACTCTAATGGTGCATAACACTTCCCCTGCTTGCAGCGCTTGTCACATCACGAGACTTCTGTCATGTCATTTATCCAGCTAGCTGAGGTCCATCTGGAGGGGAACACAGCCACCTGCTCTGCAAACAGTCATCAGTCTCTCCAGCCATTTGCAGACTTCCTAAAGGTGGGCTCTACCCCATCACGTCGGTCATTTGCACTAAACAGCTCTGCCACACTATCATCCTACAGGGCACATCACTGCTGAACTGCCCCCACTTTGAGTTTTGTGCATCTACTATGGAAGGCAATATCAAAAGCCTTATTAAAACAGAGAAAGGCAGCATCCCCTACTCTCCCTTTATTCACTCAACTTATCTCATTATGGAAGGCTACGAGGTTAGCCAGATAACATTTTCTTTCTTAGATCTATAGTGAATCCCACCACTTCCTTGTCTTTCACCTGCCTGGAAGAAGTTTCCAGGATTAGCTTACCCCATGAGCTTCCAATCTTTTGGTTTGCCCGGCTGCTCTGAGCGAACAGGAATTGTCTTGGGCTGCATGCACAAAGATTGCTCCAAAAGTAATGCTTCCTATTTATTTTTATAAAAACTACAACCCCCACAAAGAGCACAGTAACACTGTTTGAGAGAGCAAAATCTCAGCCACAAAACACTTTTTCAACATAAGCAACACCATCACCTATGCATTTCTGCCAACAATGAACAAGAGTTTCCATGTTGTGCTTGTAAAAACCTACACCAGTGGAGTTGACCCAACGTCACCACTGCTAAAATGCACCTCCTCTCTGTGCTGACATCCACTGTTTGGTGTCCATAAACATCCAGCAAGCTGTGATGAATGTCAGTGGGTGCCATTTTTTCCGCATGGAGGAGTTCAGTGACACACTTTTGCTCCATATGCTCTGCCATCCCAGACAGCATTTAGCCAGACTGCCCCTCTGCTGCCATCTGTTGCACAGCAACACGGAATGGAATGCTGAGAGGAAAGTTCAACCTCTATTGCTGTCCTATCAACACTTGCCTCTGACACTGTGGTCAGATATAACAAAACAGCAGGCATTACTTTTGGAGCATCTCTCACAATATATTATGTTGTTCATGTGTATAAGTAACAACACGTTAATATTTTTATTAAAACAATCAAGAAAGAGTAATAAAAACCGGAACTAGTGGGATACTTGAGCTTGTTTTTGTGACACTAATGCGTCAGGCTGACTTGGTGGCAGTGGCTGCAATTCTCAGTGAGGTCTTTAAGATCCTCAAAGATCCTCTAAGATCTTTGTCATAAAAATTCCTCCTCCTGTGCTTCATCCTTGATAACAGTTGCTCACAAATGTACCTACTGCCAAAAAGCAGTAACACAAATAAGGTGCAGTTGAGAAGTGAGGAATCCAGAATGGCTTTGCAACAACAGCCAGCTCTCAGCACGTAGCAGTGCACTGCATCAGGCCCACAAACAAGTGCATGGCCAGTCTGTTAAGGTGTTCCTTAACCTAGTTCCTCCTTGCTGAGACTAAGGCTTCCTTGCTACAGACCTTGTCAATCTCAGGAGCCTTGGGGTGGCTGATGGCCAGTCTTACCAGTGAATAACAAGGCAGAGAAGGTCTCTTCCATGTCCATTAAGATTAGGTGCCAATTCCAAATCCTCTGCAGGCTCAAATTTTCCCTCGTCATCATTTTCCTGACACACCAGTAGAAACATTTCCTCTTGTCCCTCATGACCCTCACCAGATTCAACCCAACATGGGCTGCAGCTTTTCTAACCACACCCCTGCATGGACAGCATCTCTATACTCCTTCCAGCTCACACAGCTCTGCTCCTGACTCTTAGATTCTGTTAGCATCAGAATTAAGATCCAGACCTTCCAGTTCACTCATGCATTTTATTTGCTGCAGTCTTTACTAAGAGGCCCTCACCACAGCACAGAGAAACACAACAGTGGATTTCTGCCCAGGATTCTTGCTTGCTTCTTCCAGCCACCACCTAGCAATGAGCTGTTGTTATTTTGTTTAACTTGCTCCTCCAGCTCTCCTTTTTCACCATTAAACATAGTTCAACAGTGTAGCTCTTCACACCTGCATGCCAGTACTAATTCAGAACATGAGGTTTTCAGGACCATGAAACATCCTAGGCTGAAAGCGAAAGATGAAGCTGCACTCCACGTCAGGTACAACTCCATCACAGCGCGCATTAACAGGCTGCACGACGAACCAGCCGTGTGGCTTTGTGTCCAGCCTCTGAGCGTTTCAGATCTGCAAGTCATCAGCTCCTACCAGCTGTACTGCTTTATGGTGAGCGCAGTGCAGCTCCATGACGAGATCAGCTCTGTCACGCTACTGCACACAGAGGGACTTCTGTCACCAGCTCTGCTGTGAACTCTCAGGCTCGCTCGCTTTCCGAGCTGCTCAGGAGCTGCCTGTTCTCTTACAACTTGACCACGCTTTACTGCTGCTTCCAAAAGACTCGCAGAAATAAGACAAAAATTTGGTGCTACGGTGGACTTTGGCAGAGCAGGGCCTACCTCAGCTTTGTGGGAAGATCAGTCTGCACCCCTTAATGCTTCACCCCTTCAGAGGCATCTGCTGACAGCCTGCGCCCTGTGCTCTGAGCAGGGCCTTCGTAAGGCTGCCGTGACACGCAGCACGGCCAAGTGCTCTAGTGCTCCAGTTGCTTCAGCTTTCTTCTCATTTTCGTGCCGTTCCTCTGCTTTCTCATGTCACCTGGACCAGCTATTTCAGTCTTCCTTCAGAGGGATGCTGTCTGACATGGCAGTGCTGTGGGAGCTGTTTGGAAGTGATGGTATTCTTCCTTGGCTTTTACCTTGTTGAAGTAGTCATTAAGAAATGCAGTCTTGCCTATCCCCATGCCCACATGCTTGGATATTCAATTCTCCCTGTATACCTCATGTATACTTCCTTTTTAAGTTTAGTGAGCAACAGCTGGCTCATTCACGTGAGTCTCCTACAACCTTTGCTTATTTTTCCTCCCTACTGGAATGGAAAACTCTTAAGTCAGAGGAGGTGGTACATGAAAATGAGCTGCTTCTCCTGAAATGCTCTTCTCTACAGTATTGCATCCTATGGGACTCTTCCAGAAAATTCTGCTCTTTTCAGGTTCTTTATCATGATGCTGCCTTTTACCTCATTCCCCTCCTTTCACAATCCTGAATACCATCATCCTGTGGTCACTGCAGGCAAGGCTGTCCACAGGCTTTACTTCCCTAAGCACTTCCTCCTTGTTTGTAAGAACTGAGTCCAGCTGAGCACTTCCCCTCACAAGCTCAACGTTTGTTTCAGGAAGGTGTTTTTACCCAGTAGTTCTAGTCCTCCGTGAGAATCAGTGCCTACAAAGTGGCAGATGTCTTGCAGATGTCTGAGGAAGGCATTATCTGCTTCATCTACTACATCTTCCCGATCTCTGAGTCTACAACAGAACCCATACACAGGTCTGTGCACAGCTCCCAACAAAGAAGGTCTTGCTAGCTCATCATCTGTCCTACAGCAAGCTCTGTTCACCTCCATTGCTTTCAAACAGGAGAGGCTTATGCTAGCCATCCTTTATTCCATCCCAGCCTGTCCTTCCTAACAGCCCGTGCCCACCCACGGCAGCAGCCAGTTGCATAAGCCACCACAGCAGGTCTCTGGGACCCAATGAGATCACAGGCTTGCTATTGTGCACAGAACTCACATTGTACCTCACCCTGTCTGCAGGAGTGTACAAGCCCTTAAGAAAGGTGCTCAGCTGTGCTTATTTCTGAGAGAAGGTACAAGAGCTCTTGTCTCAAGTTCTGTATAGCACAAATTTTCTTCTTCACGTGGATTTACTCACAATGAACACGTTCAGCCCTGATCCACAGATTAGTGTGCCTACCATTTGAGTCACCTCACACTTGTCTTGCAGCCTCGTCCTTCATTCCCTCATGTGACTGCTGGTTGTCCTCACCCTCTCCCTGCCATTCCTGATTTTAAAAGGCATACAATGTACTCAGCATGATCTGAGGGCAAAGAATGCCTCTACTTCTGCCTCCACTCACTCTTTGTAAGAAATGCTCAAAATCAGGTAGGGCACACCTGCACACATCACCTGCTGCTCAGTGTCTTCCCAGGTCACATTCTGGACAGCTGTCACAAGAGAGTCACACAACAACAACATGAGCTCTGTCTTCGTGAGTCTCCTCTGTCCCAGATCTTTGCTTCCCTTTAGCTGCTTCAGTCATGCAAAGCATAGACAGCATGAACAAAAGGAAATTGATTCCTATGCTGAACTACCTCCAGCCCTGTTTAGTAGCTCTCCCTCTTTCTACCTCCTATAGCTACATTTCAATCTTTCCTTACAGTTGCTTCAGGGAAGTGTATGCCTCCAGCACTACTCAATGTTCACAAGGCTTTCAGCACTCACTGCATTAGAGGATAAGCAAGGGAAAGGGAGGATAACAGATTATACCTTGCAAGGCCCAAGTTAGAAACAGATGGCTATCTGCCGAAGCCACCACAAGGAAGCTTTAAGTTGCAACATCACAATCCCAGAGGCACATGAATTCATGTTTACTGATGCAGCTGTAGTCAGTACAGCCTGGGAGCAAGCAAAAGAGAACCTCACTCTTAATTACCTGCTGTAAAAGGGTGAACTCTGACAGTTGAAAAAAGGCAGCAAAGGAACCCTTTGCTTAAAAAAAAAAAAAAAAAAAAAAAAGCCACATTTCCAGGAATCAGCACAAAATTGAAAGAATTCCACGACACTTCTCACTACACTTCACATATAACCATCAAGACCTACTTCTGAGCTCCTGGACGTTACCTCAACCCAGGTAAGTCAGGAAGACCATAATCACCACCTCTTCAGATCTGGTATGACAGCCACAGTTTCTGCCAAACATCTGTGTTTACCTGGGGAGAGGAGCAAACCAGCAGATTTGCAACCAGGAGCCCCACACTGTCATGTAAGATCCGTGGTTTCAGCAAGCTGCTTCCAAGCCAGCAAACCAACAGGAGACACAGGCTATAGGAGCAAGGCCAAGGAATAAGGGAAAAACTCTTCCGTTACACTGAACTCTTCTGCTGAGCTGGGATCCACCTCCTCCACAACAAAAAACAATGACCACTGGAACCATGACATCTGCACTGAGTGCCTGTTCCCCTGTAAACTTACTAAGCTGAGGTGCATCACCTCACCTTGGCACTGCAACAACAAAAAGAGTGCTAAGCCTTCAGAAACTGATGTCAGGTTTGTACACAACAGACCTACAACAGTTTTGCTGTTGAAAACAAGGTGGCTTCAGAATCCCAGCCTGAAAATACATTCAAGACACACGCACAAGACAACGTTCTGTGAGGTCTCAGGACAATCCACTAATACAGCCCCAAAGGAATAAAGTTTGAGATGAGAATCACAGCTCTCCTGTCAAAGTGCCTTTCCAGTCAGAACTCCTCCGTAAGGGGGAAATCTCCATAATCCTCCACGTTTTGTAAACACTACTTTCTGAGCTGCAAACAAGAACAGGAAAGTAAGAGACATCTGCTCTGTGTCACAGCTTCCACCTCTGATAGCATTAGTGCAGCACACACATTGCAGTACTTTTCTCAACTAACCCATGACAAGCACAGGGGCACAATTATGAGCTTCCACACTTTACAAGCATGAAAGCCATTTCCAGCCTGCTACAATTTGCTTGATTATCACAGATTCTTACCTCTCCTGTTTTATTTCTCTCGATCCTGACCACTCCAGGGATGCTTGCCACATAGGCTTCCAGTGTGGCATGCCCTAGGTGTCTGAAGGGAATCCATTCACCAGTTAATGATCTGTATTCACCCTGAAGCTCTGACAGGGGTATGCCATGTTTACTGGAATGAAGAACAGATCGCAGTGCTTTCGCAACCAGGTCAGGCTCCTGCATCTTCACCTGTAAGGCCTATACCACAAAAGAAAAAAAGCAATTTTACATTCACAGACTAACACCAGCAGCTTTTGTTACTCAGCCTCCCCCCTATATGAACAAGGATTTAACAGCTCTGGGGCCCAGTCTGGACCTCAGGGCTGTACGAGCACCATGGTGGTCACAGTGCAGCATGGCCAAACTGAGCAAAATGGCAGCTACCTCCCATAACATGGCAGTTGCACCAAGGCCAGGTGTCCTGCCACACCAAGGCTTGCTGCCACAAGTCCCCAGGCACTGCTGCTCGCCCACCCAGCCCAGCAGCACAGAGGAAGAAAGGTGCTAGGTACAAACCTGAGGGTAGCACACATGCTTCAAGTTTGGTGTGCATGGACAGTGAAGAGGAGAACTAACTTCACCTCCCTTGCTCCAGGCAACAAGTTCCTCAGCTGCTTCACAAAACTGTATCCAAGAGAAAGCAACCTAGCAAATCAAACCCCATTCCATTCCTTATGGACAGTACTGCATGTAGGGAAGCAATTTAGGCTCTCACTACAAGAGAGACAGAGGCCCTGGACTGTGTACAGAGAAGGGCAATGAAGCTGGTGAGAGGATAGGGCACAAGTCCCATAGGGACAGGTTGAGAGAACTGGGATTGTTCAGTCTGGAGAAGAGGAGGCTCAAGGGAGACCTTATGTCCCTACAACTGCCTGAAAGGAGGCTGTGGTGAGGTGGGGGGGTTGGCCTCTTCTCCCATGGAACTAGCAATAGGTGGTGGCCTCAAATTGGATCAGGGGAGGTTCAGGTTGGATATGAGGAAAAATATCACCTTAGAAGGAGTGGTAAGGCACTGAAACAGGCAGCACAGAGAGGTGGGGAGTCACCGTCCCTGGAAGCGGTCAGTGAACAGAGACAATACTAAGGAACATGGTTTAGTGGGAAAATATTGGTGGTAAGCAGATGATTGGACTGAATGATATTGGATCTATTCCAATGTCGGGAATTTTGATTCTATCCTATGCCAGAATAGTGAAGATGCATTTTGGGGGAGGCCCGTTCTCCTTTTTTGGGGGAGAAATCACCCTGGGCACCACACCAAGCCGAAACAGAATGTCAATCTTCAGCATTTTCCAGTCTGCACAGATGCACTAACAGCAGCCTGCCTTGGTGCACCCCAAGCAGGTGATGGCCCAGCCCAGCTGCTTAGTAAGGAGGAGCACAGAGCCTGACACTTCCTTGGCTCCTTGAGCCTCTTTACTTAATGCACATCCAGTATCTTACTGACCTCAGCTGGCCACTGCTCACATGTGCTTGTATTTACACACCCGTACGCCCACACAGGCACACGGCACTGCGTGTTCATGTACTTAAAAAGGTACAAACGCTTACCCAGTGAAGCTAAACGTATCGTACACAAACAATAGGTCAGCAGAAAGGGACAGAGAAGTTCCAGCTGGTCGGTTTCGGCTCGAAAGGCAGATCTCCCCTAGCCCCGGGCTGCAGTCACACACACCAGTGACACGGAGCCCTCCCGACGGCCCAGGGCACGGCCACGCGCAGCCTGGGAGGACTGCAGCACGCCTCCCGGAGGCAGCCGCAGCACGGGGGGCTCCTGCTTTACAATTCGAACAATTTTAAACGATTCCGATTCATTTAAACAATCCTCATTCCACCTCCGGGGAGCCTTCCTTCTTGCACCGAACCCACCGCACCAAAGGAAAAGTTACACCTCGGGCAAAGGTGAGAAGGAAGAACACCCAGAGACTCGGCACGGCGGGCTGACTCAAAGAGAGGAAAGTCCAACAAGGAGCGGCGCGGGGCAGGACGTCTGCAGGCTGCGGTCACTCGGCGGAGCCGAACCGCAGACAGCAGCGCACGCACGGCGAGGAGCAGCCGCGGAGCTCCCGGCCACCGCACAAACTTCCAACGGCGCACGGGGAAGCGCCGCGCCCACCCACAACCGACGCACCGGGGCCGAACGTTACCCGAAGGCACGCACCTGTAGCTACTCACAGAACTGTTTTCGCCGCTGAGCTCCCCGCTGCCGGCCGCGGCCTCTCCGTCCAGCCCGGGAGGGCCGGAGCCCCGCGGGGCTCCGTTGGTTTTTCACCTCCGCCGCGCTCCGCGCTTCCCTGCCCCTCCGCCGGGACGAGGTGCAAACTCTGCACGAGGCGCATGCGCGGCGCTCCTCCCGTCCAGCCGCGGTGGACGGGGTGGGCGGCACGCGGCGGGCGGGGCGGGGCGGCCATCTTGGGGCTGTGGCGGAGGCGGGGCGCTTGGCGCGGTTGGGCTCGAAGCTTTGCTTCGGTTTGCTCTCACTTCCCCGTAGGGTGGGCTTCGTTACTCGGTTGGCTCCGAAACACTTTACAACAGCTTGAGAACTTCTGTCCCCCGTCTAAGTGGCCCATGTCCTTTCCGTAGCTCCGTGTGTGGAGCTCTCCAATGGCACGTTCAAAATCTGGGGACGTTTACCCTTTTACCTACGGATAGCTCTGAGGCTCCAGTTAGAGCCATATTTCTGGTTTTAGAGCAGCAGTGCTTTTGCTTCAGCCCCATTTTGTCGAGTTACCCGGCATGCTCAGAGCAGCTCTCATTAATTCACTTTTAATGGAATCAAATCCTTTCCGACGTTCTGGTGTCCGCCTCAGTGTTCTCCCAGGCCCCTTGACAGCAGCATCTAACAGCATGGCAAGCAGGCTGCAATTTGGTGCCCAGCTCTGTGCCATCCAGCCATCCCTGCAAACATTTGTGGCTTTGCTTAGACAGGCGAGAAGCTGCTCAGCAAATAGCTTGTTTCCTTTCTTCTCCTAATTCTCTTTGACACATGTCAAATCCTGCCAAAATACAGTGCTTTGTACTGCTTGTGGCTTTTTTTTTTTTTTTTTCCTGAGAAGCTAGTACCCAGCTGGTCCCAACAAATTCAGTAAATCTGCGCTTGCCACTTGTTCAGGTTTTGCCAATTAGGATGTCCTTTGCACGTCACGAGAGTGATGAAAGGATTCTTTCTTTGCCAGTCTCCCAGGTTTTTGGCAAGTAAGTTACCAAAGAACACGGCCCAGCATGGCTGCACTTCCCTCTGGGGGGCAGAACTCACCCATGTGAGAGTGACCACCTTCTGACTTCCTCCATCCAAAGGAATGCAAAAGAAGGCGTCTTTTATAAAGCACTCGCCCTCTTCAAGTATTGCTGACAACGAAGGTATACGGGGTTTTGTACCACTGTATGAATCTCCACTATGATTTTATTAATTTCTTTCAAGTCTTGCACAAAGTCCTGAGTGCAAGGATTCTTGGATGGCAAAATGTGAGTGTGATACTCTGACATTTTCATAGCAGTGCTTACTGCATAAAAGTATTCAGCAATGGTTCCAAGCCCTTTCTGGCTTCTAATTTCAAAGGATATTGTTTTTTTTTTTTTCTTACTGGTTTTAGCTTGACTTCTACTGTGGTAGCATTCTTGGCTCTCCTAGGTTTTTTGGAAGTCCACACTAGGACTATTACAGCATCTAAAATTTCCTCTGGAATTCTGGTCCCTTGCAGTTCCTTTTCAGTCTGCAAATACAGTTGAACTTCCCATACTGTGTCCGCAGGTATGTGCAACTGAACAGACTTAACAGAAAGTGCTAGTTGAGCTCTCAAGCTGTGAAACAGATCACATCCCAGCAAAAGCAGGAGGGAATTCTGGCATGTATAGAAATTCATGAGGGATCTAGACAGGCTGATTGCTAGGCTAAGGCCAATGGGATGAGGTTCAACAAGACTAAGCACTGGGTCCTGCACTTTGGCCGCAGCAATCCCCAGGCAGCACACGGGCTTGGAGAAGAGCTCCAGTGAGCTGCACAGATGAAAAAGATCTGGGTTTTTCGTGGAGAGCAGGCTGAATGTGAGCCAGCAGTGTGCCCAGGCAGCCAAGAAGGCCAATGGCATCATGGCTTTTACCAGAAGTAGTGCAGCCAGCAGGAGCAGGGAGCTGAGTATCCCTCTGTACCTGGTGCTGGTTAGGCTGCTGTGAGTGCTGCACCTGTGGAATTGTTGCTGCAGGGAGTGAAAGAGTATCCTGAGGAGATCTCTGGTTGCAGCCGGTAACATTGCATGTAGCGACCTTCTGGTGGTTCTGTTTCTCTGCAGCAGGCTCCTCTTTGCTCTCTGCCTACCTCAGCCCTTGCAGCGTTAGCACTTCTGTGCTTTTTGTGGTACACATGAAGCCAGCAGCTGCCCGGATGTGTTGGGCCAAGCTGGGATGAGACTGGAGGTGCCGTTTTGCTGGGTTAGCATTCTGCTGCTTTTCAGCCCTTGTGTTTGAGCATCTCTAATCCAGGCGGCTTATGGAGCTGCTGGGCCGTCATTTCTCTTTGCGGGGTGTTTACCTCTGCCCCGGGCTGTCAGCTGACAGTGCAGGGTGAGTGTGTGTTACCACTCACAGTGGCTCTGCTCAGCCTCAGCCACACTGCTGCAATGCCATGTGGGGTGCAGGGCCATCAGCATGAGCTAGGGAGGAGAAAAGAATATGGCAGGAGTGTGAAAGACTCGGAGGGAGCTGAGAGGGTCTGGGTGAGGAGGTGCAAGTATAGAGGCAGTGCATGAGGTTTGATGCTGTGGTCCAAGTAGAAGCAGGGGAATTGAATTTGGCCAATCTGCACCACAGCTTCTACTCACACTGGTGCTGGTGGAGCTCCCCGCAAGCATCCTGGTGCAGCTGCTGGGGACAGGCAGGGGACAAGACATCCCTCAGCTTGTGGTGCTGCACACTGCTCTGGGAGCTGCCCTGTGAGACCCTCAAAATCCTGCCAGTGACATGCATTTCAGCAGCAATGGGTCCTTTGGAACACTGTGGTGGGAAAAGGCTCCACTCTCTCTCCTCTTAGGCACTACACCAACACTTGGATTCTCCTCTGTGCGCTCAAAACCTGCCAGCCAGTGCTCTCTGTGCTGCGTGTGAGTGGCTGCAGCTCTATGCTCAGCATTGGTTCTGAGTTTTCAGATTCAGTGACAAGTCCTGGTGGGAAGACCTGGAGTGTGAGGGTCCACTAAGCAAAGCTGTGGAGTCACCCAGGAGAATGGCTCCGCAAACTTGCACACTTAACACCCCAACTGCCCATTTTCCCCTTTTATGGTTTGGAATGAGGATGTCTTTAGGAAAAAACAGAACCAGTTATATATCTGCAGACCAAATAGCTACAGCACAGGCATTTTTGTCTAACTATAATGCTCTGTCACTCTTACAGTGTTTCATCCGTTGGGCCCTTCAGGGTCCCCTGACAGCTTTTTCTAATTCACCAGTGTTTTGCTATCTTCACTTGGAAAGCAAGAGGGCAGCAATCTCCAATGTAACAGTGACTGCAGTTACCGAAATGGTAAAGCTGTTCCTAGCAGCAAGTGGATTTGCTTATACACAAACAGAATCACCACAATTTAGGTTTGTGCAGTGACACTCCTTAGTTGTGTGCCAGCACTAAGCAGAAAACTTCGTAGACAGGTGGCACATGTCGATGATGAACAGAAACCCACTTCAGCAGGCAGGTGTAACTGGGGCTTTGGGCAGGGTTGCAGACAGCCTGTAACCAGAGATGCTGATGCACCATCACCACAAATTTAAAGATACAGAAAAAAAATCTGCATTCTGCTCACTTAAAACCCAAGGAAGCCTGAAAGAGGAGAGGAAAGGAGAAGAAGAGGGAGTGGCAAAGTGTCTCCAGCTGCCCTCCAGCTTAGTTTTCTACTGAATTACTTGTCTGACACTTTTTCTCCTCCCCGCCCCCTCCCCCCCCCCTTGCTTAGCTGTGTTTCAAACCTTCTGTTTGAAACACTAACTAACTAAATCCACTCAGAAGAAAAACACAGTTGATCACGACCAAACCATGTTTCTCATTCTCAGACACCAGTTTGTCTTGACAGGGCTCGTTCACTAACAGAGTGAAAGCACAACCCCATGCAAGTTAAAAGCAGAGAGACTGCTGGAAGTCAGGCACTTTGCCTGCAAACCAGATCCTTCCTGCTCTCCCTGTTCAGTGAAGGGCAGGGGTGCATATAGGCAGAAAATGGTGGCATTCTGGAAGCTCCTGTGTTAACTGTATACATTAGTCTTCTACTTATGACCTGGTAACACTTATTATTTTTTTTCCACAGGGCACGTCAGGTGTGCATCATGCTCTTAAACAAGGGGTGCAGTCCTCTGGATATTCAAATACTCACTTGTTTCCTGACCTGACAGTGAATTTCAGGGCTGGCTGGAGTCTCATTAGGAAGCTCCTCCACTCATACTTCTTTCCTGCATTTCCTCATGCCCTTTACCAGTCAAAGTACTATTGTTTAAGCTGTGGATGTAAAGAAATGTATGTAAAGGGCTGATTTTTACTGTGTCTCCTGAAGAGTGAAGTTCACCTAGCTCAGTGTCTGCTGTAGTCTAGCAAAGCTGTACCACAGCATTTGGCAGCACTTCCCTGCACAGAGCACCCACAGAAATGCCCTTGGTCCTTTAAGGTACGTGTGTTGTACCCACTGGGCAGCTCATCTGGCTCCCATTATTGCATATTTGAAATATCAGAGAATCATAGAATCACAGAATCCCAAGGTTGGAAAGGGGCTGCAAGAGCATCCAGTCCAACCGCCCTCCCATCGCCACTGCCGCCACCAGCACTGAACCAGATCTCACAGCTCCTCATCCAGACGCCTCCTGAACACTGCCAGGGACGGCGACTCCACCACCTCCTGGGCAGCCACTGCAGTGCCTGACCACTGAGAGAAAAAGTTCTTCCTTATGTCTAACCTGAACCTTCTCTGGCTCAACTTGCGGCCATTTCCTCAGGTCCTGTTTGTTGCCTGGGAGCAGAGGCCAAACCCCTCCTCATCACAGGGAAGTTCAGGAAGTTGCAGAGTGCAGTGAGGTCTGCCCTGAGCCTCCTCCACACTGAACAATCCCAGTGCCCTCAGCTGCTCCTCATAAGATCTGTGCTCCAGATCCCTCACCAGTTTTGTTGCCCTTCTCTGGACACATTCCAGGGCCTCAATGTCTTTTTTGTAGTGAGGAGCCCAAAACTGAACACAGCACTCAAAGTGCAGCCTCACCAGTGCTGAGTACTGGTGATCAGCTGGGGGCTGCTCACCTCCCTGCTCCTGCTGACTGCACCATTTCTAATGCAGGCCAGGAAGCCGTTGGCCCTAACAGCCACCTGGGCACACTGCAGGCTCATGTTCAGCTGACCACCAGCCAACACCCCCAGGTCCCTTTCCTCTTCACACTCATCCCCAAGCCTGTAGTGCTGCATGGGGTTGTTGTGCCCAAAGCGCAAGACCTGACACTTGGCCTTGTTGAACCTCATCCCATTCACCTCAGCCCAGCAGTCCAGGCTGTCTAAATCCCTCTGACAGGCCTCCCTGCCCTCAGGCAGATCGGCAGTACCTCCCAAATATATGTCAGGCTGCAACTGTAAAGATATGTGCAAAAGCTAAAGTGCATATAATTTGAAGAGCAGTATGTTTTAGTGTGCCACAACCTGAATAAATGGAAAATGCTACTTTTCTAGTAGCAGAGAAAGGGACATCTTCCTTCCATTGTAAAAGCAAGACATTTGGCATGCAGCTTGGTTAAATCACAGAAATTTAAGGTTACTTTTTTTTCCCATGTGCAGTCTGATACTTTGTTTGCTTACCTCTTTTCCCAAGGACAGTCACTGAAGTAACTCTCAACACAACACTGACTCAGGTCAGGTCTCAGCAGTTGGATTAAGTGTGACCCACAGAAGTAATGGCTCCAGAAGCGCCTGACCGCTACTGAGCACTGCACACCACAGCTGTGTGTAGCTGTTAATGGCAGCAACCAACAGCAAAGACAAGAACAACTCTGCTACAACACAGCCACCCTCCTGCAGCATGTCAGAACACTGCAGAAGAGCCCACATGAAAGCTCATTTATTGATGAGTAAGTGTACTTTGCTGTTTTTAGAGAAGCACCACTACTCCACAAGTGACCAGGGCAGAACAGAGGTTGTATTTTTCACAGACAAATTCTAGTTATAGATCTCTGGAACTTGTAAATAACACGTAGAATACACAGTTTCAAATCAGTGCAAAATGTACAATCAAATTAAACACAGACATATTGCAAAATATATACAGAATTATTCTATGAATATAACCCAAAGAGACAAAGAGATGTTTAAATATATGAGGAAAGCCCATCTTCTATAAATAACTCTCTTTTCAACCAATTAGTACATTAGGTATGTTATTTGTAGACAAGTTAGCACAGCATAGTGATTTGCAAGGCAGACACTGAGAAACAAGTTACACTGTTTCTGAGACCAGTGCACAAGTAAAGGTATGGTAATACATTACTAGTTTGAGGCACGCAACGTGAAAACAGTTTTTGAGCACTTGAAAGCTAACACTTAGACTTTATTTATTTATTTCCAGAACTATTAAGTGCACAAAGAGTAAGCACTAGACGATAGCTCATCTGTTTGGGGGTCAGCTTAACTCATCTTGTTGGGCCAACCTGATTCGTTGCCAATGTATTCGAACGTTCAGCAGAGATGTTATTAGACACGTAAAGCTATCTTGATATTAAAATGGCATTTGTTAGAAATCCGCTTGAAGTTGGCCGACTTAAATGACAAGAGGTGAAATGCAGTTATTTAAGCAATAACCAAGCTAGAGTCTGAGAAGAGTTAACGTGTCATGGGAGGGACACTGAAACCTCTAGCAAATGACAAACTCTGTGACACTTTACATTCAAAGCAGAGATGCTCCTATTAATTAGAACTTGCAGCTTTTTCAAGGTATTGGTTGCTACTATCTACGACATTGCTAATTCAACCACTCAAGGACTACTTTTTGGCATGTTCAGAAAGCTAAAGTTATACAGCTATTGCTATGATACAGATCCCCACAGTTTTCTTTTAAAGTAGCAGTGAAGGCATCATAAAGCACCTAAAAGTAACACAATAAATAGTAATTCTTCAAGCACCTCTTGCTACCCACTTTGGCAAGATCAGCAGCACAAAGAAAGAGATGCCATGGCTCGGCAAGCTGCAAGCATTTGACACAGGGAAGGATCTGGTTTGAGCCTTGTTTCCTCTGGAAAGCGAAGAGACCAATGTGTGGCACATCCTTTGGACAGGGACAGACAACCGTAAGGGCCAGACGTCACCAGACCTGCTGCACCCCTGCTGTCAGGCACCAGGGCAAGCTCCTTAGCTGTGTGATTTGTACTGGGGAAAAGTTCAGGCCGCTACAGCTGGTGTTTACATTTGAAACTGCTGCCAGAAGGGGATATGCACAATGTAAATGAAGCCAGATCTTCTGAAATCAAGTCTGCTCCTAAGCAGCACACTTGAGCCAGGGTGACTTGTTAAATGAGAGTGTTGCTAGGAGAGCTGAGAAGGGTAGCTACACCAACACCACTGTCTTACTAAAAATATTTTGCTCTGTGATACATCTTTAATACATTTACTTCAGGGCTTTGGACCAACCTCTTTAACACTGAACTGCTTATAAACACGGTGATAAATTATCTTCACAAAAAATAAAGTCAATCTTTTGGAAAACAAGTTCAATACAACACTTGTGGATTCATAAGACAGACTCTGTACTGTACATCAGTAAAGTCGTAACCACACGTAAATCTCTTTAAAGGGACATAGCAAAGAGTCTAAACCAAAAGGCAACTATTTTGTTAACTGTCATGGGAAGCAGAAACAGTGCTTCCAAGATGCAAAAAGGGGGCACGGCATCAACTGATGTGTGTGGGTTTACAATCAGTAGTCACTGTCCTGTAAACATTGAAGCTGCTGGACCGGCTGCAGGTTAAAATCAGTAAATTGCATGTATTTTACTGCATTCTATACACAAAATGTCCACACTGTTCAACAAAACAGCCAGCAGCAAAGGAACAAGGGCTCTGAGCTGGACCTCTCCTACAAGCCAAGGAAGTGTCAAGTCAGAAAATGCTGACATTATAAATAAACCTTAACATCACTTTCAAAAGCATTATAAAGTCAGACTAACAACCCTAAACCTTAGACTAGCAGCCAATTTGTAAGTTTAAAAATATACATGAATCTTCAGTCAGTCAGTTGTAAATACACACTGTGACATGGGGAAGGGGCCATCTCTCATTCCCAAGCAGAGCTCTTGAGAACAGAATCAGAGATGGGGACCAAGGAGCACTGTGGTCAGAGAAGCTCCTGAAGTTTAAAGAGTTGCATTCTACCAACTTGCGTTCACCATTACCTGAAAGTGCATCTTTAGATCTGCAGAATCATCCCCATATTTACATAAGAGTACAAAACACTGCCATTCTGCTACACCCTAAGCGTATCTAACTTACCTACCTAACCCAAAGACTATCTAACCTTTTCTGCTAAGTGCAAAAAGCACGTGAAGTGATATGTGCACTGAAGAACACGAGGTCACGGGCTGAAAATGAGGCGGTGCTGCCCCGTGAATCCCAACTGCTGCTGAATCTTTGCTGCACAGCTGTGAAATGGTTGGAGCAGAAGCTAACACAGAAGTGGAACAACAGCATGAGCCTATTCCCACACCCTCTGCACACATACGACACCCGGCACTCGTGCTTCTGTCACCAGTTTCAGCATAAAGTAGAGTCCAAAGGGCAGGACAGCAGCTTACCAGGAGGGGAAGATGCACACTTAGTGCCATGGTGGTACAGGAAAGGTATGGGGTGCAGACTGAAGGACTCCTGACTGCTCTCTTGGTATGAGTGCCAGGGTGTGGGCTGGTGGCCATACAACATATGGCATATCTGTACAACACCCATGCAGCAACATCTGTTCTGTCTCCAACACGAGTCCATTTTTGGTGTCACCACAGTTCATTTTATGTTATCCTCTCACAAAATGAGGTTTCACTTGGTACACAGACAGTTACATGCCAACGGGCTGTGCTACAAGGTAACATGCACACCTGAGCCTGCAGTGACATCACAGAGCTGATACAAGAGCACTATTTGCACTTTGAAAGAGACAATCTGTGCAGTACTTTGAGGAGGGTAACTATGCAGATTAATGAGCAACAGCCTGCAGCAGTTCTTTTAGTTTTGTTTCTTATTCGTATCGACCATACTACAGCTTCTGGCTTTTAAAACACTACAGTAGCCATTTCCATTGAAGTTAAACACATTAAAACAACTGACATGTAGACGAAACATGAGGAGCTCCGATAGAACACGCGCAGAACACGTACTCTGAACACAGCTGTGCTTTGGCTCTATTGTTGTCATATCGTATTGGGAAGCACACCTCCATCACATGCTGGCAGCCCAGGAGGGTGCAACAAGAAAGCTGCCCTGCCTCCTGACCACAAGGGTGAGAGAAAGGTGCCCAAGTGAGCGCTATCACAGTGCTGCAATGCAGCAAAAGCTGCAAAGCCACACTGCTACAGGACATTAATAAAGACTGCATTAAGAATGTGTGTGTATGTATACACGTATATGTAAACATTCACACACATAAACAAAGTGTTTTTGACTACAATGGAAGCATCAGAATTTAAACTACAAAAAACAAGTCTAAAATTCATGGGAGAAAATAATATCAAATTTTCTGATGCAGTACCAACATCTCAGGGATAACCTTCCAAATTTTGTTCTCCTAATCCAGGACAGAGGCAATGTATTTAAAAGCAGATGTTACCCAACTGACCACCACCCTATTTGTTTGCTGCACCAGGACACTTGAAATGCACCACGGCTTCTAGGACCTCTCTCTCCGTGCAAGGAAAGCCCAGTAGGACACCAAGTGAGGGATCAGTACTGTGTGTGCTGAACACAGTTGTGGGTGAGAAGACAGGGGATACAGAGAGGATGAAGGAGTGTGCCTGAACGGCGCAGCCTGTGCCACTTCTCTGTCTACAGCTGTGGTTTCTGACTGATCAGCACCTGTCTGGGCACCATGAGCCTCTTCCTTCCCAGTGCTTTCCTTACTGCCTTGCCTAAAGCTAGGTACTCAGGAAGCACTCATACAGCACTCCTCTTTGCACTGAGTTGTCAGAACCATACATCTGCCCACTGTGATATTAATTGTACTGCCTCATTATGTTCAATGCAAAGGCTAAGTCAAGATGTTTCATACTAAGTGTAAAGAGTTAGCACCTCTCTTCAAGGAAGTTTTACAGGCTACGGAAGAAAATATTAGGCCTTCTGAGACACCCAGAGTGATAAAAATGTAAAAAAAAGAAAAAAAAAAAAAAAAAGAAAATTAAGAAAAACAAATGTATGATCCCTTTGATGTGCTGGCCTTACAGTACCTGAAGCTGGTACAGCTTAGCAGAGAGCACAACAGAGTTTCTTCTCTTAAAAATTTTACAAGAGTTTTTCTTTCGCAACTGCTCAGGAATCTATTTTGCCTTCAAAACATACTAAGAATCATTTTATGATGCAGGGAGACCATAAATGCCAAGTGTGTTTTCCTTAAGATACATTTTCATTCCAGCGTGGCACTCATCTACTTAATCTATTCAAACAACATGTGAGAATCAGTTTATGGAAAAAAGAGAAAAGAGAAGAAGAAAACTAAAAGCCTTTGTATGCATCAGCAGGATCCACTTGGGCAGCTGCAAGAACAAGGCTGTATTTGTGCCACTTTGCTACCACAATGCTGCCCTGAGTCAGCCTTGTAACAGAGATGGAAAATCCCCACGGAATGATATGTCACAGCATGGGGCCCTCTGATTAAAATACTCTGGCCCACGAGTTCCATGTTATTTCAGATAACAGATACTAAGCAACAGGGAGACACAGCCAGGCCCTTAACAAGCCAAGAACACAAAGCACTGTCAGTTGCATGCTGCAGGATGATGTGCGTCTAGAAGAACAGCCAGACTCTTTTATTTATTTGGGCTGTAGAAGACGGTCAGTACCACAAGCTTAAAAGCTCATGTGTGTTTTCTGTAACAAAAAGTGAAGCTTTCCTCTCCATGTCTGAGTCAGCAATTAGACTATGCAGTCTTTCAGCTACCCCAAGGACAAAAAGCAGTTTCTCTGGCTTTCTGGACAACTACAACTAGCAACAACGTGTTTAAGATTTCTAACTTATAAGCCTGAAAGCACAGCCTGAAGTACAATATGTTCCTGCTGCTTGGAACGCTGGTACCAGGATGCCACAGGAACTCCAGTGGATCCTTCCTGTCCAGGTCCTGAAGCAGAGACAATCCCACGCCTAGTGATCAGGAGATGAAGATCCACACACTCTCCTCCTGCACAGTGCACAATGCACGACAGGAAAGGTTTGGCTGCTGCAGACCAACATGACTGTGGACATGGACAGCAGATACATGTAGTGCAGTACAGGACTAAGCATCTGCTCTAGTTCCAGCCTCCAGCAGGAAGCTATGAAGGAGCCGCTGGATCCTTGCAGGAGCAGCAGGCAGGTAGGCAAAGAGAGGTGATGTCAATGTCACAGAGATGAGAGAGGGCTGAACTCAGAAGCGCACACATTCATCCCAGGGGGAAGGTAAAGTCAGAGTCGCTGGGCCCACAACTGCTAACAACACCCACAGAGTACTTGAAAAAGCTGACAGGGTGAGTTTTCATGACAGGTATCATATTCCCACTCTCCTGAACCCTACAGAATGTTACATGCACTCTACAGGCTTCAGTACCTCCTAAAACTCCTGAGTGAAACTACTCCATATTCACTTCAGAGAACACTATATGGTACTTGCTTTACACTAATTAGTTACAGTCTTGGAGCTGGCTTTTAAATAGCAGCCCAACAAATAAGCAAACATGAGATAATACAAGAAAAGACAGGAAGAAAAGCCTGCTGTTAAAGATAATGCTCTCAGTGATAGAAAATAGCCACTGCAACAGTGTACTGCAATAGTGAACCAGGTATTCTTGTTCCTTTTCTACTTTGGAGTGGTGGCTGCTGAAATTCAAACGCCTTTCAAACAGGCTTTGTTACCAACTTTAACTGATAATTTACTTAAAAGCTGTTTGCCCTTCATCCATTCTGTCCACCTGCTGTTGAAATAAACTCTCTGAAATAGCTGGACTCAACTGGACTCAACTTCCTAGCACAACAGGCTTTTAGAGAAATCATCTCTCCTGTGTTCTGTATTTTCTCTCTTCTAAGGCAGTGCTGTTCCAGCTGTGTTATTCTGACTGATCCAAGGAGTTCTCTGCAGCTCATGTCTTTGCCTTTTGTACAGAGGTTACTGTAGGTATTAACTTAAAACAACACAGTTTAATTTATGGAAGGATGCACCAAGTTTTTCTATGGAATAATTTTCTAAAAGAAAAAGCAGGGAGGACGGGAAGAGTCTTTGTGAGAGCAGAAGCAGGAAGCTTGGCATCTCATAATCTTTCTTCGGCCCTGGTGGCCAAAGACACAAAAAAAAAGGGCAACAGTTTATGGAAGAGCAACCCAAAGAAAACATCTCAAATGAGGCAAGTGGTACATAACAGTTACTTGTAACAACGAGGCACTATCTCTGAAAGACTAAGTAGAACCCAGTACTATCAAAATGTAATGAAGGCACACTCATAAACAACGCTTCTTCACCAGTTGTCAGCTCGCTTTTACCGAGCTATCTTCAGTTGTGCTGCATCCATTCTGAGCACAGGTCTCTGTTCAGGTCCTCCTCTGCATGCTCACATGCTATCCACTCTCATCTCTCTCAGGCTTCCAGTTTTTTTTTTTTCTGCTTGGATTTTTTCAACATACGAACCTAAAACGCAAAGTTTTTAAAGAAAATGAAGGAGTGTTCAAATATCTGGAGTTGAAATATGTGTTCATATCTAAGTGTTCAAATATCTCAGACCTGCTAGCAGGTCTAAGACAACTAATACACGAGTAAAGAGTTGAACTGCAAAAAAAAAATAAAATTAAAATACATAGCTGAGTGAAACACCCACCCTTAGTGCTAGGATTTAATGCTTTTTACATAAATAAATAGGCCCATGTAGGTATATGTACATAGTGTGTACAGAAGTGTGTACGTGCATATCTGTCAATGGACAAGCATAGAAATACACATGCATACAGGTAACTTTGACAGTCACCAGCCTTAAGGACAGAAATATTTCTCACTGGAAAGCCAATTTAAGCTTGCATCTCTCCCTCCCCAGTCCCAGCCCTCAGGCTTAACATATTCCCAAACACTGAAGTTATGATCCTCTTTTTAACCCATTTCTTGCCTACAAGCGCCATTTTTTTGGCAGCTTTCCTAATGGGGCAATGTGGTCTCTCAGACTGCCCATGGCAACAAATTTCTGTGAATTAAAAAGGCTTCCTTAAGGTTACACACAAAATGTTGATTTCACAATTTCAATACGAAAATGAAAGTTAATGCTTAGGTAGTCGATGCTCTTTTTCTTCTGTATATACACACTGAGACACTAGGAATAAGCAGACACTAATGAACTCAAAAGCCTCTTTTTCTCAAGACTCTCCTCCCCCACTGTTCAGTTTTCTCCTTTGTTGCTTTCGGACATATCTTTCCCCCACCAGCACAGCCAGCAGACTCTTCTGTCCTCACTCACTGGAGTCCTACCACGGCCCTCATAACTACCATCAGCTTCAGGGCAAGCAACACCACCTGCACATCTCAGTAAGGGAAATAAATGGAGTCATTTGGCTGGAGCTCAGTTTCTACCTTCTTGAACACAATCCTCATCTGAGCCACTGGAGAAGGCTGTCAAACAACTCTCTGTAGAAATGGCTGTTCACTCACCCAACAATGACCACACGGTGTTGACTAGCTCTTCTGAAGTTAAGAACACAACTGATGAGCAACATAACAGACCAACATCACTGAAGGAACAAGGTCAGTTTTTTGAGACAAACTTAGAGCCATTACCTTTGGTCCTGCAGCAGAAATAATAATCTGTCCTGGGGCTTGAATCCAGGGCTCTCCATCAACTTGAACTGGAATTGGCTTTAGGAGCGTTACACGAAAATATGAGCCCTGGGCTATGCGGATGCCTGAACGAAAACCACTCTGGACTTGACCCTGTTAAGAAGTAAAAGCCAAGGTTATCAACCACCCCGATAAACAAGAAGCACAAGTATTAGCTGCACATGAACTGGGTGAATACAATTTTATTCTTACTGATATTTTAAGTTTCAAGTACAAGAACTGCTTAAGCAAAGTAGGCATAGGATGCCTTTAAGGATGCAAAATTAATTATTTAAGTTACTTTATGGACAAGAACTCAGTGCCTGCCTGCTGCCAGAGGCCAAATAACTTTACACAGTTACTTTGAACTTTCCTGTTGGCAAAGGAGCACACACTCAGAAAAGTCCTGTTTGCTTTTACTTCCCTCCTCCATAAAGTAGTAAATTAATTTAAAACACCTAACTAAGCACAGACTGTGGTGCAGAATTCCAAAATCTGAAGGTACGTTATCATAAAACACAGAGGAGCTTTGCCATACTCAACTCCATATTCGTCTTCAACTACTGGATCAGCGTTAACCACAGAAGTCAACTTTGCTTCCAAAATTTGTCCTGGTGAATGTGTACAGATACCAAACACGAAGGCCAAAACCTTAACACAAAAGTAATGCATTCCATAACATCCATGTGTGTTTGTGTCCCATGCCTACATACGCATGTAGCCTCTGAACCACACTCTTTTAACATGCTCTTCACAATTCTCACTCTTTTCATGCAGCCATGAGTTTCTTCACTTTCCATTCTGTCTGCTGTCGTCTTATATCTAAATACGGGTCTTCCAAGGAGGCTAACACACAGGCTACCAGGCCCTGCAGCCAGGAATGGGCACAGCAATTACAGCTAACTCCTGAACATCTCTTTGCAGACAGCTGATGCTGCCGTGAGCTCTGTTTATGGTCTATAACCATTTCTGTACTACATAACAAGAACCTGAACAAATAATTCTATAATAATTCCAGCACTGATGCATACCTGCTAGGACTGTTCACCTTTCAGATGCAGTTCATTATGAAAATAAATCAATCTGAGAAGAGTATATTTACCAGAGAGGCTCACTGAAATGTATTTCCTCTATTTGCAGCAGAGCGACAACCTACCATGTGAACAACGCCAGTGACACCAACAACTTCCAGCAGGCCATCATCAATGCGTGGTTTCTCAAAGCGCTCATCACTGTCAGTGCCCCAGAGATCAGCTCCAGACCCCCAGCTGCACAGAGAACACACACAGTGACCAGCCCACCTGGGACCTCTTCTCTGTCAGGCTTCAAAACCTCAGCACTCTGCTCATCTCCAGAGGGAGGGAGAAGTCGAGCTTTCCTGCACTAAGAGCAAGAAATGCTCTCCTAGAATTTGGAAGCATTCTGTCGAGGTCGTTGGGGAACGAAAGAAACTTCTGCATTTTGTGCAGTATTGACCTTCTTCATTCTTATAACTTGCTTATTCTTTAGGTGCACTGCCTGCCCAGTGCTAACCCTGATCTTCTCCACAGCTCTCGTATGCAACATATGCATGAGTGTGCACATTTCTGTATGTGTATATAAATACAAGTGAACCACAGAATTATCCCACACTGGATGGGACCCACAGGAATCACCATATCCAACTCCTGGCATATGAATGAAAAGATGAAACACATTCAAAGCAGACTGAAATCACATACAGAGAGGTTTAAGGCTAGAGCATATTTGAAAAAAAAACAGTATAGCTGCACTAATGCATTGCTGTTATTACACAAATTAAAAAACATCACTCTTATCACCAGCAAATTTAAGGAAGTCACATTTCCTACAGCTTTCCCTCCAGCTCCCTGCTGGTGTCTGTGCAGTGTCTGCAACAATGCCAGCATTTTCAGAGGTGTGGGCATTCCACAGCTATCCAGAAAACAGCATCACCAACTCCATACACATCTGTCTCCAGTGATGATACAGTTACTAATTACTGTTAGGACACAGGAGAAGGAGCAGCTGTACTGGGTTTTGCACTGGGAAAACAAGGTAATAACACCTTTTATTGGAGCACGATTGTGAGTTTTAAAGGGTCAGAAAAAAACACTGTTAGAATGGTGTTGAGAGACTCCACAGGCATCACTGCAAGCCCAGAGCTTGGCAATAACCAAAATTACACTTTAACAATGACCTGCCAGTCCACACTGTGGAGATGCTCAAAGAGAACGCACCACTGCCACATGTATAGGCAGGTACGTCTCCACAAAGGTTACTTTCTCTCCTTTTTACCTGGGTATGTTAATAAAAATGAGTCCTTCTATGTTTGGTAGCTCCACCTCTCGCTGGTCAACCTGAAGCTTTATGTCCTTATGAAGGTTTCTGGTATGGCTTATCTTCTGCAGCCCAACTTTCACATAAACTCCTTTGTTGTGAAACCTAGGAGCAGACAAGCATCATGTCAGCACACACTAGCACTGTTCTCAGCAGGTATGCTTGAAGAGTTCTTTGACTAAAAACCTCTATGAACTCTTACAGCTTTATTACAGAAAGAAAGCTAAGCCACAAAGTGCTACCTAATACATCTTTTATTTAAGAGAGGAACTGTGCTGTGAAGGCCCGTGGAGATACAGAGATGCAGAAAGGCAATGCCTCTTTGACAAGTAAACTTTTGGGCTGAAAAACTGTAATGCTGGTTAGGACCTCGGAGTCCTCATGGAACATTCTGAACTGCTTCATCATGCGCTGACAAAATAATCAAAGCACAAAGTCAAGGCACAAACACTTCTGAGTTTGGACTTTATGTATTGCTCGTTCAGTTAAGCCAGGCTCAGCTGTGGAAACTGAAAATATGCTTTGTAGTGTTAATCAGTGACAGAGCTCTATGGTATCTAATTTTGGAGTAAAAAAAGATGAGGAAGATTTTACGGCATCCCTAGAGACGTCAAAATATTTTAAGTTATGTAAACAAACACTGGTATTTTCTTCTATAATGGAAACACTGAGATATGCAGCAACCTTAAAGAGCCCTGAAATAAAAAGCATCAATTTCCATTATTTGACCCTGCGAGCACAGCGCTGTCGCTGGAATCCAACCCACAGAACATCCCTAACATCATGTCTGAGTTATGTTCATGTGGTGACGACAGCCAGTTCAGCACGTGGCTCCAAGTCCACTCACCAGGCAGAGACTGTTCAGTTCTTTCAAACTATTACACTGGGAATGATTCACTGTACATGTTAACAGTTTTAAAAAGTTGAGATAAAGATATCTGATGTAAGACCATTGGGCATCTGCCTCCACTCCAGACAAGGCCAAGAGATGCGTCTGTGCTAAAACAGGCTTTGTCTAATTTGAATGTATTAACTACAATTGAAAAATAATACAGCTAAGAAACAAAACACTTTAAGTACCACCAAGAAATCAGAACTTCAGTTACATCAAGAGAGAACCTGAGGAAACAAAAAGAATACGACAGAGAGCTGTAACTGCAGACACAGTTTTCAACTGCGTGACTGCAAAGAAAGCACTATAGACCTCAGAGTCCACGGGACACGCTGGCACACAGCAAAGAGCAAAAACTGCCAAAGACAAAAGCCTATCACTACATTCTTCTATATGCATTCCATTTCAGCTAGGAACTGTGTCAAGACACAGAGGGAAAAAAAAAAAAAAGAGAAAATTAGACTTCTGTATCATTACCATGCCAAAATCTACCTTGTGGCTTTGAAGGGGGCAGACTTTATGATTAAAAGTTAGCCAGGCTTGGGAGAGTGAACCTTGCACACCCAAATAGACAGAGATACTGCTCTTTTTTGAGTATCCTCATGTAGGGCATGATTTGGTGGAAGGAGTGCCAACCAAAGTCATCAGTCTGTTGCTAACTCTGCTGAACAACAAACTAACTCGCCCATTTGGCAGAAAGAAGCATCATCTTCTAAAGTAAACCCAAATATAGCGTTCAGATAGTAGCTGAACCACATTTAATTGGCAATATAGGGAAGACTAGTCATCTTCGAAGCACTTTATTTGTGCTCACTGGCTTCAAGGTCTGTACTGCAACGTAAGGCTCACACTGCAGCCACTGCTGTGAATTGCACTGTGGATGAGGGGGAGAGCAGGGCCTCCTGTGCAGGGTTGTCCCCATGGAGCCACGACTCTCTGCATAAGCTCGGCTGCAACACTGCACCATTATGTCACCCCAGAATTATTTGGAACGTTCTGGAGTACAGATACTGAGGTAACATCCCACTGCTCTGATTAGTGTGGAGACTTGGCCTATTCAGCCCAGGAATGGCCCTTTGGTTTGTTTTTCTGCAAGCACTGCACTACAGAAACAGCCAGCATTCAAATATGAATACTAAGAATGAAGGCAGATGCCCTGATCCTCAGTTTTACACCATGGGAACACTCTCATAAAACCTGACACCCAACACACAGAAATCACCACTGCCAAAACACCGTGCTGTGTTTGCAACTGATCACCGCTGCACTGTGAGCTACCAGACCCAGGAATGGAGTCTGGAGTCTGCAAAGACACCGCACAGCATGGCGCCAGGGTGCTCAGAGTTCTCACAACACTGACCAACCTAAGGTATCGAATCAGAGAGAGCACACATGCGCATTTTCTTCCATGCAGACTCTGACTGCACCGTCCAACATCCCCATCTTGCATGCAGCACTGCTTGTGTGACAGCTACTGCTGCATTTGGTGTTCAATCACCATGCTTTTCAGTTAATTCACTGAAAAAAAGAAGGGTGAGCTCATCTGGCTGGCAAGAGAGTGTGCATTTGCATATGCTGGGAAAGGGGAAAGCAGCAGTTTTAACAGTTATCATTACAGACGCTGAAAGGCAGCAATTGTGCCAGCAGCATTAGTCTGCAGAAGCTGCTCGTCCCTGTGAAACAATACTTCAGCATCAATTGGTAATTCATACTTCTTTCTCAGACCCTGAATCACAGAACCATACAGTCTTTTAGATTTGCAAAAAAAAAACCCCAAACCACCAAAGCGCTGTTTTTCCCACACGCTCTCCAAGATATTCTTGCACCATGTCCAAATAGGCATGTTGAAGGTCTGCAAGAGGGATATCAAGTCACTGCTCACTGCACTGCAGATGCTGCACACCACGTGATGCTAAAGATGAGACAGATTAAAAGCGCACAGGGAAATAAAGATCAAAGGATAACTCCTAAATATTGTGTCAGTAAGGAGAACATCAGTATCTTACTCAACACTTTAGGAGATATATGAGCAACATCTGCATTGATAAAACATGCAAGAACGGTGAGATCAGAGAAGATTCTTAATAGATGAGACTGGAACACTATGCAGCTGTAATAGCTTGTTCTGGCAACTGAGAGGATATTAGCTTGCGAACATACGGAGTAAAGAGCAGTCAAGAACAACTCCTATGAAGAGTTACTGATTAATTACACAAATGTGATTTTTTTCTCTCATCGGGTTCAATAATTACAGGAACAAAACCAAGTGCTGTTATTGATTCACCTGCATGCTTTTTATCAAAGAAGGGCTTGGGCTGGAAGGAATCCCAAGTATCACCAAGTTCCAAGTTTCACTAGCCAACCCTCAGATCAAGTGCTGGATCAGGTTGCCCAGAGCCCCATCCAACCTGGCCTTGAACACCTCCAGGGATGGGGCATCCACAACCTCTCAGAGCAACCTGCCCCAGCACCTCACACCCTATCAGAAAAAAACCTCCCCCCTGACATCTAAATGCCCCCTCCTTTAGTTTAAAACTCCTTTGGTTTTAAAACTATCTTGTCCTATCAAAATCTACCCATGTAGAAATTTGATTTCCCTCCTGTTTATAATCTACCTTTAAATACTGGAAGGCTGCAGTGAGGTTCCTCCTTCTTCAGACTGAACAAGCCCAGTTCCCTAAACTTTTCCTCATAGGAGAGGTGCTGCAGCCCCTGATCATCTTTGTGGCTCCTCTGGACCCTCTCCAACAGCTCTGTCCTTGTACTGGGGGCTCCAGCCCTGGACGCAGTGCTGCAGGGGCCTCACAAGAGCAGAGCAGAGGGGGACGATCACCTCCCTGTCCCTGCTGGCTGCCCCTCTGCTGGTGGAGCCCAGGACACCATTTGCCTTCCGAGCTGCAAGGGCACACTGCTGGCTCATGGTTAGTTTTCATTCCTAAGCCCTTCTCATCAGGGCACCTCCCAGGGACTTCTTCTCCCAGTTTGCATGCATAACTGGGATTGCTCTGACCCAAAGTACAAAACCTTACTGCACTGCCTCGCTTGTGACTCAGAGATATTTTAAAAATTGTAATGACCAGCATGCATGCAGATACTGCCACAGCACTGCATGAGGGTGGCAAACACACAGCGTGCAGCAGCATTGCCTTCTCTCCTGCTAAAGGCTTTCAGTGGGATATTTCCACTAACTTGAAATTTTACTGAATTTGACATTGAAGTCATTGGCAAGTAAGTACAGTGAATAATAATAACAGGGCTTCCAAAAAACTTATCTTATGTTCTCTCTTGGAACACAAAGGAAAAAAAAAGGAAAAACAAAAAGCCAAACAAATTGTACGCCTAAGAAGTTCATGGCTTTTTTAACTCCTGCCTGTTCCAGTTTTGCCTCAAGCAACATTATTTGTGAACACTTGTAGCAAGATTATCAGCCACAGCATAAATTGGAAGCTCTGGGATACTACATAACTTCCACCTCCCCTTTTCTGTTTTCCCCAGGATTACCTGCTATTAAATTTCCCTGGTTCTTCTTCTCTAGCATGATGAAAGTCCAAGCTCAACTCTGCATCAATGCCAAGACCGCAGTAATTGTTCATCTGTACAATCTGTCAAAAAAAAAATAAATAAATAAAAAGGGGAAGAATTATTTGTATTATTTCCTCAAGGCTTACATTCCTAAATGCAGAGGTTCCAAAACTCTTCAACAAAAGGAAGACCCGTAGATTATTCTTCCAAGTTATTTGCATCTTGACAAATTCAGGAACGTTTTCCAGAAAAACAGCACTAAAAATAAAGCAGTTGTTTATACGTACTGTCATTATTCCCAAGTTATTACGAATTTCAACACTTAATCTTATTTCAAGAAATGAGTATGATAAGGCAGACATAAAAATAAATGCAGAAATAAAGCCAACCCAGCTTCTCAAAGCGAAGAAGTTCTATGCAACAGCTACATATAAATTACTAAACACTAACACCACTATTATTTTTGGCAGCAACCCCATGCCACGAGTTCAGAACTTGACTTCACCTACTCAGCTGCATTTTAAATAGCTCCCTATATAACAACCTCAAGGTTCTGCAGATCCCTACTGTTTTTCCTATTGATCCTTCCTTTGTATGCCAGCTCACTCCACAGCTTTTCTATGCCAGCTCTTGATTCCCACACCTTCAGTCTCTAAGAAGCAGATCAGGAACACTCAGGGCAGACCTAAATAAAAATACCCAGAACATCAGCAGCTTAAGTTCTCTGACCCACACAATGCCTGTGACTTTCCAGCAACTACACAAAAAATGTTAGACAAGGACTACCATTATTACAGCTTTCTTTTTTCTTTTCGCTCCCCCTTCTTCTACCCAGTTTCTTGATTCTGTCAGAAAATAAACAGAACCAGTATCCACAAAAGCTCTGAAATCACCATTCACAATCAACGCCTTTATTTTCCTCAACAGAGACAAGAAATGCAAACCAAAGTTCAGGGCCTTTTCCTCCAAGAATATAAAACAGACGCTGCATTTACAGCAGCACGAAGGCAGTGTGATGACAGGAGGATTTACCTCCTCTGTATTTCTGTAACTTACAGTTATTTTTTGAGCTGTAACAAGAAAGACCACACTAGTCTAATACGCATTTTTTTGCTCAAGTTTCACTAGTCTTATGGGAAGTGTTTGGCCTCCCTTACTTGAGAAATGCATTTCTCAAATGTAAATGCAAAACAAATAGGCATGCCATTGACAGGTAAATCTTCACATTAATGTGCTATCAGATACTTTTTGCCGAGCAATAAAGAAAGGTGTTCTGCTACCAACCATCCCACCAGAACTGAAGAGCTGGATCCAGGCACAGCACTATCTTCACTAAGAAATACTAAGGCCCAAGCACAGGTAAGTGAGCAGCAGGAGATCAACCATGCCAATAACTGCATTTCTTCTGACTTCAAGAGAACGAGTGTTTCTGCGAGTCAAACCCAAGCCAAACCTCATCTCACCTTGGGGGGCTCAGGTTCTGCCATGCCATTCTCTGCACCTTCAGCGGGCTCTTCAGCATCCAACAGAATAGTCCAGCGGTCCATCAGAACGTCGTCTGCTTCATCCACAGAAACCAAGATGGAGTAGGGGTCCTCCCCACTGTAGCCAGCTCCCCAGCGCAAAACTCGTCCTAAGTCATTACCTGGGCACCAACAAAAAGCCCCAAAATGTGACGGCATTTTTAAGTTAGCTGTAAAGCACCAACAACTCCGTCAGCTCTGCTCTTTAAATAACTGTAAAGTGCTCAAAGTAAGTCATGAAAGCAGCACAACTAGACTGAAAAGTCAGTCAACCATAAAACATATCCCAGCATTACGGCTGCCTTTGTGTCACACACAGATATTCTGCTTCATTTGAAAAATTCTGAAAAACGCAAAGGAAGAAACTGTTACCAAGTCAGCACACAGCTGAATTCACAGCCCCGCAGTGCAGCACTGGTTGTCAAGGGGAGAATATTTTGGCCTCTCCAAGTGCTATCCACTCAGACATGGCCACAGCAATACCGTAGCTCCTTCTCACTCAGGAAGCACAACCAGCTGGCAAGCAGATCCCTGTGCATGCTATCCACAGCTGGCTACCGAGTCCTGGCATCCTCAGCAGTGGTTTGTCAGGTGGATACATGAAGGCAAACCTTCTGGAGGATAAGCAGGCACAAGGCCTCAGGCAGGGATCCATCTGGATTTCCAGCTGCTGGACCAGTGCAGAAGCTGCACGCAGACCAGTCAGCAGCGACGTGCTGGGCCATTGAATGCCTCTCTCTAAGCCACATCCCAGCTGGATAACTTCTCCAGGGACAAAACAAAGGGAATATTTACTGAAGACTACATGCATTTAACTTTGCGGCAGGCACACCTTCAGACTGGGTAGGAGAGATCAGATCCACACTATACTAGAAAACAAGCTTTAAAAGAATGTGGGTCAATACCTGCTGAACACAAGCTAATAGAACCCTGAGCCACGTGGGAAGATGGTTCCTGCTGTCTGCCTCCAAGCCCATGTTCCCATGTTCATTACTTAGGGCTTATGCCCATGACAGTCCCTCCTCCCAGCAATTAGCGCTCCCAAACACAACACAGAAAGTCCACGGAGAATGAAGGCAAGGTCTTCAGCACGCACTGAGCAGTCCTCAACCTAGCGCTTGTCCCAGTTCTCACCTGTTCCCAGAGGCAGGATGGCAACAGAAGGCTCTGAGCACACCAGCTTGTGCCTGATCTCCTCCAGTGCACCAAGAACCCAACCCACGGTGCCATCACCTCCGCACACCAGCACTCGGAAGGAGGGGACTTTGGAGAACGTATGAAACCTCCATTTAGAAACAAAGCCAAGGGGAAAAGAAGCGTTACAACGCAGTACAAAAAAAGCAGCCCCTACTTATGTTATTTAACATAACACATTATAGCTGAATTCTTAAAAAAGAGTGAAAACCACACTCTCCTACGACTTTTTGCAGCTGGAGACCAATTGTTAATCACTTGTTTCCTCACCAAATAGGTCAAATTGTTCAGAGTTTCCAAATGAACATCTTAAATCTTTGCAGAGGTTTTGAATTTTTTTTTACTTAGTCATTCCTGAGCTGCCAAGTGTGGAATGTTGATAGGACTTTTTGTTCATAGTACTATTTTGTTTGTTCTCACTCTTTTTGGCCTTTCATCCTACACAACAGGACTGCAAAATAATTTCTACTCACATCTCACGACAAGCAGTAAGCAAGGAGAAGCATTCTGCTGTACATCTACAGAAATACTTCATGGGGAAAGCAAAATGAACTAACTACCACAGCTGCAGTCTCAACTACGTTAGAAACATAACAAAATTACAAAACTCAGACCAAAAAGTTTGTGCAACTTGTTTAACTTGCTTCCTGCATAGGCTACATTTCTCTCTTGAAAGCATTTGTTTCGAAGGTTGAGTCACAAGAGTTCTTTGTTAAAACGCAGTGCATAACGAGGCTACTCCAAGTAGGCTGCAATCACTGCCTTCAGTTTTATGAAGTGTTAACAAAATGGTGCTGATTAAATCTAGTAATCACTTAGTGCCTCCCTGCAATCACACTACGTTCTGTATCTCAGGGTGAGAAACGCTGCAGCTGTGACTGGGCAGGCCCCGTTAATTCTGCAACTGTGGCCAACTTTCAAGAGTCAAAATAGAAAACTTTATTATACTTCCCTGTTCGTTTTCCACGGCATGTTAGAAGAAATGAAAGCAAAAATGAGCACTTTTGTAAGGCAACATGACATTTTTCTTTTGGTATCCATTTATTTACAAAAGACTACTGTTTTCAGTCATAAGTGTATTTGCATTAATTGTAGAGGACACGTGAGTTTCCTAGGCGTGGGATCTGTTAGACTTGATAAACATACATACATCGGGAACTAATCTGTTCTCTGCACAGAAAAGGAAAGTCTGTTTAAATACCAGTAAGAACCAGTCTGATTCTCTACTCTGCTGTCCAAGCAAAGAACAGACACAATTAATATCCTTACAAGAACAGAATCTGATCTTGCCTGAAGAAAAGCCATCACAAAACACCTAACAAAGTCACCATCAATAACCAGAAAAAACATTACAACATACCCAGGCAAAGGACCACCATTGGTAAGCTCAAAGACCTGATGTGGATTCAGCAGCTTTCTGAAGCAGTACAGCAGATCCCGGCCTTTCAGACCACCGCTTTTTGGATTCACAAATACGAGCAGTGGCCAGCAGTTCTGCGGGATCTTGGAAGCCTGGATGAAGGAAAGAAAGCATTAGCCAAAACCACAAGCAGGAAGGAAGATTACTACTGCATCTCAAAAGTCTTTACTGATAATTCCTTGATGCTTATGGAAAAAAAAAAAATCCAGATTCAATTAAAAAAAAAAAAGACTCAACACCCAGACAATTAACAAGGCTAGCTACTGATTTTATCTTTCTGGAAAAGCTTTCATTGATCCACTCCAACTATGCTCAAACTATTAGTTTGGCCTAACGTTAAAATGAAGGTATCACCAATGCCTTTCTTCCATATCTTCAGTAAAAAGTACATGAGAAAGAATAGTGTGAAGGATAAGGTCATTTCTAGCGGTGCTTATTGACAGGCCAAGGCACAAAGCAGAACACAAGCAGTTCCATGTGAACACGAGGGAAAACTTCTTTATTACTACGAAGATAACAGAGCACTGGAACAGGCTGCCTAGAGAGACTGGGCAGTCTTCTTCTCCAAAGATATCCAAAAACCCACCTGAATGCTTTCCTGTGCAAACTACTGTAGGAAACCTGCTTCAGCAGTGGGTTGGACTAGATGATCTCAGGAGGTCCATAGCATTCTGTGGTGCCATCCTTACACCACTGTGGCTGTCTGCTGGAGGGCTCTGCAAGTACAGAAGTGCTGTGGGCATCCTGATGCCCTTCCAGGAGCCCCACTGAGCTCAGTGCCTGCAAGCAGCAGGTGGGGACCTGATGAGACAGCCAATCCACTGCATGGGGATGATGGGGAGAAATATCCCCTCTCGACTGGTCTTCAAACATCCCATCATCCATGACTTACAAATGACTCTAGAAAGACCAGGAAGCATGAAGGCATCTTTTATTCAACCTGTCAGAGTGGTGGGTATAAACGATGAGGTGGGTATACATTAAAAGTCCATCAGGCGTTTCAGCAAGTGTGCTCTGAAACAGAAATGTCTGCCACAGTCCCTGAGCGGTGGTAATTTGTATTTACAAACTGGACAGCATTCAGGGAACACTAATTTGGCACACAGCTGACATGACGGTTCCGGGAAAAAACAACAACGGTAAAGAGAACTCAATTTAGACATGAATGATTCAAGGGGCAATGAAGAAGCAGCATGATGACAGCTTGCAGACATGTGAAGAGATCTGAACTGCAACAGAGGGAGGAGAAAGCACATAGACAGTGTGCTAACTGTCCATGCTAACTACCAGGACTGTGAACTGAACCTCAAGCTGCAGAAATGAGTCCACTTTACCAAGTAAAGGTGGGGAAGGAAACTGGCATCCACTGCTGAAATAGCCATGTTACTGCTGCATGTGAGCCAGCTCAGACACTGGAAAGCAAACAGTATTCTGGGGTTTGAATATTGACTTAAGAAATTTCCTCAAATGGTGCTTTTGTGGAGGAGCCAGGCACTAACCCTCTGCCAGATGCGTTAAGATACTGAAGCTGCATAAAAATCTGTCTCCTCTGCATCCTTGCTTGCATGAGAAGCATCCTCTGCCATCAACTGTGACTGCTAGGCACAAAGAGAAAACACAGCAGAAGTGTAATGCCAAGCAAGTGAGAAGGCTGACAGAGGTGAAACACCTTTCTTCTCTTCCCCCCCTCCTTCCTCTTGCTTTATTTTTGGCCAAAAAGAGACATTCTTGGTCTCAGACATAACTGTTCTGTGGGAGCAGAGAGTCAGGAGAGCCCAGAACATTTTTGAGCTGCTGGTGGAACAAGAGTGGTGAGACAACCACCCTCACCCGTACTGTGAAGAACAATGAGTCCAAATGGGCCTCACCTGCATGTTCAGGCTCCACTGGAAAGGAAAGGCACTCACCAAAGCCCAGTGAACAAAAACTGTAATACATTTACGCCTGCTAAGTATACGGAAGGGACCCTTGTAGCCAGTAAAGGAAATCTAAACAAAACACTGTGTGCCACTGCTGCAAAAAGGAAGCACTTCTTGCATGGCAAGGTCAGCAGCTCAAGGATGCTCACATCCAAGAAGAGGAGTGGATTTCCTCCCCTCAAGCCACCACAGGTATTATACAAACAGTAAGCAGAGGTTGGCTTTTCAGTCAAGCCCTTTTCGTGGCTCTATCAGCCACGTTCCACTGTGAAGACTCCCCTGAATTCTGCCAGCAAGGAAAGGCAGAGTGCTGCTGAATGGAAAAGTTGTTTTCCTCTCTTCAAACCTTTTTTACTTCCTAAATTTGAAAATTTCACCTCCAGTCTTTTCAGCTTGCTGAACAGGCTGTCTGGACCCTCTGCTGTGGTCCACGATCCAGACACTCGTGGTGTGTAACAAATGGATGGGTGGGAGGAATAAGGAGGAAAAAATGAAATAATACTCAGCTGCAAAGTAAACAAAAACTTTTACAGTGAAAGAATCAGAGAACAGAAACCAGCCCAAAACTTACACCCAACACCTTGCTAGAAGATGGATAAGAGCACTTGATTACCTTCTCTTTCTCAAGAAAGTAATTTTTAAAAATCCTGGTTGTGGATTAGAAGAGATACCGTAAGCACATGTCTTGTACTGCTTGCTTTTACAGACAGAATCCACACACTGGGTCTAAAAGCAAGCAGCTACAACCACTCACAAAGAACCTTGGGGAACTGTGCTGATTTCTGAGACGTGGTGAATCCCAACACATTCAAAAGCACAGCTGTGTTTTGGAAAGTCATACGAGACCTTACTCAAGCCCCATAACATTGCAAATACGTATTTACAGTTTCCACAAACCTGCCATCTAAATTCCATAGTTTCCAAGTGTCAGTACTGTACAAGAAAAAACAAAGGGCAACATCTATGCCGACTGCTGCTGAAAGTCACAAGCAGCAGCAAAGAGCGCCTGGAGCAAACAGGGTGCCTGCATGCAGCATACACTGAAGAGCCCTGCCACACAAACACAGCCTCCTTCCAGTATCTTCCAGCGTAAATCCCCAGTTACAACCATTCTGGGCTGAAAGCGGCGATGCAGACTGAACAAAGTATCCTAGGAAGGGCAGAAGCCTTCTCAAGCGTCACCCTTATGTTTAACTTGCTTCTCACCACTGCTTGTGGTTGAAGGGCTAAGAGGAGCTGCTAAATCCCTCTGAAGGACCAACCTGTAAGAAAACAGCTTTTCTGTAGGTTAAGAGCCCCAGAACAAATTCCAGGCTTGCACAGAAGATCAGAGCCGCCGCAGCAACGCCTGAAAGGCACAGGTCCCATGGAGAGCTGCGCTCCGCTCCGCGCAAAGCGGTGCGGGATGCTCCGAGCTGGGACGTGTGACTGATGCTGAGGAGCCCCTTCCTCGCTGTGCTGGAGGCGCAGCGCCTGCAGAGGAGCTGTGTGCGGGCAGGCACTCAACAGGGAATTCACCGCGTGTTTCTCAGAGGCCGCCAGCAGACGGCGTGTGACTGAGGCACTCTGCAAGGCACTGCACACTGCTCGACTTGCCAGGATCTGCACCGCGCAGCTCCGGGCTCAGCAAGATACCTACTAGTCGTGCTAATCCCCTCTGTGCTGCACATACCGTGCAGTCCTATCAACCACAGCAGGGAACAAGGCGTTCTGCACCCCAGGCCAGTCAGATCAAGGCCTATCTTCCAAGCTGCTTCCAGGAGCTACAGAGGTCACTCAGCAATGCAAAAACCAAACTTCTGCAATAAGACTGCCCGCAGCACCCCCCACATGCAAGGACTCCTGCTTCCATTCCTCCAGGAAGGAGGGCTTGAATCTACAGCCCTAAGCAAGGTGTCGGTGCCATCGGGGCAGCAGCTGTGCCGCACTGCAGCACCTCCACCAGCTGCTCCTTATCTTGGAGGAAACCAGAATGTGGGAAGTAACTCCTTGCAGGACTGTGGCCAGTTGTGATCAACAGCTGCTGGCAGATGTGACAATACCATGGAAGATCTGGGCTGGCTCTTTAGTAGGTGCACCAAAACCAGTGCGAGTACAGCGTGCACTGGGGATATCACAGACCAGCAAAGCACAGAGCAGATGCTCAAATGCTCCTTTACTTTTGTGTTTTCGTTGCATTTTAAGATGGCTTCTTCTGTTTCCTTCATCTGAAGTTGTAATTTGGAAAAATCACTGAGTAACGAAAACACTGTGGCCTTTCATTTACTACCAATTCTCCTTCTAAGACTACAGATCAGAACTTCATCCCCAGTTTCTTGGTACCTCATTCACAAGATGAACGACAGAGCATACATCCTATTACCCAATTCTCGTGAAGGTATTTCCTGTTGCTGCATTTAAATGATTGCATACATACAATACAAACAGGGCCTGGCAGTGTTACAGAATAGTAAGCTGGAAAGGACCTCAGCTGCTCATCCAGTCCAACTGCTATCACAGCAGGATCGACAACCACTCTTCAGTTTGCCCCGGCTAATTAGCAAACAGCAACAGCTGCGTGGCCTAAGCACAAACGGATGGCACTTGAAATGTTAATCATCTTTACTCTTGGCTCATTTTTAGTGAGATGACAAAGCATGAGTGCTCCAAAAGTAATGCTTCCGATTTTATTACTTTGGCCCACGACAGAGGCAGATGTTAGTGGTATGGCAGCAGAGGTTACACATTCCCTCTAAATTTTGTTATCGTGACAGATATCAGCAGAAGGGAACGGTGATGTGGAAAACAAGCCATATTCTGGACAGCTATGCACAACTCATCCCATGAAATGAATAGCAACTCAATTAGCTCATCCAAGCAAACTGGTGGTTTACGACCATGGAACTGTGCAAAAAGCTGAGCAGCAGTGTGGCAGCATGAGTAGTATCCCAGAGTTTTTGGCAGGTGAGTCCCACAGTGCTCACAGAGGAACAGAAGGAACATCGTATGCAAGTCTGTCACAACCCATTGAATGAATGCAAGTTGAAAGTGACATTTTCCTAGATCACTCCTTTATCAGTGACAACAACTGGTGTCACCTACAAGAGCCAGAGCCAAAACAGCAGTCCACAGAGTGGTGACACATGAATGCCCCATCAGAGAGAAAGCTTCAGCTGGAGCCCTCAGCAGGTAAAGTGATGTGTGATGTGTTTGGGATAGCAAAGGGCTGATCTGACTGAGATGAAGGGTTGAACTTCCAGAGTCAAGCTGCAGAAAAATACAGTTTTTCTCTTGCAACAGTCTAATACCAGGCCCCACAGCAGTGTGAGGTACATTGCCAACCATGGTGGGACTGTCCTGCTACCCACTGCATCGTCTGGATTTGGCAACTTCTGACTTCCATCTGTTTGGGCTGATGCAAATATGGTTTGTATGGGCAACATCCTCCTAGCAAGAACACTGTCACAGCAGCTATGGAATTGAAGAAGGGAGGGTCAGCTCCACTGGTGCAGATTTTTATGAGCACAGCATTCAGGCTCCGGTTCATCACTGGCAAAAATGAACAGCTAATGATGGTGACTATGATGAAAAACAGTGTTTTGTGTCTGAGAATTTTCTCTATCAAATAGTGTTGATGTGCTCTTTGTATCTAGTTGTAGAAGCCATGAAAATAAATAGCAGGCATTACTTTAGGAGTGAGGTATGCATAAAAAGGATGTGCTCAAATAGAAAGAAATTGTACGTGTACACATACAGCCCTTCTCTCCTTCCATATCAGAAATTCATCCACTCAGTCCCCTCAAACAGATTTTCTTAGAAATAACTTGTATCAGGTAAATGATAGCATTATCCATGTTTTCAGTTCGACATATCTGATGTCAGGAGTCCAGACACACAATCAACAGAGTAGATAAATTCAACTTCACACACTGTACACCGCATGTAGGCTCGTCTCTGTGCTTCGCTCTTTTTGTTCTGCTCCCGGTAACAAGAAGAGTTGAAACCTACTTAGAAGTAAGATTTGTTTCTAACTATCTCACAAAACATAACACCCACATAATCACCCACATTATCACTCTTCTTTTGGAGGAGGGGTAGTACGTCATATTGCCAGCTAAATGTAAGCACTGCCACTAGCATTTACTTAAATAAAAACACTAGCCACCAGAAAACTCTGACAAGCACAGGAGTCGTAATATAGTAGGCATGTAAGCATGCAGCTACCAGCCTTGCTATTGCTATTGCACTTGAGATCCTCCCACCTGAAGCTATGTCAGTTCCCACTGCTGTGAAGTTTTCATCCTTCTGTGAAGTTTTAAACAAGGCAAAATAAGACTTTCAGTTCTTTTGCCATAGTACAACTCCAGAAAGACAGAAACTGCAAGATGCTCAGCAGAAAGCAATTAGGGCTACACTGACTTCTGGACAGAACCTATGTTACCTGAGTTCAAAATGACTTTGCTCAGTGAACCATTTCCCTCTCTCTATCCTGAATCTGCTTCATTAATACAAAGCCTATTAGGAAACCACGGGACTCACAGGAAAGTGAGCCGTAAACACAGAAACATATGGAAATCAAATGTGAATCTATGGAAGGACTCTTGCACAAAGTCTAATCTCTGCATGAGGTGCAAATTTTCTTTTGGAAAGAGGGTTTTTTTTTTAAACTGCTACAGAATTAAGCTAAAACTATTCCAGCCTTTTTGATCTTAGAAATAAATACGAGAAAAACGAAAATTCTGTTTTTCTGCCCTTTACAGTTTCTGTACTTGTGCTCACAGCTCTTCACAGTTCAATAGCAGGACAAGTGACTTAAGTAACACACACATCAGATGCACAAAGTGCAAACGCTCAGTATTATTCCACATCCCACTACTTAACTCAGGTCCTCCCCTGAAAAGCAAACACTTTTGCTCACTTCCTGAGAAAGGAATTGTGAAGGCAGCATTTTTAGTTTGAGACACGAGTTGTAAGTTCTGACATCTCTTACCATAACTTCTGGAATCACCACAGCATTCAGAGGCTTGTCATTGACAGTTGTATCCTTAACTAGCATATATATTCTTTCAGCTTCAGAAAAACATGAAATTTCGAGTACAACAGCTCCTGTAAAGACATGTTTGGTTTTTTTGTATTTCTTATTATTAGACAATCAACAGTGTTGAATCACAGCAAATGTTTACCCAGGATATTTTTCAGTACAAGTTACTCTATAACATTTCTGGTTGTTATTACCATTGAGATGGGCTTTCTGTTTTGTTTTTGAAGCTTTCCTTCCTATCTCCAAACACATGCCAGATTTTTAGCAAGCAGCAGTTTGAGGACATGAAGAATTTCAACACAGAACTGATACACATTTGAAGACCTCCCCTGGGATTTAAAAGTAGCACCCATTTCCATACACTGCATTACTTAACAGCCTGCTTTCAAGCTGTGGAAGTGACAAAACCATCAGATTTCCTTTTCTGTCCTTTTTAAAAAATATGGCAGTACCATTCGCTGACAAGATATCAGCAGGAATTATCAGAAGCCAAGATCTTATCTGAGAATCATTTTAAGGCTTTAAAGTTAGAACTTCCACTGGACAAAGAGAAGCAAATGAAAATAAAATACTGGGAAGTTAGTTCAAAGTAAGATACTCAGTGAGGGGGTCGGGCTTTAAAGACATGGCAGGACAAAATCAAAGACATAATGGACTGCATATGAAATGCAAGCTAGCAACAAAATTGGCTGCTATGACAACCAAAAAATGAGAGTTAGAAAGCATCAGAAACAAAAATATTCAGAAAGTGAAAAAAACTCACCATTTTTACAGCAATAGAATACACACTGGCAGTAACATCAGAAAGAAAAACACATGCAGGCAGGTAGACTTGGCTAAATGGAGCAGTGAGATGGGCTCTATTACAGATAAAACTATTCTCTATTCACAGATATGAAGAGAAGACACAGATGAAAGCTTTATGCTCTTCCTAATGAGAAGTCAGTATTTACTAACTATGTGGAGATAGCAAAGGAAGCAGAAGCCAGCCTTCAAAACCACGCCACAGGAAGATCCAGTGAGCAGTTATGTGGAAGGTAAGCCTCCCAGAGCACACGGACACCAAGGCCTGAAAGCTCAGGAAAGAAACTGCACGCTTTTCTTTGTGAGCTGCCCCAGATGCTGACCCACAGCTGACTGCTGCAGTAATGCTGCGCAGAGGCAGCGCTTCAGCAGCTCTCAGCAGCCCTGCCACTCCTCAGCCAGGTTACATCCGTACAGCAAAAGCAAAGCAGCAGCTCAGAGAAGCCTGCTCCAAGGAAGAACTGCTGATTCTCTTCAGATTTCCAGCCACTGGATCCCAGTTCAGTATTATGCTGAGCTGTGATCTGTGTCAAACTGACCCACCCAGCTAAAGAGCAGCACCAATTTTAGTGCTGCAAAGACAGAACGGGGAGAAAGCCCTCAGAAGTGCTTTAGGAGCACTGCTCAGCTCAAGTGGGACCTCCAACCTCATTGTTATGAGAGATTATTACCGCTTTCTGGTGCAGGTGGCATGAAGCTAACCTTTTATTAATAAGGTAACACTCATCCCCTGCTCTTCATAAATATAATGTGTTAGATTTCATCTGTAGGGCTTTTTGCTTATGAAGCATGAGTGAAGTACTCGGAGCTTGAAGCCTCTACTGTAAGGCTGCAGTTTTGAAAACAGACTTTGTTTGCAATACTTAAAATCTTAATGCTTACCTTGTGCTTGATAAACATGACTCAGAGATACTACGTTTGCTGCAAAGGGCAAAAATATAAACACATAAAACCTCGGGTACATTTAGAGTAAATATTTAAAATATTTTTAAAAGTTACACAAATACAATATAAATAAATACTAAAAGTTATACAAATACGTAGGGAATCTCCAGCTAACACTTTCCCTCTGCTAAGTTTACTTTGCTACTTAGAAAAGCTAAACTGATTTTCATAAAAGATGGGTATGTATTATCCCAGGCATTTAGTTTAATTCCTCCTGAAGTTACATAAAAAATTGGGAAAAACGCTTCTTTTCCTGAAACAAGAAGCTTGATATTTTCCTGATACTGTTTACAGAATGCGTGGTTGACAGAGCAAAATTAATTGCACTGCTTTGAAAAGGGAAAACAGATTCTTTTCACTGGGTGCTCGCCTGTACGTGCACACACAGAGCTCACGTTTCTCTGTCACCAGGGACAAAGGGCATGGAGAATATGGAGGACAGCTCATGCAAAAAAATCAGTCAATACTGCTAAGGAACATTTACGCATGAAGAATTAAACTGCACTGCTATAATTTGCAAAGTGTAAGGTATATTTGGTCAACTTCTAAAAAATGGTATTTTCACTAAAAAAAAACCTGGTACAGTCACATATAACTCAAGTCATGTAGCAATCATCCTTTGAATAATGAGCTGTCAGATCTTTTGTGCAGCCATCAGCATGCTAATATAAGTAAAAAGCTCCCTTCAGGGTAGCTGGCAGACAGGTTTTTTGTAACAGAATCACAAGGTACAAAGAAAAACAGTAAGGAGCAACAGACACTACTTCACAAAAAAGCTTTGTGTATAACGGGGAGCAGATCTCAGATCACAGCTGTTTACTTACTTTTGATAGCTAATTCATCCTTGAGAATATTCATGTACTCTTCAGGGGAAAGCAGAGGTGGGAGCCCACCAACAAACATATTTACTTGTACAGCAGCTTTACTGTTCTCCACTATGTAAAACCTTGTTTGATTCATCTGGCGTACTGAAATCTGCCAAAGTAAAAAATATATACATACGAATGACATGAAATTTTGTGAGCAGGCAACAAAATTCCAGATTCTTCTGTGCTTAGTGACACAGCCTCTACGGATGGATCATAAACAGCAACAAACTTCAGTCCAAGCGTTTGGCTTCTCTACAGATGAGCCATGTGGGACAGTAACTCAGCACTATTTTTCTTCTGTAAGAAAGGGGACACCCCAGTTGCTATAAAAGAGGGATTTTTCTTCTCTTTCAGATATACCTTTCTTATGTCTTCGAGTCTGTGTAGAATCAGCTCCTGATTGTCCAACACCATGCGCTGAACTAGAGACAGAAAGAACACTGGTCATGTTAACATCAGGCTCAATTTAAACACACAAATACATCACCAAAATTTGAGGGAGCATTCAGAACATGGCGTACACCTAACATCAAGGAATATGCAGACCTGAGCCACTCTTGTCCAGAGACAAACCATGAAGGTACTGAATTTGTTCACAGCTTAGACACCTTTGTCTCTGAAGACATGCAAAAGACAAGCAATCCTCTGTTACGAAGCCAACTGCTAGACACTGGAAGACTTTAAAACTACATTTCCTGACAACTAGCCAACAATTCCTGAGAACAACCAACTTCCATACTCTACTGAAACATTAGAACAATTTCAACAACTTCCAACTGAAGCAAAGCTGTATCACCAAATCATAGGTGGTCCTCAGATAAGCTGATGATGATGATGATATGATTTAAAACAGAGCACCGGAAACTAACCAAGATTCACAAGGCTACAATAACTTTGTAGAACTGAATTAACTGAAAAAGCTAATAAAAAAAAGAAGGTGAAGCTGTAGTTCAGTACTTGAATCACAGTGATATTTATTCGGGGACAGGCAGAATATCTTTACACCACTTACAATCACAGAATCCTTAGAGTTGAAGAAGACTTTTAAAGGCCCCCCCGTCCAACTCCCCTGCAGTGTACATCCACAGCTCAATCAGGTGCTCAGAGCCCCATCCAGCCTGACTTTGAATGTCTCCAGTTATGGGCATTCACTACACCTCTGGGCAACCTGTGCCAGTGCTTCACCACCCTTACTGGAAAAAGCTTCTTCCTTACACCCAAGGTAAATCTGCTTTAGCTTGAAACCATTTCCCCCTGTCCTATCACCGCAGACCCTTCTAAAGAGTCTGTTCCCTTCTTTCCTGTAGCTCCCCTTTAGATACTGACGGGCTGCTCTCGGGTCACCTCACTGCCTTTATTTCTCCATGCTGCACAGCCCCAGCTCTCAGTCTGCCCTCAGAGAGGAGCTGTTCCATTCCGTGGGTCGTTTCTGTGGCCCTCCTCTGGACGTGCTCCAGCAGGTTTGTATCTCCCCTGTTCTGAGGACTCCCCATGCAGTGCTCCAGGTGAGCTCTCACCAATGCAAAGCAGAGGGTCAGGATCTCCTCCCTCGCCCTGCTTGCCACACTTCTTTTGATGCAGCCCAGGGTATGGCTGGCTTTCTGGGCTGTGAGGGCACACTGCTGGACTCTTCATTGGCACGCCATTGCTTTATTATTTAGTTACTTCTTTATACACTTCACTGGCTTTATATCTCTCTCCGTGACACCTTACAAATAAAGGAATGCAGCACAAACAGGTGCAAATCTGCATAATATCTGCAGGTTCACAAGCTTGTTGAGCAATGCTTATACTGCATTTCAGTATTTCACAAGGCACACAGATACTCCTTGGACTGACCAAAAGAACCTCAAAAAAAAGTGTCCTTTGAACTACTTCAGGACTTGAATTTGGTCTCATCTGAGGGCAAGCGCCAAGACAAAAGAGAAGGAAGGGAGCAAAATAAATGTTACACATAATCTTTCCTATATAACTGCAGTTAGGACATTTATGTCAGTTAAAGTTAGCTTCCCAAGACAAAGTTCAAAATATTAACATCCATCAGAAGCTAGTAATTAATCTCTGCGTGATGATGGAGAAACAGGAGGGAACTGTATGCCCACAGGACATGCATGACTGAAAATAATCACCATCACTTCCAAACAAGCATTCCAACGTGATGGTGAAATTTCATTTATGACGGCAGGTATTTAAAAAAATTAACTAACTGTGACTGTGTTAAAATAAGTGCTTCAAGATCACTTACAGATGTGCCTTTGGTCAGTGCTCCTTCACTTACCTTGCTTACTGCCCATCAGCACTTCAACCAGCTTGAAATTCTGGAGGCACCCTGTCTGCCAAAAGATGGAGCACACAAAAAATACAAAAACAGTTTCCAAACACGATACAGTTTTGCTTGGTACTTACACATTATGTTATCCACAGCGCACACAAAGAATGGAAAATTAAACATTCTAAGATCAATCTCAATTAAAACCATCCCTAAGATAGTCCTTCTGATTCAGCAGTCTCTCGTACACGCTGTCAAGCCGCTGTGTTCTTGACTACACGGGCATTCTAACAGCCCTATAGAGAAAGAACACCCACAAGGCACTGCTAACACTACTGGCTCAGCGACCAGCAGCCCTGCTAGACTATATCCACAGTGTATGTCCAGAGCAAGCGTGCAGGACAAGGAATGAACCTGCTCTTTGAGAAGATCAGCCAGGCACCAGGCTTGGCAAAAGCAGGCTCCTCAGCCTTCATCTCTTGCAGCACTCCATCGGCACTGATGGAAAGAATCTCTTCTTACGTGACACGTCTCTCCTCCAAACTGTACTGCCAGCACTGCAGGGAACACCTGACTGCCTCACAGTTAGAGAACAAAGGCCAGAAGTTCAATCATCTGCTAGGGTTACTGTGCCCTGGAAACACACGACACTCAGGACTGAGCCAATCTCCATTTTAGTATTGGAGACTCAGAGGATGAATGAACTTAGCTTGCATGCCGTGGACTAAGATATTAAAAGTCTCACCTATTACTCCTGATTTGCCTGAAATTTGATGACAGCTCTTTGGAGAGGATCTTCAGTGCATGCAAATTCTGGATATTAAAAAGTCTTTCCCTGTATGTACTTTCATATAGACAACAGAGAACCAACAGCATCAGAGAAAACTGCAAGTGCTCCAGAGAACTAAGTCTCTCACAACTGCAAACTAGCTTCCCAAATATAGAAATCTGGAGACATTTTCCAAGCCTAGCTATCACATCCATTCAAGGCCAGGCTGGATGTGGCTCTGGGAAGCCTGGTCTGCACACAGCAGAGGGGTTGAAACTGAATGATCATTGTGGTCCTTTTCAACCCAGGCCATTCTACGATTCTGATTCCATCTCGTTCAACTTATGCTTTTGTCCAGAGGTTTCAGACAAGAATTTCCAAGTTCTGTTAGAGGGTCTGCAACACCTGAAGAAAACCACTACAAACAAATCCTAGGATCATCCTGTGATGCAAAACAAGTGCTGCCACGTACTTCACAGCATGTACACAAAGACAGAGGTCTACCACTATACCACCAGCTCCCAACAGCCAGCCATGTGCATGCCTCAAAGTGCCCTGTGAGGAACTGAATGCAGAAGATGATGGTTGCCCTCTGTGAGCACGGCTGTTCCCTGCAGCAGAGGAAGCCTGCTGATGGCTGCTGAGCTCACAAACTGCTGAATGCAATGCACACACTACAGATTCGTGTCTCCACAGCTGTGTGTTTGATTCAGACTGACAGTGCTTTGGCACACTTACAAGTTCTACCAACATGTTTCACTAAAGCTGTACTGTCTCGGCACCAACCGTAAAACAGGAAGGCTGAAAAGAGATCATATTGTGTGGACAACGTGTGCTTTCAAGGGATACAAGATGCACGCAACCATTTTGCATCGAGGCTGGAAGGAACGCAGATGGCAAGCCTTGTGGCCATTCAGCCTTGAGGTGATTCTTTGCAGAGTCAGAGACAAACACAACTGTCAAACACAACAGAGTCAGAGACAAACACAAATTTCAGCAATGATTGCTGAAATTCCCCAGCAAGATAAGCAATGTATTTATATAGACCTGTATTTTAAGTATTTAAAGACATATGCAGTCAGAGAAAGTGCACTGCATACATCAAAACTTGTGTTACAGGTAGATTTGTTTGACTGGGAAAGATTGACGTTAACTTTCAGCATAGAGCAACTAGGTCCACCTCTGAAAGACTGAAGGATCCACAGAGGATTGCCTAGAAAGCACTAACAATATCAACATTAACAGCAAATGGAGCAATAAGAATCCTTCTCTGAGGAAAACATGTACAGCCCACCTGAAGGTCACCCAGGTGACACAGAGATGTGTTTATTATCTCGTATTTACCTGCCTTCCAAGTAATGGCAGAGCTTCTTTGATCACAGTCTGTGTAGTGCTATTCTTATTTACTCGAAGAGAAATGTATGCCATTCCCTCCCTGGAAAGAAAAAAGCAATACTTACACTTCTCAGGACAACAATTTCACCTAATTGCACACCCTTCTTTTAACTAAATGGCAAATTTGCTATGAATTAGTTAGAGATTTGCTTTAAATGAAAATGTTCTTTAGTCAAATTCAGGATCAGCCACATTAGACATGCACACACTTTAACCAGTCTTTAAAATTGTAGCACTGCAAATGAATCTGTTCCTATACACAGAACTAAACGAAGGTCCGAGGTGAAGTTTGGCAATGTAGTTGCAGTATTAAAATGAGCAAATGTTTACATTTTATTTCACTGCTTTTAATAAATAGGTTATCAGCTAGTCTTCGCTGCTAAAAATGCTTAAAATGCTTAAAATGTACTTGTAAATGTAAATACACTTTAAAATGCTTTAAAGTGTCAGAGGTAAATGGAACAGACATTTTGCCTTTAATTTTTCCTCCTGTTCTCACATTAGAAGTTGTACTAAATTCTTTGTAATTAACACTTCTTACACAAGAACATCAAGCTGTCAAACACTGTGTATCTGTCCTCATTTGTTTGCAGACGCACTTAAGGTAAAGTTCCATCGCCTTGGTGAAATGCACAGCAACAGAACTGAACATAACGTGTTCTGTGCATCTAAAAGAACCCACGAGCAGGTTTTCATGCACTGAAATGAATACTGTGTATACTTCTTTTTCAGAAAAGCAAGCAAGAGAATCCTTCGGTACAAAAGAAAAAACGACACTGTCTATTACACTAATGAGATCTCGATGACTGAAACTTGCTGTGCAACTACAGAGGACAAACGTAGCTAAGGAAGGCAACTTCAGAGTAATAAGCACTCACCACAGCCAGGCAGGATAAATTCTGATCACCTCCTCATCCTTTGGTTTGGCTCTAATAATCCAGGCTTCGGGAACAGATTCTCGGAATACTAAGCCCAAGTTGCTGTCTTCTGCAGCATCATTCCTGTTGATAATGTCATCAGACAGCAGTGCCTGCTGCGTAAAGGTCTGCAGCTCATACTCCTGCTGGTCATCATTTATATAGTATGCTCTCAAAGCAGCTTCCTACAGCACAGAAAGATAAATTATCATATCCATGAAATGGCACAGTAATACTCATATCGCCACTGATGTTCATGAATACCCTGCTTGCAGAATTACAACGTGTTTTAAGCACAGAACAATAGGGAAAAACAACAACAAAGTTTTGAAAACAAATTTCTGTGGGAGAAGTCAAAAGAAAAACTGAGTTACCAGAGGGAAGGAATCAGTGGAAAGCACCGACCTGAGCACAGTACTTTCCTCAAGTGGCAGTCACTTAAACTCCATGCTTAAAAGCAAAATTCAGCACCAATAAGCAGGTGCAGTGCAGGCAAAATTTACTCCACAAGGAAGATGGTAAGTTACACTGCATTTTGCACACACACTCTGCAGTGAACACAGCCCAGTAAGTCTTTTAGGAAAACTGGCAGTAATCTAATCTAGAATTATATGCAGCAGCCTGACAAAATGTGCTTAAAAGTAGCAATCCTAAATAAAAGTGCTTCCAACCTGCTGTGAAATTTTCCGAGGAGACTATTGATGTAGAATGTTAAAAGTGATTTTCAAAACTCCCACTCACTTTAAGCACACTATCAAGATAACAATTCCAATGAGCTTTAACCTTCAGCAATTCTGGGGCAATGCATTCTACAGACTCCCACGACAATTGCTTTATGACCTGGGAGTCCTCATCCTTCACCGGTGCAACTCCCCATACAACCCCTGGGCTATGCTCTGCACAGCATGGGATCTCTGCTTAGCTATAAATCAAGAATACATGGCTGAGCACAGTCATCTTTCCACCCAATAAAGAACACTGAAACAGCTGCACAGTGGTCATTATGCCATCAATAATTCACTACTTTCACCATCAAGCAACAGATGTCAGTGTTGAAAGTGCAATGGTGGTGGCTATGCAGCATCAACTTCAAACAACTAGTGACTTCCAAACTACAGAAGAGGAATGAGATCTAAGGAGCTGATTATCTCGTACACTGTACATGTATCCTGAATACATCCAGCTCACGTTAGTAAAATCAGACTTTGTAACAGGAAGGAGAAAGACTGCTTAACAAGAGATTTTCTGCTGTGTATGCTGTAGGACTCATTATGCAACAGACATCTAGACCATATCTACAGACGTTTTACAATAATTACATGAAGAAACCAAATTACGTTACAATATTCTACACCGCTTAGAGATTTTGCTGTTGAGTTACATTTGTACAATATTATGCCTTTGAATATTGCAATATATAAATTATTTGCTCCTTCATGGCACTGCAGTATAGACCTTCACTGGGTATCTTACCACAACTTCTTCATTTTTTGCAATCCTTGGAACTGAAATCAGTCGAAATTGATTGCGTTTCACTGCATCACTCCCATCAAATATCTTTAACGTTTGTTTACCTGAATGAAAACAATTATTGTATTTCAATAAGTCACCCCTCAAATCACAAAGCTACCTGCACAGGAATCATACAACGGAACTATTCAAAACCAGCTTTTAACCCAGCTAATTGCTTTTTCATCACAACTTACAAGCCTGAACTTCTTTGTTCCGTCGACGCGCGTTTAGAACAGGTGTACAATTATGGACAAAATACAGAAGAGTATTTTAAGTAACAGAAAATGTATCTGGGTTTTTGTTAAGAGACCACAGTGCTTATCTCATCGCGTTTTCATTCTTACCATTCATGACTGCCTTTGTTATTGACCAGCTCAACAGTGTGAAAAACAACACCAAACCATCACCTTCCAAACAGCTCCCACAGCACTGCCACGTCAGACAGCATCCCTCTGAAGGAAGACTGAAATAGCTGGTCCAGGTGACATGAGAAAGCAGAGGAACGGCACGAAAATGAGAAGAAAGCTGAAGCAACTGGAGCACTAGAGCACTTGGCCGTGCTGCGTGTCACGGCAGCCTTACGAAGGCCCTGCTCAGAGCACAGGGCGCAGGCTGTCAGCAGATGCCTCTGAAGGGGTGAAGCATTAAGGGGTGCAGACTGATCTTCCCACAAAGCTGAGGTAGGCCCTGCTCTGCCAAAGTCCACCGTAGCACCAAATTTTTGTCTTATTTCTGCGAGTCTTTTGGAAGCAGCAGTAAAGCGTGGTCAAGTTGTAAGAGAACAGGCAGCTCCTGAGCAGCTCGGAAAGCGAGCGAGCCTGAGAGTTCACAGCAGAGCTGGTGACAGAAGTCCCTCTGTGTGCAGTAGCGTGACAGAGCTGATCTCGTCATGGAGCTGCACTGCGCTCACCATAAAGCAGTACAGCTGGCCAGAGCTGATGACTTGCAGATCTGAAACGCTCAGAGGCTGGACAAAAGCCACACGGCTGGTTCGTCGTGCAGCCTGTTAATGCGCGCTGTGATGGAGTTGTACCTGACGTGGAGTGCAGCTTCATCTTTCACTTTCAGCCTAGGATGTTTCATGGTCCTGAAAACCTCATGTTCTGATTTAGTACTGGCATGCAGGTGTGAAGAGCTACACTGTTGAACTATGTTTAATGGTGAAAAAGGAGAGCTGGAGGAGCAAGTTAAACAAAATAACAACAGCTCATTGCTAGGTGGTGGCTGGAAGAAGCAAGCAAGAATCCTGGGCAGAAATCCACTGTTGTGTTTCTCTGTGCTGTGGTGAGGGCCTCTTAGTAAAGACTGCAGCAAATTACTGCTTTGCCAGAATGCTTCACTGATGCCCTGATAGCATTCACATACACTGTGTCTAATAGACATGTTGGAACATCCTGACTCACAGGACATCAAACAAAGGTTGCAGGATGTTTCCATGTGTACTCTGTGACTCCCATCGAAAGCAAACACTGAGAACAAAAGGTTCTTCCAACTTTATGTTTGATAACAGCATGTTTTAAACAAGATTCTCACCCTGAAAGAAAAATCCCACTGACAAAGATGGTTATCAGACTGACAGAGGTCAGTCTGCCTTTGCTTAGCCTTGTCAAAACCTCATCTGGAGGACTTCACTCCAGTCCTGTGGTCTTCAGGACAAGAAGGACATGTACTGTACCAAGAGCAGGAATGACTCATACAAATGATGAAGGGGCAGAGGAACAAAAGTATTTCTCATACGAGGAGAGGCTGTGCGTGTCCTCAGTGGAGAATGAATGCTCAGGGAGTCTTATCCACGTGTTCAAGTTTGTAACACAAGAGTGTCGGTGTGAGCAGAGAAAAGGCCATAGACAGAAACTGCAAACATTTTTTCTTAGGTTGAAATGCACTGTGAGACTGGTAGAACACTGGAACACGCTGCCTGGGGAGGCTGTGTGTCCCTGCTCTTGAGGATATTCAAAACCCAACTGGACACTGGACATCATTCTTTGTTTTCCAGTCACAGCATGGGCACATGTAAGCACTATCGACTCTCACTTCTGAACCATCCTTATAAGTCTACTGCCACTGCGCTGACATGGTAACAGATGTTCACAACTTTTTAATAGCAAAAAAAACCGACCTACTCGTTTTAAAGCTGCTGGATTAATGTCAGAAAGAGTGAGATTATTTTAGAAACAGATATCTGCCACAGTGATCTGCATGGTTACTGCAGCATGGACAGATTGTAACCAGAAGACACTGTGTCCCGGGTGACCTGATCTCGGGTTAACACGACTTGAGAAAACACAACAAACATGTTACTGAAGCACAACCAATGTTCTGAGCATGACCTTTCATAACACCATCAAGATCCCTACTGTTTTCTTTAGCAGTCCAGATGGTAGACAACCATCTGAGAATAAAAACAGACATCCAAGTTTTCGTACTTGTTTTCATTCAATCTGCCTTTGTAGTCTCCTTGTAAGATACGTCCTGACAGAATCCTCAGTAATTTTATCTGGAGGTTTTTATGAGCTTTCCACTTCGTCAGATCAGACAAACATTGCACAGGGCTGTCTTGACTCAAACTGACTTGCAAGGAAGAATTTGGATCTCAAGTGCGTTCCCCTCACTGCAGCTCTGCAGTACGCTCAACCATGCCTTCCTACAATACAGTTACTTATCATATAGAACAACTTCTATTTATGAGGACAAAAAACCCACCTCTAACTTCTTTTTCACTGTCCTCCTCACTGGGGTCACTTTTACTACAAACTGAGGAAAGCTGGCTTTCTTCTAGATGGGCTTCTGGGGACAAACAAAAAGCTGAACAGCTTCTTATTTGACCACAGTCACCTGGAAAAACATTTCTCTACTAATTCAAGTGCAAATCCACGTCGTGACTGTTACTGGGGTGTCTTCTGTGAGTCTGTATACATCAAACTAACCTTGGACAAGAAGACCAACTATAATCACTGCTATCATTAAATAACGCTCTTTCACTCTCCTGCTCCAAATGTGAAGTTAAAGAGAATGATAAAATTATGTAAGTGAGGTGCACGTCTCACCTTTTAGTACTAAAAAATTATTGCTAATGCTAATATTGCTAATAATGAACAGATGCATTGAAATGTTATAATTTCAAGGAGTTACTGCCTAACTTATTAATATTTCACTGAAAAACACTTCTGCTTTAGAACTTTCATGTTTTTCCAAATGCACTACACTAACAATACAATGTCTTTTCTCTGAAAAACATGTTATTTATTATTACCTATTATTCTTATGGACTAGCCCCAATAAGCAGCCGTGTTCCACAGGTTTGCTCACTGTGGAAAACAGAGCATCATCTTCAACTCAGCCAGAACTCTCAGCTGAAAAGAAAAGACTGCTCTTCGTGATTAGCCTTCTCAAGGGGAAGACAACTACAAGGTCAACTCCAGGCATAACTTACCAAATCATGAAACTAGTTTTATAAGGCCGAGGTACTGGAAAAAAGATAAATAGCATTTCATGACTCGTATCCCGTGACTTAAAAAAGTCCCCACAGAGGGGACAGCCTCTGAAAAGACTGACGTGTGGCTCATGGCAGAGAGCTGAAGATGGCAGAGTTTTTGCCCTTCAAGAAAAATGCAGGCTTAATATCAAATGTATTGGTGGAACTTAATCTGAAAAGAGAGAAATTCTAGCTTATCAAGATCCATCCCTCCAAACAAAGCATGTGCTGTCTGCATGCCTTCTGCTCTCATGCAACACCCATCGCATGTGAATTTTGGGCTGTTTCGTTATTTCCACTCAGAGCCTTTGAGGCAGCAGTAAAACAGGTATGAGACCTGTTTTTGTTTATTATTATTATTTTTCATTTTATTTGGCTTCACAAGACACTACAGAAGAGTCTTTCACTGATTCTTTCTTTTTCTGGATGCTTCTCCAAGAAAGCCACCAACAGGCTTGCCGCTTCCCTGAGCCAGTTTTCATGATCAGCTCAGACAGTTTCACAGCAGATCTGGATCGCAGAGCTGTGTGACAGACACTCTTTCATGTCCGCAGCCAACTGCTTACCCGTTTCCTCCAAGAAGGTCTTTAGAACTTCTCCAGTCACAGCTGTACATATCAACACTTCTGCTGGTTTCACTTGTCTTCCTCTTCCACTGCTTTAGGGCTCCCAGCCCATTTAAAGTGGATGTCAGCAGAACATGGGACAGATACTGGAAGTTGTTTTAGCAGAGCCCAATGGCCTTTTTTATGGCAGCTGCACATTTTGCTAAGCATCTTGAGAGGAAAAATCTTTGAACACCCACATGTGCTGCCCTTGGTCACTGCTGAAAACAGTGTATTCCTGCATGAGAACTACTGCAAAGGCTTTCTCTGCTCTGTCAGTAGGTTTGGGAGAAGACATTAACAAGCAGTAAGTCAGTGTCTTGGCTAAAACCAATAACAGAACATTGCATCCCACTTTGGAACACTATCAAATGACTGACACAAAAAAAAAAAAAAAGAAAAAAAGAAAGACAAAAAGAGGGAGAAATAGCACTAAGATCTTCAGACAAGCCTTGTCACAAGGTCCCTTAAGACAGGTAGTAACATCAGCTAGTATTCTCTCCATACCCTTCTGGTAATGATGACACAGGGAGATTCTACAATATTCCCCCTTGAAGATACTTGCCAGAAAACCTCTTTAAATTTTCAGGAAGTGTGTTTAGAAAAAAAATGCTTGACCTCCCTAAAAAAAGTATCGACAGTAGTAAATGTTTTGACCACCAGTCAGTAAGAGACATCAATGGTGAGAGGAAAACACATTGAGCAAGAGAGGGACAGGGTGACTGAGGGAGAACCAAACCAAACAGGCAGCAAAGCTGGGGAGCAAATGTTGTTACTGGGGAGGGAGGGGAACTGGGAGATGCTAGTGACAGACAGCTTACCAAAAGAAAATACAACACTCAGAAGTCTCAGAAAAGGCAGACAAAGAGGGAAGAAGAAGACAGAAAGATAAGCACTGTCGTGGAAAAGTGAAACAAAACAAATGTAGCACATGATTTTTCAGAAGACTTGTTTTTCTTTTCCAAGCAGTTACAGGCAATTCAGCCAAGGAAATCAACACACACAACCTTTTCCAGCATTCAAGCCAGTACTTCAGAAAATCTTCAAATGCAGATTAAGGAAAACTAACTCGAGAAAGAAAAGTTTTCACCGTGACATCACGTACAGCATTTCAACTTGTAAGTTAATACCTCCTGAAGTACCATCAAACATAGAGGAGATGGAAAAACATCATCAATCATGCAGTACCTATAGTGGCTAAGCTTTAAAGTAAATAAAAGCTGTTGAGGCCTTACTATATGGAATTCAAGTGTCCTCAGTGTTTTATTGATTACTGGGAAGCAACCACGGCAGAATCTGATGTCCTTCCACATTCCCAGATCCCTGCACATTGACACAAGCCTAAGAGCCTGTAACGACTCATTTTTCATGTCAGGAGCTTCTGAGGTGGCTTCTCTGGGTTCAATTTCTTGCACGTATACAACAAGCCACTGCTGCTTTTTATTATTATTATTATTATTATTATTATTATTATTATTATTATTACATTATTACATTATTATATTTTCCCTCACTATGTCTTCATATTACCATGAAATAAGGTGAATGAGTTTAAAGCTTGCCTCAGGCTTCTTGAGCCTGACAGGACACATATGAGGTTGAAACCTTGGTATGCTTTTGGTTTCAGTATCTAAGTTTCATGATTGACTTAAAATATTATCAATTATCCTACTACAAGAGCTAAGAAACATAGCAGATAGCAAGCCACTAATTCAAATTTTTTTCTAGTATTAATATAAAGACTTTGCACCTTTTCCCACTGGTTTCTTTTCTATGGAAAGAGCATGCCTTTGCAGGCCAGTACTATCAATACAATCTTATTTTCAGTGCTTTTGAAAAATAGCTATCTGCAGAACATGGAAAGCTGGAATTAAGAAAAGCAACCATTTGGCAGAACATAATCAGTTCAGACACTCCTGGAAGACAGCATGGTAACATTCCTAAACCTGCAAAACACACTGTGTCGACACGCAGAAACTAATGGATGGCTCACTCCAGATTCATATTGCACAGTTCTTGTTGTGTGTTGTCTAGGAACAAGCAGAGAAGGTCCAGCACACAATGACCATGGCTGTTTGGTATTTCAGCTGATTGGCTTTGACTCCCCGCATGCACAATGGCAGGCAGGCAAACCCCAACAATTTTGTCAGAGAAGTTAACAGAGAAGGCAATCCCTACACCCTGATGCAAAGGCATCAGCCCCACACCTCACCAGTTGAGATCACTGCCTATGGGTGTGGAGGTCTCCAACTGCATGCATGGGAAGAGCACTATGGGGCTGTGTGAGAAACACTCAGGGGATGGACCCCTTGAGGAGAAAAGAGGGACCGAAGTGATGTGGGGAGGAACAAGCATGGGAAACTAGAGGGATACGGAGATAAAAGGTGCTGGTCACACATCAAGAAGCTGCAGATGGGTGCTCTTCATAGCCTGCACCTGGATCAGCACGTTCTGTCCTGTCTTCTCATTAAAGGCTCTTTCTCACTTTTGGTGTTATGGAGCTAGGTGTTATGCTCTTCTGTACGCATGCGTTCATACATGTTTTTGAAAACAGCAACTGAGTGGGTCTGCAGGTCACTGTCACCCACATGTCCACAGTACCCAAAACCCGAGAATGGGTCTGCAAACCAACTCCAAGCATCAAGCAGGACCTACTGCCTGCAGAGTGAGCAGCCTGGGAGGAACGAGTGCAAGTGTCTCAGTAGATAAGGCACCTGGAGATGACAACCACTGGAGAGGGTCCAGGCCAACTACTAGAGAACTTGGGGGTGTATCTTGGGGATCCACTGAGAAACCTGGAAACATGAAGTTGCAGCAGCCTCAACTCTGTGGGGGCATCAGATTTGGAGGCCTCTAGCACAACTGAATGGAAGCTTTCAAACATTTCATCTTTTATTCCCAAATTCTTTAAGGAGATAGCTCAACAGGGATGGAATGATTCTACTTTCTAAATCCCAGCAAAGAGATTAGGATCTATGCTGGTGTCTTTATTATGAAAACACATTTAGAAGTGGTTTCCTTTAAGAGAACTATCATATTTAAACATAAGGAATGATTCTTATCATTTTCAAGGCAAATGTACCATCTGTTGCTGCATTCTCCAGTCCATAGAGGATACTTGAACCAAAAGACATAATCAAGGTTATATCCAGTTCAGCTGGACATCAGGGTTAAACCAATGCAATGCTGAAGGCCAACCATGCTCTCTTACTTATTAGTCATTAAGAGACTGCAGCTTCAGACACTGAAGTAAAAGCATACTTGAGATCACTGAGCCATAACTGAGTTAACTTAATTTTTTTAGTCCAAACAACACTTCCAAATGTAGCACATTACCTGTGAAAGAGCTTTAAACAAACAAATAAACGAAAAAAAAAAAAAGAGGATACAACCCTGTTTGTTGATTTTGAATTTCTACAGCAACCCAGGCAGCTGCACCAGGTAACAAGTATCATGCTTTTCTGTTTGCTGCTAATAATATTGGGACTGGGCTGCCCCTAAAATCACGGCTGGCTTCAGCATCTGAAAAGTAAAGTTTTGACTAATACTAAGCCCAGAAAATATCAGAATTACTACATTTACAAAATGCATTGAAAGGTGCCAGCCTGGCTCAATCCTGCTGCAGGGGAATACGTTCATTTCTAGTACACCATGCCTGATCAAAGCTATACGTTCACCTGGTATCTTCAGTAAGATTCAGATCCAGCTACCTTCAAGGAAGAAGTTTTGAAAAGTTACGATATCCGGACTTCAAATTATTTTCCTTTGTCTGGATTTTTAACACTATTCCTTCCTTAGTTGGTTACCACGTTGAGTGAGATGGCTAGCTGGGATTTATTCCTTTTCAGAAGTAACTTAGTGCTGAAGTACAGAAGAGCAGAAAGGAAATTCAGGGGAACTAAATTTTGTGGCTGATTTGACAGGGTAATGAACAGATTGTCACTTCTGGTAATCTGCCAGTGGAAAGCAGAGATGAGATGGCAGGAGCCCTGGATGTGTGCTGGACCTCGAGCTGATACCTGGCACTACAAGAATTCGCTATTAAATATTTTTCATAAAGTAAAATCAATTAAGATTAAATGAGTTAAAGACCACAATAGGTGAAAATTTACCACTTACTGTAACTGTACTTACTTGAATCGGTTGAAATTTGGACATCTTTTGCTGGCCCCTGTGTGGACCCATCAATATCATCCCCTTCATCTGTGAAAAAAGGAAGATTGTAAGGGAGGACTCCTTCTTATCTGAACCAGGTAAATAAAAGCTGCTTAAGGTTTCCACAGAAGATTAACACAAAAGAATCCAGTCAGAAGAAAGCAGCTCCTTTCCTTCTGGCTATTTCAGAATAACAATCCATACCATGCAAAGTCTTAATAAAACACGACCCATTGCATTGCTGTGTAGCTACAGTGAAAGCATACGTGAAGTCTTCCCACTGTTAGCTCTCATACTGCAGTGTTCCACCCCTTCTTCTGATGTGACATTTGCCTATTACCAAATTACATACAGCAATTCCATCAGTCAGTTTCAAATCTTGACAAATCAGTGCAGGAATTGTAGTTCTGCAGGAACAGGAACTGTAGGAACAAAAGCCAACCCAAGTGCTGATGGTATCATGTTTTTCATTCTCCTGCCTGTGCAAATTCTCAGCCTGTCTTGATTGGGCTACAAGCCAGGCAATAACTTTATAAAAAAATAGGCCTAGAGGCAGAAAGCAGGAAATTGAGGAACAAAATAATGGGGAAAAAAAAAAACACAAAACCAAACACCAAAACATGAAAAACAAAAACGCAGAAGCATTAAGCTAGAACTTCAGACCAATAAAGGTGTGAGGGAGATGAGAATCCTAATAGAGGAAATCCTTCCAAGAAGCAGAATTACAACACGTGAAAAACAGTACTCAGCAGGAGCCCTGGAGACCAAGCAACCCACAGAACACTTGGCTAATGCTTCAACAGACGCTGGGAACAGCCGACAGCAAAGCATTTGAGCTGGGTTTTTTACGTACTTTTTTCTTTAATATGAAAGTAACTGAAATACTTTCCTTGTTTTCAGTGATCTACGGATGAAGTTTCAAACTGGAATGCTTTATACAATTTCACTGCAAGCAAAATCAAACTTCAAAAAAAGTGAATGAGAAAATAAACGAAAATAATTCCTGACCGCTTCCTACTCTCTTATTTTTTCTCAGGTTAGGTGGAAAAGAACTGGTATCTTCCTTTTATGGTTTCTTTCTCAGTCCATATAGCAGGGAAATCTACACAAACAGCAACGTGAAACTGTTGTAATGAAGTTCTCTGAACACTTCTGAAATACACTAAGGCAGGAGACTTGTGGGGCAGGCACGGAATGGCACGCATGAAACTTCAGTCTCAAATGGAATCTAACATCAGATTACATGGCCTTTCCCCTCTCATCCCACGGTGAGTTACCATTATGGTATCAGGCTCTTTTCTCCTCCTTCATAAAGCCCATCATCTCCTCTGAGCTGCTGTGTGTGTGAGAAGGAACGCAGAGGCTCCAGCACGGATGCATCCAGGCTAACAGACACCAGCGATCTCACATCACTTGATTCAGCATTAGGCTTGGGATGAGAAGGGCCTCTGAGGGCATGCTGACAGCTGATCAATCCATCCACACAGCATTACTGTACAACAGCATCAGGGCACTTCTCCTTTCCCTCCACGCTGTCCCTGACCTGCGAACGGCTGATCTACGCAGCATTCTTCTGATTCAAAGTACTAGATGCACATTTTAATTTAAGGAATGCAAACAACATTATTACTACAATACCTCGAATGTGAATAATAAAACCCGTATGTTAACAAGTGTCCTCTACACTGAAGTGAAAATCTTTCCCTTTCATCACTTAAAATAATGAAGGAGAAACTAGAAAGCACAGCTCTAGCCTTGGATGCTTCCCATCATGCTGGTCTGTATTCAAGTTTCATTTAGGAGTGATTTACAAATTAAAAAAAAGAGCTGAAGTCCGACAAACTAAAAGAATACACCACTGTTTCAAAGATAAACTTGTTTATTATCACAGACACCAGACCAAAACAGGCTGTTAAAAAGGCTCTTGATTAACTTTTGTTAATAATAACAAACGTTCCTTCACTAAAGCTTTTGGGAGACTTGTCAAATACCAAACAACACACAAATCAAGATTCGTAAGGACTTTCCTAATATAAACGAGCTCATCTGGATTATTTATTTCTGGTATTAAACTGGAAGAATTAAAGACTGCATCGCTTCCAAGTACGTACCGTACTTCCCCTGGTGAGGAGGCAAATTCATTAAAAAGAACGATAATTCTCTGAGAGAAATCAGGCCCAGCAAGAAACAAGCCAAATAAGACTCCCCCTGGCCCTGCACAGTCTCACAGCTCATTTCAGTGTATGCACACTGCATAGGCTTAGCGTCGTCCTGCAGGAGCATCACTGCTGCTTTACCTTCTGAGTACAGCAGCACACGGTTCCTACAGCACATAACTGCCAACAAGCACACTAAATGCAACCCCAGAACGGAGTTCGAAGCAGAAAGCTCAAGAGCAACCTGTCAGACTGAGAAAAGAGCAGCTGCAAACATCCGACTTTCAAGACCTGTATTTTACCTACTTTGTGTATTGTATTCAGAAACAGAATCAAAATATCAATCAAAAAATACTTCAGTGGTTCAAAAGAATTCCCTTGATCCTAAAGAGCTGTTAAACAAACATACACTCTAGATGGCAGCAGAACATTACCCTGCTAAATACATGACTTTCAGCACAGAAGCACTTGAAGAGAGGCAAATAACAATATTCTTACACATGACAAGCTAAGTAAAAAGCAGGTATATTGGCAAGTGTTTATGCAAACAATAATCTGCTAAGAAAATTTCTGGAGTTTAGATTTTTACTTTCTGTATGCTCACTGCTGAAGGAGCAGCTTTCCCATTGCCCTGCGGCAGCAAACAGAAGTTTCAGCAGTTTGCACACCATGCATTTACAACCCCTACCCTGCCCATCACATCAGCAAAAAGCTATAGCACTGCCAAAGAATCAGCAAAAATCAGCCATCGTGGGCTCCGGAGGACTAAAGCACCAGGTTAACCACACACATCAATTAGCTGCACGCAGCTTCAGAAGCTTTTACCTGATTCTGTTTGCAGGTTTTCTGATATTCGAAAGCAGTGCAGCTTGCTGAAGTTGCGAGAAAATAACTGCACACAGCTCGGAGGAAGAATCATGTTCCTTAATCGTCCAAAGGTACACTCTGGTGAGACAACTACGTAGCAAGCAGCATGAGCCTGTGAACAGGAGCATCAGTTAGACATCATCTGAAACACCAAGAAAGCGAATGTGTATGTAACAAAATATGTTCTGCAATGGCAAAAACCTGGCGAGGATGTTTACAGACCTTTTGTAAGTCACTTTCTTGACATCAGCCATTGTTTCACACTAGGTTTTAATTCTGTTCCATCGAGTTGTTAAACGAGGAACGGTGGAAAGTTTCAACAAGTGAAGAAACTACAAGTATGACAAATCTGCTCTGTTGCAACCTAGTAAATTTTCAGACAGATATCTGGAAAAATTAGAATTCTGATTTCAGGCCGTGATCTTCTGTCCTACACGGATGCTTCCTGAGGTACATGACAAAGGCAGACAGCTTAAACTGAAGAACTTTTAAAGAGCAGTAACCTGATTTTAGTGTAAGCATATAGGCAACTTGCTGGCAAGTACTAGCTTGCAAAATTCTGGGGTAAGATATGTTTGAAGTTCTATTGCAAGACACATCTGGCCTGCTTCTGTCTTTTTCATTGTCCTAGGTGCTCCACTACTGTTGAGCACGCATGCCCTGTAACTGTGGCCATGCTGCGCATCACGTTGGTGAGGCTGTTTGCAGAGAGCTCCTGCCACCTCAGAAATCATGAATCAGATTCCAAATACGAAAAACGCTACTTTTAAAATAAATAGATAAATGATTCAAATGATATCTGAAATATTGCACAGCGTCAGGCTTCCATTTCAAATGATTGCCACATCGTGTGCCTCACCCTGCATTATATGACAAACTGACTTAGTTCACCAGATGCACATCTCGGTTCCCACCTGCATGTGGTGCTAATTTACACCGCAATCACCTTTCAACAAAAGGTAGTATTCAGTTGAGGGACTAATTCTGATCTGCACAGCAGCTTGGCATTCATGAAGGCTACTGAAGGACACAGTCACACTGCAGAGGAATCAAGCATCAGTGGTGTGGAAGGAAAAAAAAGACAGAAGCTGGCATTTGCTACTGAAAATGAAATTCCAGGTTAGGGCTATTCAGTACTGGCAGAGGAATATGCATATTGGAATGTAACTCTTTGACCTTTTGGAACACGTGTGAACTAAAAGAGCTTCAGATTTTTGCATCAAAATTAACTGCGTGCTTACAAGCTCAAAGCTTTAAGCATAAGTTAGCCTCCATTTAATTTTAATTCCATTGTTCATACATTAACTGTGATTTTGCAAACTGCTCATGTTAGTGCCTAAGGGGAAACAAAAAAATAAACATTTTCTTCCTATTTCATAAATAGGCTGGAAAGAACCTTAAGGATTATCTAGCCTAAGTTCCCCTGCTACGGGCAGGCATGGCACCAACTGATATAGACACGCACGCATGTAAGTATTTCACATATGCATACATTTTCCATATATAAAAATATACCTGGTTCCCACAAATATACCCAACAACGTACCAGGATGCCACACCATTCACATCTCATGCCAGACAGCACCTCAGAAGAGCCACAGGTTTTTTTGCAAACTTCACAACGAGCTCCTGAAGGAAGGTTTCCCTCCCTCCAGTGGTGATGGTAAGTGTCCTGGTAGGAAACATCACAGCTTAGCAGGATTACACCTGACAACAGCTACAGAAACACCTTCAACCTAATTTTAAATGAGTAACTCAAAAACCTCTAAGAAAGCAGATCTGGAGTGTTATTTTTTCACTAAAAGTAAGACCCTCAACAATCTTGTATTTCACAGAAAGAACGTATCAAACTACCCAAACATTTATTACACACTGCTTTGTCTCTGCACTCCACCAGAACTAAACATTCTTAAAGATTGAAAAGTAAGTCCTGGAAGAGCAGTGCTGCACGTGTGTTGGGCAGTGGGAAGTCAGGAAGTCTCATCTCTGACAGACTGCAGGAAGACAGAAATGTCATAATGTTCACCAGGGAACAGCTTACTCTACAGGAAAAACATAATTTCGTACCAACTTCTGCAATGTAAGTATTTAGAAAGATGCCACATATTGGTTTCGGCTTTTAATTAGGACACTGTATACACTGCGCAGACTTTTCAGCAAGAGTTCTGCAAACCTCAAGTTCAACTCACTATCTGCAACACATTCCATAGCCACCAGCTGCAAAACAGCTCTGTTAACTGTCAGCCTGTGCAAATTAAAAAGAAACAAACACCCAGAAAACAAAAAACAAAACGTTCAGGACTCTTGTCTCCCATGCCTCTAGCCCTTATTTTTGCAGTGGAAATGCGTGAGCACTTTCTGCAGCAGACAAACTGACACTTACGTGGTCCTGGTGCCCATCCTGGTGACACTGCCGGCAGTCACTGCAAGCAAACAGGATGCAATCTGTGTGGACATGCAGCTCACAGACTGAAATGATGAAAACAACACAATCAGAGTCTCTCGGCTCCTTCAGCTCCTCTCTTCCTTCCTCCCTCTCTCCTATATCATCTCCAGTACCTTTCTGCAACATATTTTCATCCTTTCACTCTCTCTTCTGTTCAGCAAAGTTAGGCAATAAAAGATTACCAGCACTACCCTGAGTCTGGCTCCGTTTCCTTTGTGTTACATTAATGCAGCAAATGTGAGGAAAGGCTGAGCTAACTTTGCTTGCAATTACTACTTGCCTTTTCATACAGCAAGCTGAATTTGTTGCAACTTGTTTGGCTTATTACAGCTTTGTATCACCTTCTCATGGGAAGAGCTGCCTGCTGTAGTTTTCTCTCTCCTGAAGTCTACCCTGATTTAATCAAATCCAAAAAACTCCATGTTAGAAGCAGGAACAGAAAGTTCTGCATCTGAACATCAAGTATTGAGCCTAATGTAAACTATCTTCCTGAAAGCAAGCTCCAAACCCTTTCCAAACCCAATGGATCCCCAGCAGGTGAGGGGCAGAGCGCAGCGCCCTCAATGCTTCATTTGCTCAGGAAATAAATCCTCTTCATTACTGGATGAGCACTGAATTTTAAACTCATCCAGAAGAAACAGGTACATTCATCTTGGAAATCTGTCTAAGCTATGGCAGCACATTGCAAATCACAGTTTTGTTGTCAGGAAAAGGAAAATGACACTTTTTCTCACAGCTTTCTGTTAAGTAGGCTTCACACCGCCTTCCAAAATACCTGAGATACTTTGGCCAGAAGATTTAGTCAAGCCTGAGTATGTTGGGTAGGTTTCTTTATTTCTTAAAATCTAACTTGATATATCAGATGTGAAAAAAAAGAGTGCATAGGAAGAAAAAAGTTAAAATAGCTAAAAAAAACCCAAACACAAAAAAACAGCTAAAAGACTTCAATATCTAGCTTCTATTGCAAAGAATATCTATTCTATCTATCGCAAAGGCTAGGCCAGGCTTCATTAGGCCTCTAAGGAAGACACACAGATGTATGAAAAAGAAATATTTCTAGCTGCTTTTTAAAGCAGCTTGTCTACATGAGCGCTCTGGAAAGGCATTCAACTTCTTGGTTAAGTACACAAAAGTAAGAGGAAAGAGTCAAGATTCTCCAAGTGTAACTTTTTTCACTGTAAATTGATCCACTGGTGATTGATCCAAGCATGTTGCAACAGTCTGAAGAGTGCAACCTGAAGACTGAAAGGCAGAACTGCAAATGTTATCTATGCTACCAGAAAGCACCCTGAACACAGCATTCCATCTCCTGATGTGTAATACCTCATTTTGAAAGAGCTCTGGAAAAGGTGGTTGCACCAACACTGCGTTACTCCAGCCCTGAAGAAAGCCATCATCTGCCACCACACTGCAGCACAGCCATCTCAATGTTCACGGGCTGTTCTCCTCCTGGGGACTCTCCTGAGCTCAGCAATCTTACCTGAGCTGTGACACAGCTCCTCCTCAGCTCATGCTCCCCCCTAAACCGTGCTTATAGACAGAACAGGCATATTTTACTGCTCAATAAATTCAGCCACTAGGAAAACTAGGTGCTTTGAGTCACAGCTTCGCTAATGGCAAAGGCTTCTGTCGACCAGATTATGGCTTCAAGGAATTAATGAAAACCTTTTCTGTATCATTAACTCTGCTAACACAACCACACACTGCCCTCTGCTACCGTGGGTAAGAATACAGAAGGCTTTAAAATTATTTTCTCCCCTGGTGCTACTGACACCAACCTCCACTCACAATTAGAAAGAAAATGTGTGCATGTGAAGGGCAGGAGCATCAGGGGAGTAAGCCCTTAAGGCAGCAATCCCACTGATGGGAAAGATAAGGCTGTTCACGGTAAAGAGCCATTCCAGTCTGCATGCCTACCAGTACCATCTTTAGCAGCACCTCCATAACCTACACAGCTCTCTAAGTCATAGTGGAAGGTTTTCCGTTCAGCTTTATCATGGAAGTGCTGTGAATGTATTTCAGAAATATCAACTTGATAGGACAACCTTTAAGAAACTACCCAGGCTCCTTAAAAAGATAAACAAAACACACTCACTAAGTAGAAGTTCACAACTTACTGTTCCTGAATGATGCTTGAAAAGAAACTATTACAAAGCAACCAATATTAACAAATGTTTGTGTTGGTCTCCGATTTCCTCTTTTATTTCCATTCCTTTTTGGAAAGGAAAGGAAATGGGACATCCAGCATCCTGAGTCCGGGTTGAAGTTTTTAGTGAATGCTACAGCAAGAACTGTTATTAAAGCAGTTAATAAACGTCAGCAGAGATTGGTTCATGTACTTCATAGGCAAACAAATAAAAAATAAATAAAAATTTGGTATCCAGTCTTAGCAAGAGTTAAGATGCATAGATGCTAGTTTCTGAAAACAGATGCCCTGCCACACAAACACAGTGTTTGTCTGATAACTTTCCTTTAAAAAGAACACAAAACCAAAAAAAGACATTGCAAGGCACAGAGAGCCTAAAGCATCCTTTGCCAATTGTTTTGAAAGTGCATCCAGCCATGTCAGCCTTTTGCTTAGAAAAAGTAACTTCATGTTAGCAGCACTTTCTGCTTTAGTTTCACCAAGTTTTCCAAGAATAATTCTTCACACCTCAACATCAAAGGAGAACATCATAGCCAATAGCAGACTTGTAGCATCAAGCACAGTCACCACAAATCAGCAAGAAAGGAAGCAAGTCTAACATCTACATTTGAAAGCTGATTTCTAAAACAAATTCTAGAATCACTTTTGGAGAGGAAAGAAAGGATTATTTCTTTCCCATAGATGTTATTAATCTCAATAGAGCTACATTTTTGAAAAGGCAAAGAAATAAAAGTTGTAGAGCAATTGGTATTCAGAACACGGAACAGCAAAGTCACACCATGCAAAACAAAAACAATCTGTTGAATCCACTGAACATAATTCAGAATCCTCAGCGAATGAGAAGAAAATGCCTACACATTTGTATTGCCTAACTGTAGTTTAGGTGATTTCACGTGTTTCTTGGAAGCCTCTGAAAAAAACACTCACTTGCAACAGGTACAAAAGTAATACAGTATAATTAGGATTGTAAGAAGGCGGGGGTTGATGAAGGCAAAATGTATAAAGCCTGAAGTAAGACAGATCACTACGCTAACGCTCTTTCCAAGAGTTCAGAAGACACAGCTAGAGAAAGTTTTCTTTCCAAATTCTTGGTTTATTTCATGTCATGCCAGTTTTGAAAGCCATTAACAACAGGTCACGGGAAAAGGCTCTGTGCTATCTGTAGCTCCTTGACCATCGCACCACAGCAGCCAGCTCACACGCAATCTATTCTGAGTGACAGATTCCAATTCGTCAGTAGAACAAATCTTAGATTTGTTATGCAGCTCACCAGATAAAAGCAGAAGCACAAAAAAAAACCCCACCAAAAACAACAAACACGGCATAATTTAAAGTCTACATTCTCTGATCAAAGGGAAACATTTTCCCTACACGTGCACCTAAGTGACTGCATCAAGTAAGACATTATCTGCAGCACAAGACCCATCCTGAAAGCAGCCCAAATCTACCTCAGGAGGCTTTTAAAACATAAAACAAACAACAAAACAAAGCCAGAAAAAAGAACAGTTCACAGCTAGCATTCATTTAAAACACTACATTCTATTGAACCTCAGAACATCGACCTAACGAAGATCAACAGAAGTTTGTGACAAGAGTGTCAGGGGAGAATCCCATCAAAGTCAGTGAAGTACCTGTGCAAAGGTATGTTTCAAATCAGTGAATTATGAAATCATGGTGCTTAGGTGATCTCTTAAATTACTTTTTTTAAGAGAATTTATGGCAGAACACAAAGAGTAGTTCTACTTTGATAAATAATCAGGTTTCTTCCCACAAAAGGCACTTCATTCCCCTTGAAAGCAGCAGACATCCAAGACAAGTAACACACAGTTATATTCCATTCTTCTGTAGAAAGAGGAAGGTTTCAGAAACACAAAAACCTGAAGTTCCATGCAACAAAAAAGAAATTATTTCAACAGAGGAAGTCTTTACTTAGCCATAATAATTTCTCATTCTTTGCATGCCTCTCTCACGTGGACTTACAGCACATCATCAACACCACAGATCTGAGGTGCCTTACATTTTATGCACACATTTCCATTGGCAACGAATGGATAACAGAATCTCAAAAACACAGTGAGGGCATTATGGTACACACTTACATACGTACACATGTGCATGTGGATACACGTGGATGTGCATACGCACAAGCAGGGCATGCAAAGCACTCATCCCTGGATGACATACACACTACTGGACGGCTACACAGATGGAGCATTTTAAATTACCTTCGCATCGAAAGGCGGGTGACTCCAGTGACTTCCTGCACACCGTGCAGAACTTTCTTTTGTAATGCCCCGGAGGCCCAAAACAGTGTGCAACTGGAATCTGTGGAAGAAGAACACATGGAACATCGTCAGCTGCAGCTTTCAGAACAGTATTCATGGCCGACGGAAGCTGCTCTGTCGTGCAAAGCAGGGCAGTATATATAAAGTATGCTTAAGTAAGCCTGAGAACCAATATTATACGTTTATATCTGTATCTACATAAATCTGCACTTGAATATATAAATAAATGACAATAGCTTTAGGTGCGAGTCCTGATGATTCACAGCGCCATGAATGCTAAGACTTCCTCTGTGCTCAAACTTACCTGAAACCTCAGCCGACCTCTTAAGTATTGTTAATTGAATCAAAGACCATTAAACAGTAATAGCTGCACATAGGCGCTCCCAGAGAAAATGCCTTGAAGACACATTCAAGACAGTTTACAAAAGCTCAGTACTGCCACAGTCCATATCAAAGACTGAAAGCTACAGAACCGGGTGGAGGCGGGACAGTGAAAAAAAGAAGAAAAATGAATACTATCACAGCATCCCTGCTCATGACACTGGGACTGGAACTAGATGATCTTTAAGGTCCCTTCCAATCCAAACTGAATCAAAGAACTGATGACTGAATTGTAACTGTGAAACAATTACAACTGCTTACATACATCTCCTTAGACAAAATATTCCAAAGACACATTCAAGACAGTTTGTAAAGGGTGAATGTGGCCACAAAGCATTCTATGATTCTATGAAGGAATACAGCTGAGCTTTATGCTTGTTCCAGAGATCACTATTCCTACAAGATACATACCTTTGCCATTTGCATTACAACAGAGAAGCGTAACTGCATCTCTAAGGTGTCAGAATTCAAATAACTTAGTAACTTTTCAGGTTTTCAAACTTGCATTTTGCAACCCTCAAGCCCTTCCTAACAAACATATCTGGTCTATCTTATTGCTCCTGCATCACAAAAAGAAAAAAAAAAAAAGACTCGTGAGGGCTAACAAGTGGCTTCTTTAAGCATGAATCGTCATCAGTCATTCCCAGAAAAAGCGTAAGAAATAGTGACTTAAGGTGCACATAGCCACAGACACCCTTTCCTACACGATGCACAAGCAAACAAAGTTTTGAGAAGGATTTGAGTATTTCCCTTGCGGAGTTTTCCTGTGAAAAACTAGCAATAAATCTGCCACATCCTGAAACAGAGTTTGGAGACCTAAAATGTCCCGTCCACTGATGGAGGCCTGGTTCCGTCTTCTATTTCTGCCCCTGAAAGCATAGGCACAGTTATGCTAAATAACCCTGTACTCTGAGCACCAACAGTGAAATGAGCAAGATAAAACTGCCAGATGTAACCTGAGAGGGCAAGAATATTGCTGGAAGTTTAATCAAGAGGTAAATCAAGAGAGACCTTTGTTAGCTCAATAACGTGCTTTGGACACCCGGCATGTACTTGCAATCCTTTCAACAACCAGCGTTTGAAATCTAAATCTTCGCTTTCCCAGCCTTGAGTCTGGCTATTTTATCTTACAGTTGGCACAGAAAGGCAGACTTTTAATTCCTGCCACAGTGTTTAATAAGGAAGAAAAGTTATCTGAAGAAGGACACTCCATACATCAAAACAGTTTTGTGCAAAGCAGCGTTTATTTTGGAAAAGACTGCAAGATTGTACTTTGACAAGGGACAAACTTCTCCAGGGCCTGGGCACTCTTACCTAGAAGGCTAAAAGGAAGAAGACAAGCCTAAATTCTGCAGTCTAAGTTCTATTCCAGCCCTGGTGATGACCTTCTAAAGACTCGCGTCAGTGCCCAAAAAGAAAAGAAACACTGATTGGAACGTGGGGTGGGAAAAAGAAAAAAAGAATTGTTTCCTTCAACTTCTTGCTTTCAGAAACAAGAGAAACAAGCTTTTTTTATTATTAGCACTGCTCCTTCTAACTTGCTCTAGAAACTGTATGTACAAAGAAGACTGTAGAGCCTGCAGAAGGAGAGGGATGATGAAAAAACCACCATGGAAAGCAGCCAGTACAACACAAGGAGCCAGCTGATCAATCACACGCTGCTTTTCCTAGCAGCTCACTACATTATTTTTACTGTTGAAGAAGTTCCAAGCATCCGATACCTAAACAATACCAAACTCTTAAGACATGGAAAGCCAGCGAGGCTCCATGTCAGCACATGAAATGTTGTCTATGATTCACTGATTTACATTCACCTGTACGAGTGCAGCAAACTACAGACACAGACAGAGGCTCACAGAAGGGAAGTGAATAATTGATGAGAATCAAAACTTCTTTTTCAATTCAGCTCCTCCAATTACTTTATGCAAACCACTAAGATCAATTTCCTGGGATAGATACAGAAAATTTTGACTAGTGAAGTCACTAAGTGACATCTAGGTGCCCTCACGCTATTGATCAGAAATCCATCAAGAGAAAATATAATACCAACACTCCAGCATAATCTCCAAAATGACCTTGTACTGACGCACAGGATCTTCCTAGGCCTGATTTTGTTTGCTGCCTCCTGGTAAGAAATCCAGAGCATTTCTGCTATGCATTTCTATAGCAGTTTGTATCAGCCAGCAATGAAATTTGATTCTACAGAAATCTAAAGCTTGATTCCTATCCCTTCAGCGCAATTTGTGCAAGAGCAGAGCACAAAACCATGCAACTGCATCATACATAAAGAACAGCAACAAATGCATCTCCAGCAACAAGCTACTGCAAACTTTAGAATAAAAGCACAGGAATTTTTTTTTTAATCTGCTCCTCATCTTGAAATGCATGGGGCAACACCAAGTTGTCAGCTTAACACCTTCTTCCACTGAAATGCAATCCCTGCATAGAGAGCAGCCCAGCTGCCATCTACAACGTATGGCTCACGGACAGAGTCAAAGACACAAACACTTTCACGAGTGCCTCCAAAGGCTGGGGAAAGAGAATTTAACTTGAAGTCATCGGTTTTCAGCTCATTTTTACGATAGGCAAAACTAGCTTGGAAGCAAATTACTTCAAAATTTGCTCTCAAGGCTAGTTTCAGAGGACTGTCCTACAGAGTCAAAACACTGGACTGCTACAGAATGCCAAAAACACTGTCAGTAACAAGCCAGACGTGGAGGTGTTTCTGAAACAACACAACTACACATGCTGACGTTTCCCTATCCAAAGCTCTCAGGGCTCATGCTGATACCCACACCTTTGCTCCACGGCGGTGATCAGATCCGACTGGAACCCATGTCCTCCTCCAGTAGCCACATAAGACCACGCTCTCTCTGAGAGAAGCTAACTTTGCGACTCAGCTTTCTCCAGCGCTAGAATCTTTTCAGCTAATTACTTATTGCTCAGTATCCACAGACAGCTATTTCACTCGCTTGAAGTCTCCCTGCATTAGCAGTGAAATATCTTTATTTCTACAACACTCAGCACTCTGCACTGTATTTCTGCTTCTTCCTTTTAGATACAAAGAACATAAATTACTCTTTGTGTTCAAAATGAGGTTCTTCCTTTGTACTCAACTGCATCAGCTGCTGCTACAAAGCTCCTTCAAGTGCAAATTCCATATGGAAGTTTTGAAAGTGAGTAAGAATACCAACTGAAACAATAACTTACTGTAGATCAGGAGAGAAAAGTAATTTAAACACCGAAACATTAATTGCTGCTAATGAAGCACACATCCACATGTAACCTCAGTATATCCAGAAACCATTTCTTCACGCTACAGATGTCCGTGACAGAACATTAGACCTCAGCTACTCATCTGCAAAGTAGCTCTGAAGGACTCTCAAGGATGGGAACTGCACAGCAAACTAAATACCATTTCTAATCAGGAATCTGTTGTGCTTCTGTTGTACTTCTATGGAAGGAAGATCTGTGTAAGACCTTTGCACTGTAATTAAGAGTTGCTTCCGTTAGCTCTTCTCATGCTGGAAAGAGAAGCTGATGTGCAAAGCACCATCACTCCTCGCTTTTATTGCTACAGTGGAAACTAACTTTTATCAAGATCAGCACTGGGAATTAGCAGAAACAAACTCAGGGACGTTCCATATCCCTTCTGAATCTGAAGGGTCATTGGTGCAGCCATGGGGCTATTCTGGAAGTGTTTAAGCTACCAGGCAGCTTGCACCAGCACTGCACACTGCAGCGAGCGGACCTGGAGTTCATGAACTACAGTGCCAGCCCTCCCCTTTTACCCCAGTGTCTGGCTATCACTTGGGGAAGAGAAAGCAGAAAACTTAGGGCAAGGTAAGGATTACCAATAAACCGTTTTACACCTGCTGCTGAACTGTGGCATGTGGCTGGCATGCTCCAGGCAATTGCATTTGAATCACAATGCAGCTATGGGCCAAGTGTTGAAGAGCTGGGGGTCAGACCTGTTTGCAGAAGGTAGCTGGGCCGTTCAAGAAGCTCCCCGGCAAAATCAGATCAGTCTGGAGTCCAACCATTACTATGGCAGACACAGATACCCAGAGCCACAGACCAACAGTAGAGATCACTGAGTCCCATCCACCTGCTAAATAAAGCAGCTCTCCTACAACAGACCACACAGGTGAAAAAGCACACACATAACTAACAAAGCCTTTCCACTACAGCGAAACAAAAGGGGAAGAATAAAGAGAGAAACAAAATTCCCCCATGCAACTATTTTTCATAAAATGTAAGAAAAATATTAAGCATTCTTTTTTTTTTGCCTTTAATTTCCCGTTGCAGATCTAACTCCTTCCCTCCTTCTTCCAAAAGCACTTACGTACAACAAGATGAATGGGGCAAAAACTCTATTCCAAAAAGGAGACAAAGAAACCGGAGAAAGAGAGGCTGCATCCCAGAATGAAAGCCCCTGAGCTGCAGAAGAAATGGATGCTGCTGTTGTGTGACTACTAAGCACAAAGTGCCCGATTCAGAACAGCTTACACTGTTGGCTGTCGTTACCCTAACCTGAACAATCTTTATTCTCTGCGATTTTCAACTTTCCTAGCAGATTATGAGAAACAAAGGAACTGACCCACACAGCCAATTGCAGGACACAGCACCCAGAGGGAAAGGCTCAGGTCAGCAAGCCTGCTCTTCCAGCACAAACCTCTGTGAGCTCCAAAATCTTCTCGTTCAGAACCACAACTTGAGAATGCAGCTGCTACCCAAGCTCTGAACCACAAGCCACATCTCATTTTTAGCATTACGATCTCCACAAGAAGCTGATGACCCAAATCAGAATGTTTCCACTCCAGGCAACCTGGCCGTAAGAAGAAAAGCACTGAAGGAAGTTTCCTGAAGTCTACCTGCCCTTCCTGAAGTGGAAGTGTTTAGAAACAACTACAGCAATGCATCAATGCAGCCAGGACTGCAGGAAAAACAATCATCACAAATGCCTCATTTCACTACAGCTACTTTTATTATACTATCATTTCCATTTAATTTTAAAGTATAGTTATATAAAAAACACCCCACACATTTATATGGTAAATTTAAGAGGCAACAAACTTGTAACTCATTCCAACCTAACGAAGGAAACTTGACATTTGACACCCACTCAGCTTTTGTTTTCATTTTGTCATTTTGTCCTTTGTTCAGATTTTTCTTTTCCAATGCCTCAAAGTAGGCAAATACCTGCGAGGACATGAGGAGAAGAGTCTGAACTTGGAGGAGTTGCAGAGATCTCAGAGAGTGGAGCAAACCACATCCCTCAGAAATCATAAAAACACAGGTGGGTTCAGAAGCCTGTGATCCGTGACGTTCCATTTCAAAACATCACGATCTGGATCCAATCTGGAACAGCATGTGCAGGTGAGAAAGATCAACAACGGCACAGAAAAAGAACAGCCTCAGGGCCGCCTGGAGAGTGAACTCATCAAGAATGATCTGCGGCTGGATGCAGCCCTGACGCGTTTCTGTCTCTGAGGGCACTCACCCGACCCCAGGAAGGAAGCCCTGGTCTCAGGAATTAAAAGTTTCCATGGCCTGCCTTCTGAAAAACTATTCTCTCATAGTTTGGCATTAATGAATGACACGCAGCACAGTGAGCTTCAACAGTTGCCCCTTTCTCTGGATGAAATCTGAGATTAAAAACAATGCATCTTCGTCTTGGGGTACACAGAATAACAACATGCTAGAGGAAAGCATCAGGGAAAAAAATCCCATCCGTGCTTCCTTCTACATCAGACGCTTCCATAAAAAGACAGATTTGAGTTATCCGATGGAAGAAAACAAACTCCCCAGACATTCGATAAACAATCATCGTTTGTTTTTTGCTTCGTTACATTTTTGAAGCAAGTGCAGAGCTAAAATTCGCTTCAGCAGAGCCCACGTGTGTAACAGCACCTGCCACGGGGCAGGCTTCACTCACACAAGAGACCAGGACCAATGCAACCTGGATGAGTACCTCGAGGAGGACAAGTCTGTGCTATTCTGTCTGGACAGTCTGGTGCTTTTCAGGCATAATCAGTACAACTCAACACAGATTTCAGCACAAGACTTTTCACAGCTAAATACAGCAGTGATAAACTGCCAGCAGCTCCCAGGACAGACACCAGCACTCAGATGTTCTACTCCTGCAGCAAGAACGCCTGGATTTTACCTGTAAAATACAAACAACTAAATACAATCTATGTTAGGACAGGTAGAAAGCGGGGATTGGCAAGGGAAAAAATCATAAGCTGATGTCCATGACTGACGCAGTGTTTAAATGTAGGATTTTCACCATGCGAAAGCAAAGCAAGAAATATTATTTTGAACAACTAAAATCTACAGTAATTCACAAAAGAAACAATCACAACAAGGTGGTTTAAACGCCTATGAAAAAAGATGAATGCTTCTCAGCTGGCTATGTACCACTCCTCCAAAGATCCCTGCACAGTCTGAGTCATCACTCCTTTTCCCATGCTACAATGACTGACTGCCAGCATTCTGAAACAGCAAGGGATGCTCATTCTTAGTAATAGCATTTCCACAGCATTTGCTGTGGATTCTAAGACTAACAGCAATATTTCTCATTATTCCACTGGCAATGTTGTGGGTCAGACTTCTTTTTTTTTTTTTTTGCCAATCTAAATTACATTTCCCAAGACAAAAGCGTGTGGGGAAGATGAAGTGTGCAGCAAAGGCTGAACTGCATTAACATCTAGGGCAAAGCACATTAAATAACAATGACTGGCTAACTTCCTGTAACTCTAGTGATGTGCTGTTTTAAACCTCCCATCCCCTAACCAGGTTTCCACAATGCAAAGAAACCTGTAATGCTTTTTTTTTGTGTACGAAGAAGGGAATGCAGCTTCCCTTGACAAGTTCACAGATCTGCGTAGTAGTGAATATCTCACAACTCTGTTTCCAGTCAGGGAGGTCTGTAACGTCCACAGTTTCTGCATTCTGATTTTACAACACTGCAACTGACATCTGCTCCTTATAATACTTTGTAATGTTTTTCCCCTTGTATAAGCAGGTTCTCGCCTGCTTCCTCCCTTCTACCCTTTCTGTCACCCCTTCCCAAGTGGAGAAAACACTATTTTCTCCTCATTTTAGACTCTTAATACTACAGTTGCATAATATTATCATCTTCAAAATTAGTCTATCTTTCAAACCGTTTTTCAAGACCAATTATTACAAAGTTGTGTGGGAGAAAAACTCACAGGGCATCTAAAAAGCCAAGATTTTATTATTAGCCAAAATAAACCCATGTGAATTTTTACCATTTAGTGAAGCCCTGATTTGACTTTAAAATGTTGTGCTTTTAATGCAAGGACTTTATTCTCTAGGCACAGTAAGCAAGCAAGTTCTTAACATTGGTAATCAACAGAAGCCAAACACAGCCCCTTCACTAGGCAGGGAAACTTAGCATTTTCCCAGTGAGATGTAATTACTGTTAAAAAAAAAGTGAGTTATACAGAGTTCTTTAAGTTTGATACGCCATGGTTTCCTGAGAGCACTGATATCCATCAGGCACCCCCATCCATTGCTGTGAGATTTCCAGGTAATGACACAATTTAAAATGTCTAGTAATAGTTAAAGAATGCAAATAATTGCTCTTCAAAGACAGACTGTCTACAGCCTCCTGCAGCAGGGAAGTTTTCAAGGAAATGTCAGACTTTGCCTCTGAACAGCAGCGAAAGCTTCAGTGATGACTAACACAATTGATTTAAGCATTACAACATCAGCAAGCCACAGCCATACTACACAGATTACTTAGTGATAAATTTGTGCCATTATGACAACAAAGAGACATAAAAGTGTGTGCTTACTCACCCTTACAAGGCTGGGAGCAATACATGAACAAGGTATGTTGACATTCTTGAGGCACTTCTCGTGGGACATGAAGTTGCAAACTGTGGAGATCAAAGAACAGCGGGTGAGTCTCCCACGAGGAAGGGACATTCGTGGTGAGACACAAACAAACAGGAAATCAAACAAAAAAAATCACGTGTGGTGAAACACAACTGGGATCATTTCCATCGCATTTGCTCTCCTCCAGCTACGAGTACTTACACAACTGTCGTATCTCTTGCAGCACATGAACTTCAACCAGTTTTGTTACCAAAAATGCTGGTGATAGAAAGCAAGAGAGCTCATACAAATTCATTACATGCCAGCAGCAGCCCCTTCTCACCCACCCTCTCCTCTCCATAACCACCAAAATTATTTCTTAAATTTCAGGTGAGATTTTAAGCAGCTGACAGTCCAAAACGGCTCTTTGAAGTAGCCAAAGTAGATGGACATGCTTGAAAGCAAACTCCACTGAAATTAAGTGCATGTGTCAGGAATAAATGGAAGGAAACACAGCACTGGCACACACAGAATGCAATGGATGAAAGAGACAAAAGTCACCAGGTTTTTGTACAGCTTTGAAAGTCGAGAGTTTCTTCTTATTAATTATTACTGCTACCACTACTATTACTACTTGTGCATCAACAGGTCTAGAATTTCATTGGAGCTTTACTAAATGTCTTGTCAAGCAGTGATGGCTTTAGAGCCCTCCACCTCTCAGACTGGCTCTTCCAATCCAAGCAGAAATATATGCAGCTCAGGAGGAAGCACCTTCCCATGACTTCTGAAAGAAGATCACTTCTGAGCAGCAAAAGCCACCATCCACAGGAAGTTTTCTCATGTCCCTGCTTTTCAGAAGCATGCCACACCACTTCATGTTCCATGAGTTACTGCAAAAGACCAACTCTTCTGCAGCACCATGTGTTGCACTTACACTGCTGTTCCTTGCAGCATGTGCTCTTGCCATCAAAAGCAGACCACTTCCTTCTCCTCTCCCTTCTGCAGCTCATTTCCTTCTGATTTCACTTTTTCTCACATGCCAAGATAGTAATCTTAATGCAGGTTCACTTATTTATGTGGCTTACTGCCAGTCCATGCAAATAACCTTTCCTTTTGATGGCACAAAAACCTGAACGACCCCTTTCATGTTCCAATGTGCTCAGCAGGCTGACATTTGCTTTTCACTTGTCTGCAAGTCAGGGAAAAAAAAAAAGGGCTCTGCAAGGCACTGCTGCGCTGAGACATTCACTATTGGTGGCTCAAGACTGTGACCTATGCAGCAATGAAAAGGGAGTGGAAAGAGAGGAGATAAAACCTGCTGTTGGCTGCTATGAAGCATCACATCTACCTTTACGGTTGATGGTACTCCTGACTCAGTGGTACAGATAAGGAGCAGAAAGAATCAGCAAAGAAGTGATCTTAGGGAAGCTGAAAAATGAAAGGCTAGTAAGGGAAATCAGCTAGAAGACACAAAACTTTGAGGGAAAAACAAAAAAACCAACAACCATTTAAAAGGAAAGGAAGAAGTAGTCTGTTCTATAGGAAGAGGATTCCTTTGTGTGTTAGCTCTGGGCACCTAACTACACCCAGGCGTACAGCAGCTATTTGACAGCTTGTCCTTGTTGCTTTACTCTCTTCTGCCCAGAAATTGGCGACTTCAACCACATGAGAAATTGCATGTTTGCAACACACAGCAAGAAGCCAGGTGGCCAGTGGGCACCATGGAAAAGGGCAGCGTATGGCAATGAGCTGGGACGTGCAGCTTTGCAGCAAACACTTGCAAGGAAACAAAACATTTCTTCCCTGCCTTGCACAGCAGGAGACAGGAGCTGAGCACTGCAGTTTAGCAAAGGCGGCTGAAACCTCTAACATGCTGCACTTTGTCACACAGCCTTTTTTCCCCTCCCTGTCCTTCAGTCAGAATTCAGAGCAGGTTTCAAAACTGGGATGAGGAAAGAGGTCTATTTTGTCCTGCACAGACTCCAGCAATGTATCAGTGTGCCATATGCAAGTGAAGGCCAGGTGAGAATCATACAAAATGCCAAATTCCACAACCTACCTTCTCCCACTTGTGAACAGAACACAGTCTGGAGCAGAATCCCAGAAGGTTTTGAAAAGTACTTTTGTTTCTTCTTTGAGGAGATGTTTAACATAACTCAAAGTCCTGTGATCTTTTTAAAATCGAATGTATAAATTATGAACTTAATAGTCTTTCACTTCTTAACTTTAACAGTATTATTTATAAGTATCTGGTTTTGCATTTGCTAAATGTGAAAATGTTTAGCACTTACAGCTCTAAAAGTAAGGATTCCAAATTGCTCCCCCAAAGAGGATCAAGGAAAGTCAATATAAAGGCTCAAGTGGACTGGCTCCTCTCCTGGAAGTGTTATAAATCTAACTCAAGGCTCCCTGGACCTGCTCACACGTGTGTTTGTACCCAAGAGCATTCCTCTCATTTCAGCAGGCACACACTTAATAAAAGCACAACCAAAGCAAATTTCAATTCCCCCACCAAGCACACCCTCCAGTGCTTCCTTGAAGCAGGGCTTACCCTAACAGTTCCTAGACTGCAGTTTGGACCCATCCAGGCAGTCTGCCCCTGCACTCTCATGTCCCAGATTCACGTCACAAGCAGCAGTAATTGGTAACGATCTCTTCCTTTTCAGCAGCTCCCTCTCGCTGTGCGCTCCTGCCTGGTTTGAGCCATGGGTTTTGCAGCGCATGGTGCCCTAGGAGCCATCAGCCTTCCTGCTGCACATAGCAGGTCAGGCTGAGCACCAGCAGAGAGACCTCGTGCATGCGAAGGCAGCAGCACCTTCCTGCTGCAGGGAGCTCTCTCAACGCTGCCCTGAACGCAAAAGGCACCCACAGCAAGTGCCAGTAATTCCCGAAAAACACCACGACGCCTTGGCCAGCTGTCTGTCACAGGGACAGCATGGGGAGGGTTCATTTCCCATCGTGAAGTGGCAACACAACTCCTCAGTGCTGGCTGGGTGGCTCAGGAAATCGTTTCCTTTCCTTCTGCACAAGTGCCATAGTTCACTAGCTCGCACTCTGCTTACCTGAGCAAGTCACAGCCCTACACCAAAGCTTCTTCCAAACTTTTAGCAACGCTTACAGATGATTGACTCAATGGCTTATTCTTGTCCTTAAAACAAACAATAGCTTAGCCACAAATGGACTAGAAACTAGAAACTAGATTGTTTTCTTAGCTATCAGCACACAAGCTTTTCATTTCCAGAAAAATTTAAGTGCAAAGCATTAAAGCCCATACTCAACTCATTACTGTGATTATAAATAAAACTAAATGAAAAGAGATAATTCTCTGGGGCATCCTGTTAAATTTAGGCCTTGGAAGAAATCTGTTTCAGAGGGTTTACAGCATTGTATTGCCTGACAGCTGTAAGAGTGCAGCACAAATGGAAACTCTGCATTCCCCTACAAAAAAAAGAATCGCACAGATAACTTTTGTGTGAAATAAAACCTGCTCCATAAGGCAGGTGTGCTCAGGGTGTGGGAGGCTAAGCCCTTCTTAAAAATCTGGTGTTGCATGAAGCTGTTAGCAACCTGCCAGCACCTAGCTGCTGCTCACAGACGGTGCACGTGAACTGAGCTGCTGCAGTGGCACGGAGCTGGCCCTTCCTCACAACTTCTTGCTTTCACTTAGGCTTTTTTTGGACAACTACACACTGAGATCGTTTCCCCAGGCTTGTTACTACAGCTTTAACTTCATTTATCGCCTGGTCTGTACTGTCGGGTTTGCTCGAGGCTCACCCCCTTGTAAGAACATTCTTCCCCCTTCATGTGCTCCACAGTTATCAACGGCTGGGAATAAAATTTAGAGAAAAATTAACTCACTCAAAAGGTCTCCTGCAACACTCAGCAATTAGTGTCCATTTTAAACTCAGCTCACCACTGTCCTTGTACTGGTGCTGGTGGGAAACTTGAACAGCACTGGTTAGTGTCAGGAAACTACTCTGATCAAGTTCACTGTTTGCCTTTACCATCCAAAAGCAGGCCTGTAGTTCATGTTGCTTTATTTCAGCATCTCACACATCCCCAGTGCCAGCTTTCAGCTCTAGAGAGGTCCTTCCCATCTGTAGTATCCTGGTTACATCCGTCTCTGTCTTCTGGTCAGATGTTCAGACAAGCGAGACAAAGAAAAGATTGTGCTTACAGCAAACTGACTCTGGCATTACAGCACTCTTTGCCTGGTCCTACAGTTCCACCTGTGTGAGGATACCACCGCCGTTGGGCGGACTGAGAATCATCACCTACATTTTCTGGAACGTATGGAAAAATGTGCAGGACGAAAAAAAAAAGATGCTTCTACTAGTTTCAATTGTAGAATTGCAACAATAGAACTGCAATTGCAGTTTTTGTCCAACAGCAGGTGTTACAGGTGATACCCACCTAAACACGTCCTCCTGCAAAGGATGAAACAGTAGATGGGGAAAAATGGGGGAAGTCCTCAGCCATTAACTCAAGTGCAAGTTTACTCTTTCTACTCTGGAACTGGAATGTGTTGCTCTCAGGTTTTAGACTTGAGTTCTGATGCACTCATTTTAAAAACTAAGCACATTTAGAAATATACACCTGCATTAGATGTAGGTTGTACACCTTCCACATTCATCCTACTGCAGCACAACCCAAGATTCTTCCTCTTCCTTCCTTAAGGTCATCATTGCACACTACATACCAGACAAAACTCATCTCTACTTTAAGTTTTCTTTCCCCACCTGAGCAGATCCCATCAGCCACCTTCAGAGGCACTTGATGTTGTCTGAAAAAAGACACCACAGGGCCACTTTGAAGGCAGCCTGCACTAGTGGACAAACTGGACAGGTGTCCAACAACATAAATACTTCCTTTGAATGGACACCATTATTACAAACCTTTGTTCTGGACAGCAGCAACTTTAAAAAGGCACCAATAATCCGAAACAAGAGTGAGTACTTGAAGTGGCCTATGCTACCTCAAGCCAACACTGCAACTATTCTCTAACTGCAGGCATTTATTAAGAGTCCTTCAGAATTATAAAACATTCTCCAACTCCAGCCTGAGAATGCTACTAATGAACAGAAAAAAAACTGGCATTTATCAGAACAAATCACTGTGGCAGTTGAGAGTTCTGGCATTATTTACTGCTGAGATGATGTCCACCCAGGAGGGAAGAGATGAAGACATCCCTGAACCCAATCAATGATGGAAGCTTTAGGATTCAAGTTCTCAGAGCTGCAAACTGATGCCAGCTTTGTAGAAAGAAGAGCTGTAACATGTCTGCCTCAGAGATTTCAATCACAGATTAGGGTTTGTTAAACTCAGGGGGACTGAGTTTACTTCTGTACCACCTGATGACACCGTCAGAATCACTTCTGTCAAAGTATGTATGATTTCTGGCATGAACCTCAGTATGCTAACAGTAATGAAATAATGGAGGTAACACATTAATTTTTCACAGAAAAATGAGGTGAGTGACCTCGGGGGCTCAGCCCATGTCTCATTCCTAACAAGTCTCAGCAAAACCTGCTACAAAAGTGCACCTAGGAGAGATTGTACACAGCCTGTGTGCACAGCTCGCTCCACGTCCTCCAAAATGCTGCTGCTAGGAGCCCGGTGTTCAATCTCCCTATTACAATACATGTGCAGCGCTTCTTCTGTACACTGAAGCCCTGAAGAACCGCTTATTCTCCTTACCTGGCTTTTGAACAGCAGCAGGTGTGTCAGTGAGGCTAGATGGTGGTTATTTCCGCATTTCCAGGGTGCCCACGTTGGGCTCATTCTGACAGCAGGCACAGCAGAAAACACAAAGTGGAAAATCCTACCCGGTCTTTCAGATGGTTATTCTTACCCCTCTCCTTTCAAAAGAAATGACTGCTCAGCAAGTGTAAAAACGCTCTTTTTAAGAGCACTTACAACCACTGCTAGAATAAAAGAAAACAAACCTTCAATTCAGGACCTAGAAAGGTTTTTCCAAAACTACCAATTTATTTGTGCTTGTAAGGACTGTGTAGATGCCAATCCAGCTCTGTGGGGCTGCAGGTCTCAGCACAGTAGCAGTAGTTCATAAAGAGGCTGTTGAGGAGCAGGTGGGGAAGAAAGGCAAGTCCAGAGTAGCTGAAGATGGAAGTCAGCTAGCTCACGTCAGTTAAATAAAAGTACACATGCATACTATGTGCTGTGCAGAAGGTGTAGCTGCTGCAGTGTACCTAAAGGATGGAAGAAAGAAGGGCAACTGCCTATAGATGGACAGAACAAGACAAACCAGAAACTTAGCAAAGCCACAGAGCAAACTAGAGCTACAGAGCTGTTATGCAAACCAACTCAAACAGTCCCTGTCTTCCAAACAGTGAATTGGTGAGACCTAAAGGACATGTGAGGACCAAGACAATTGAGGCCAAGCCACTCTAACTCAATCAAAACAAAGTTTTATTTTGGTCAAAATCAGGTAGGCCATTTCCTCCTCTCTTTTGGCTCTTCCAGATTTTGTTCCTGGCATGGCACAGGCCAAAACCACAGGACATCTAGGGGCTTTTCCACTCACCCCTTCAGTGGTCCTGGATCCTGCAAAGTGGCTGTTTTGCTCAGCAGGATCTGGAGACCCACTGATAATAAGAAGACAGCTGCTCTGGGGAAATGCCCAGAAACTAAGTAGTCCTAGACTGGAGAAAAACACTTTTTTTTTTTTTTTTTAATAAGTCATTAAAAAATAATGATGTATAACTATCTTATTTTACATTCTTTAAAAAGTGAAACACATTGGTATCAGACAGCTTGTACAAACGAGAGCGCACGCTCCTGGACGAGAGGCTGTTCTGAACTTGAAAGCATCATTCCTTTTTCAGAGGAAGTTAGCAGGATTAAATTTTATATTTGTTATACAGCCATGAGCTCCTTTTTCATTGTAACAGCTTGCCCACACAGACACATTGAGATTTTTTGTTCAGGACTGTGACCACAGGCCAATCTGAATACTGTGACTATTCACTGAAAGGAATGCTGGATGCAACCATTGGCCTTGTCAGCTTATTTCTCATTTCAGCAGGAACATGCAAAGACCTGTATGCAATACTGGTGCGCTCTCTTAGGCAAAACACAGCCTAAGATAAGTTTAGAAGTCTGTTGTGCGATGCTTGTTAATGCCACCAGAGAAGCTGTCTAACTAGAGGCTATGGCCAGCCCAGACACTTCAGATAATGGCAAGGCAGGAACAGAGAAATCTCTGAAAGCTTTAAGAAGTCGGGCTTTAAAAGCATCCCCTTCTCCCACAGCATGTGGAGCTATGGGACCTTGCTTGTTTCACAGCTCCATTAGCCACATCATGGATTCTGTTCCTCTGAAAACCTACAAGAAAACAAGACACCCCTTTGGGTTTTCTTGGCTTTTAATGAGCATCTTACACATCACTCACACATGCCACATCCTCTCCAAGATTATCTTACTAACTAATCAGTCATGCCTGACTCTGCTTTAAACAGAGCTTATGTTTAAAACAAGCATATGACCTATCTGATCTAATGCATTTTCTGCCTGCACAGAGGGAATCTTGTGGTATTTTACGTTTCCAAAACTGTCTACATGACAGCTAGCTCTATAAATAGGTACAGATACAAAAGAAATGTTTTTGTAACATCTAAGCTCTGCAATTTCAAGGCAGCACTTTTGAATTCCTATTCATCTGTATGTCAGATTTGCTGTTAGGAAATAACGCAGCAACAAGTCAAGTGAAAACAAGACAAGCCACTGCATAACAAAGCAGTTAAATGAATTCAATGATATACCTGAGTTGTCAGTCACAACACTGATTTGGTTACAGCAGGCTTGCTTGCACTGTGGCAGCCTCACGAAGCCCCTGTGCTACACCAGGGACCTTTCTCTGGCTCTCATCAGTCAGCTGCAAACACTCCAGTATCTAACAACAAACCCTACTCTGTTTCTCCATCTTGCCTGGTACAGTAAGCCTGAACTGACAGATGAACTGAAAGGCCTCCACCTGCCAGTTAAGCATCCTTCATCCTCACTAATCTCCATTTTCTAACTTCAACCAAAGCAGGCCTCCAACATCCCGCTGTGCAGGCAGAGCCAGAGCACCTACAGCTGCAGAGGTAACAGAGACACTGGTACTGCGTGCTCTGCTCCACCAGAGCTGCGTGCTCTGGACAGGAAAAAACACCAGCACAGGCAAGCTACACTGGTGGCAAAAGTGGCAATCCTGCCTGGTCAAGAGACTTTCACAAGTCATAAACACAGTCAGCAGAAATCCCACCAGCTGCACTCGTATCAAGAAAGGTTTTTCCTCTACAGCTAGCACACTGAAGTCCTTTCTCATTTCACACATTAAGATGTGTACAGTAACCACACAAGCTGGTTGAGTGCTGGCTTCAAGGAGATAAGAAAGGTGAGTTCTGTACAGACTTTATTTTGTCCTCTCAGCAGAAAGCCGGGTCAGACAACACATCTCTGAAATCAAGGTGGTAAACTTCAAAGGCACGTGGTTCCAGCACAGAGCAAATCCCTGGCATTATGAGATTTTGCAGGCAGATGATGGCTAGTGCTTAACTCACAGGCAGAATGCACCAATGCCTGTGCCTCTTGAGCATCAGGCCAAAGACAGGTCCAGTGCGTCCCAGGATGAGATCCTGCCTCATTGCTGGGAAACCAGAAATTTCCAAGAGGACTGAAAGAGAACTTGGCAACTTACCTCCTGACAGTTTCCCAAGAACGTGCTCCAGAAGAAGAGGTGCCCTGCTCACAACGTGGAATTGCACAGGGAGGCAGCAGGGATGCAATTTCACTCCGTGCACCAGCGCACAGCAAGGCCACTGGGATAACTGTGACTCGTACACTAACAAAGAGGAATCACAGTCTCCCGAAGTCACACTCACAAAGCAGCTGTGAACCACATAAATCTGCCTATCTGAGGACAAACAACAACCATTCCAGTAGCTCTTTCATACAGGCTGAAGGATGAAGCCTGCCCAAATCAACTGATGTCAGCCTGTGCCACTGAGCCCTGGCTTTTCACCACCTCTTCCAGACTGCAGCCTTTATGCATCTAGAAAGGTTCCATTTATTTTGGCACCTGGCAGAAAAGCACATGACACCTGCAACCAAATAGTATTCATCTCACTAGTTATAGCAATAAGATGATGGAAAACCACACCCCTTGGTTGCACCAACGAGATCAATCCAACTCAGTCTAAACTGTTCATCATTCAAATGCAGTGGCAGTACCTCCTCTGAGAACCACAGCACAGTTTTCCAAAAACAGCATGGCTTTTCCTTCTCAGCCTTCCCAGCTTAAAGCTGCAAAGGTCTTGAGCTCCAGTCTGGTGGAGAGGACAACAAACTTAACACTGACAGAGCACATCCTGGTCCAACAGATCGCCATCTACCAGGAACCCCAGCAGGCCCAAACCAGCAGGGAATTGCTGTAGCTCCTAATGCCTTCGGAAGGCAGAAATCTTCCAATGGCACTCAGGTCCATATTTCAGCAAGGTGTCATAAGGGTAAGAAGAAAATCAAGTAGTACCTGCCAGTTTAGACAAGCACTTCATCACAAGCATTTTCCTCTGACTTTGAAATTTTAGCCTTTTTTGTCTTCTGCCGCAGACTGCATGGGCTATCAACTGAACTATAGACAAAGGTGAAATAAGAAGGGAAGTGGCAGCTCTGCAGTACCTGTAACCAAAGTGGAAAGTCAGGAGGAGAGAAACACAGCAATGGTTAAGAGCAGGAGAGTGATGAGGAAGAGTCAGCCAGTCTGCATGATGTGCACACCGGAGTCACAAGCACTGGGAGCGTGGCACTTGGCACTCTGCAGCAGTTATCTGCAACAGCTTCTTGGATTTTAGGGTAAAGCTTTACAAAGAGAAACTCTGTCAATTGTTTAACATCCTTCTCCAGCTGACTCGCAGTTACTGGTCAAAACAAAGAGCTATAGCATTGAGAATTGAGGAAAACAACACAATAGGAAACACAAGGCAGTTGTACCCCAGCTCTCAGTTTTAAGGAAACTCCACTGCAACAATCTGACATATACTGTGAGCATTCTTTTAACCTAATCTCCATCACACTTACAGAACCGGTGTAAACACTGTTAGTTTCCAGCATTCATATACGTGCATGGTTCTCTGCATCACTTTCAGACTCCACAGTGTCAGTGTCACACTCCAGTAACTACTTGATGAAAACTCAGGTAGACAACACTGAGAAAAAATGGTCCTGTTCATGCTCTGCTATTTTTTGCATAATTCAAGCCAAAACATCTCCCTGCTAGGAATGGGAAAAAAAACAGAATCACACGAGCAGGTTTTAAAAAGAAGAATTTGAGTCAAGCAGAGCTGAAAGTAACTGGATTTAAGGCATGGTGGGGCTGTGTTTGCCACGGTGTCGTCTTGGAAGTAAACTATGATATTGAAAAACAAATGCCTGGGATCCCTCACAAATCACCAAGATGTGGAGATGTTCTGAACACTGCAATGTGCAGAAACATGCAGGGGCGCAGCCCTGCAGCCACAAGGCACATCACAAGGGGCACTGATGCTTTGTGCATGCGCATTGCATGAGATGTTTTTCTCAGTGGAAAAAAAGCAAGATTCCCTTCCACAACACACTGAAGTCTTTGAAAGAAGCAAGAAAAGAAAAATAATCACATGAAATAAGCCTCATCCACTCAGCAATATAGCCAGAATGCAGGAAGGCTGTGGTGCAGAGGAGGTGCAGTTAACTGTGCCTCAGAAAGCAAACACAGAACATGAAGATGCAATTAAAAAAAACCCACAAAGCAACATGAAAAGAGTAGGATAAAAACCACTGGTAATCTTAACTTCAACAGCACCCATCCACCTCCATTGCACACTTTTAATATTAGCAGTAGCAACAATTACATCTTAAATGCAGTTTATTATTATTTGCAACCCAACATGAGTGCTCTTACTCTTCTAATGTGGGTAATTTCAGTACTACCTAGCACATCCCAACAATTTATAATGCAAAGAGAGGAAAGAAGAAGAGCAGTTGCCACGGCAACCCCATCTCTCATTCCTATAGGGCTCTATTTCCAAAGTGCATCACAGACAAAAGTGTACAGAACTATGAGATACAAGCAAAAAAATGGAGCTAGAAACAATTTTTATGTATATATGCAAAGAAACAGGTTCCAGTGCCAGCTGGGTAAATACACTCAATACTTTCTTTAATGTATTTATTGATAAGGGCTAAAAAATAGATTCATTCGTGTAAGGCCAGACCAGAGAGGGAAAATAAAACATTCACAAGGCACACTTTATAGAAAAACTCCCAAACCCAATGCCACGTTTTTTGAACTGCCATCCCTAACACTATTATAAATCTCAGGTATTTTAAAAGGATTCCTGTTAAGAAAGAGAGTGTGCATTTCATTTCCTCTTGAATCACTGATGAGCCTTGGGACTACTCTTACCTCGAATTTAAGGAACAGTCTCCTTCACACGCCTAAGTTCATATGTAATTCGTGGAAGGCACAGAACATTGCCGTCTAAGAGGCAAACAGAAAGCTGCCGTGTCAAAATGTCACACACACCATGCAGAAGTGCATCATAGCTTTCAGAGTGCCACGGCTCAGTCCACAAAGAGAAAAAATACCAGAAATCTACCCCTTGGAAATTAAAATCATTCTCAAAGAGCGGCCAAGTAATCTCAAGATTCTGTTTATTCTGTTTTTGTTGTTGTTGTTTCTGCCTTGTTGTGTTCACTTCTCACTGAATCAGACCTTGCAGGACGTGCTCTTGAGCACACTTTGGCACCAGCTCTCACTTTATTATGTAACATGATCAGTGATTAATTTCTACACATATATTACCAAAATATATCAAAAGATTTTTTGCTGCTACCCACAATGCTTAATGTATTAAAAAAAATAAAGTATGTGGTGTATTAAAAAAAAAAAAAAAGCAAAATTACCAAACAAGTACAACTGAAAAAGCAAAGAATAAGTACTGCTGTTATCTTCCAAGACCCAAGGGAAGGAAGAGGAGGAGGATTTACTTTTCAAATAATCTTCTTGCTCCTCCTGAACAACGGTGCTTGGATGAAAAACACAGCACTTTCAAGAAATCTGAAGGCACTCACTGAAAGAGGAATTATTCTGGAACAAGGAGAAGTTAAAAGGATTAGAATAAGGCAGGTCCCAACTAGCACAGACACCAGTACACCTCACTGTTCTGAAGGGCATTTTTAACATTACAGTACTTTACCTCCTACTTTCTAGCCTGCCCTGGCCAAGGATTAGGTTGGGGAGGTTCGAGTGGCTCGGCTGCCGCTGGGAAAAAGAGCCATGGGTTAATTTATTTTCATCCCCACCAAAAAGAGAAACTGCAGCTACGTCAGTCAACAGCACAGAAACAGGACCTATTTTTTGCACAATTCAGTCTCCCTGCCATCCAGACACCAAGCGCACGATCCGGCATGTTCCTCATGCTGTAATCCCAAGCTCATCTAGGGGGGCTGCTGAAGTCATTTTTCACTAAACTGTTGCCATTATTTTTCCAAAGGGCTGTCATTGGCACCGTGGCAGCTCTCCAGCTGCAAATCAGACGTGCTGCACCCAACACGTGTGCATACAACCCGGCACAGCTGTCCCAGCACAGCACCACGTCGTCAGTCCATGCAATGGGCCTCTGTGGCCATCAAGAACTCCTGCATTAACTTGCAAGAGCACTGTGAAACTTTAAATTCCCTAAATATTTGTGAACATCCACAGTGACTGAAATCCCCATTTCCAATCCTCCATATTGATACTGTTTCAAGAAGAGGTCAACCTGAGAAAGCTGTGTTTCCTAGGGCACGCTGCTCTACACGCACCTTTGTTTCGCACTGAAGGCTATTTTTTGTAGCAGATAACAGCGCAAGACTTCCTGCCCTAACCAGTTTCCCCTGCAAACTGGTATTTGTGGTGACTTAGACTTACTGTGGCACCTTCAGGAAGCTCCAAAGAAAATCTTTCACTGAGAAAAGGCATTCTTTTTTAACCTGAGAGATCCCCTATGGGTGCAGACAGGAGTAGTACTTTCAGCTCCATCCTTCAGATCCTTCCCTCATGCCCTCTTCATACTCAGAGGAATCTTAGCAATTTCCTTGTATTCTTCTGCCTTCTTTTGAAGCTTCCAACCATGCAATGACTTCAGCACAGGGCAGCATTCCCCTTAAAAACCCTAAAGGAACCTGTCAGTAGGGTACAACTAGACTCAGCTTTTACCATGATGTACCAGTTCTTATCTCCAGGCACTACAGAGAACGCGCTGTGAAAAGGGAACGCTCATTTCCCGAATTACATCATGAAAAAAACATTCTGCCAAGGTAAAAACGCAGTGAGGAAAAGAGATTATTTTGCTATCAGTTGCTGCACTTAAAGTGGAAGTCCTATCTCCTTATCAGTGTAATCTAGAACCATCCCACGGAACAACACACTGCTCCTAGTGTAACTCCAGAAGCTCAAATCATCCAGCTTCTCCCAAGCAAAGCTGCTTAGCAAAGTATTCAGAATGCCTCCAGCATTCTTCTGTATGTAAAACCTGCAGGGATTACATTATGGTCTGCTGCAGTCATACCTTTTTCCTCATTTTCAGTGGCTTTAAAATCTCAAATGATATTATTTTTGTATAGCAAGAGGCATGACCTGTATATCATTCAACAAGAAGCCAAGCAGGCAAACCACACCAGCACACCGTGTTTATAATCCTTACCCTGCCTCCAAGCAGATCCCTCAGCCTCAAGCATGGAAGAAGGAATAAAAACATATACAAAAATATAAACACAAGTTCTTTTAAGCATGCATTCATATAAACACGTATATACAGGTGAATATACATATGTGAATATATATGCATGAGTGCACACATGCAAACAGGCACCCACATTCTTTGGGATTCAAGACAATAAAATTACTTAAAACAGGAAATGAAATTAGAGGCTGACTGCTGCAGTGAGTAACTCAGTGGGACTTCCACAAGTGGGCTGAAGTACAGTTTTAAGGGAAGAATACTTGGGGCTATTTAAAAAAAAGAAGCGGGCTTCCAGTGAGTTCCTTATCATGTTGTGATAGGCAAAGATTAGGTTCTACTCTTTGCTTGCATGTGCTTCTTTACAGCAACTGGAAGGTGCCATTAAGCAGAAAGTCTGGAGGAAAAAAATAAAGGAGAGGTGATCAAAAAACATTATTTTATCATTCAGGAAGATCTATATGCTAGATGTACATCCTGCTTACTCACTGCTGCTAAGTCGAAGTAAATATGTTATGGTAACTTATGCATCTGGTTTTAACAGGAGTTGCAAATGCAGTTTCTCCAAAGGGATTTCCATAAGCAAACAGGGACTTTGAGACAGTGCAGGACAGAGCCCCTGGGCAACAAGTGGTCCAGAGGGATGACAAAGTGAAGGAATAAAATGCAGCATCAGAAACAGCATTGGGAGACGAGTAGCATAAGGAAAAGAAAGGTCATCGGGTTCAACCTGAGCCAGAGCCAAGCCAGGAAAAAAGCTGCTATCCGAGCAAAGAGCTCCAAAATAAGAGAGAGGTTTCTGATGGGATGGTAAGCATAAAAACAACATTGTGAATGAGTTATAAAGTGTATGTAATCAAAGAGGAGGAAACAGATATGACACAAGCCTGTCCACTGAAAATAATGCAGGTGAATTCCTTGTCCTTGGCCTGGAATTCAGAACAAGCAAGAACAGTGTTGGAGGGAAAAAAGCTACACCAGAAACATTGATTACAAATCAAGGAGAGGAGAATGAAAACTAAAGCATTTGCATGTCTTCTTCTATGGGAAGGAGAGCTTTAGGGCAGCATCTGTCGTCAGGTAGTAGAAGCCTACTGACAGCAAATGCCTTGCAATAAGGCAACTGCCAATGCAAATGGTTGCTTCATGAGGTTGTCTCACAAAGGAAACCCTGGGACACTATGCTGAATGCTACCACAGCTTATTTTGGGAAACATTGTAATAAAGGTAAAATCACAGCTGAAAGAACAAGTGGATGACTAAACCCAAAGGAGCACAGAGAGACCTGTGCCACTGGGGGAGAAGTGCTGCACTCCAATACAAACTCCTACATCCCAGAACAGAGAATGCACATCTCCAGTGAGAGGGAGGCTGTTAACAGAATGCAAACAATCCAGACCTGACCTTGGATGCAGTACACAGCTGATAAGCATCACAGAGAGCAGGAGCAGAGGGTGCTTTTGTAGTCAGGAAGCACTGACCCTACTTCTGCTTCAGCCTATCCAAGTGGTTTTCCTTTTTTTTTTTTTTTTTTAATGCTGTTAAAGCACCCAGGTGCAGTGCTTGGGAAAGGCTTTGCAGAGAAAACCTCAGAGTTCAGCGTGTTCTGTTCATCAGGAATTAAAAAAAAAAAAAAAAAAAAAAAGAGCACAACAAAAACCAGCCAAGCATTCATCTCCTACATAACTGCAAGAACGAAGGGCTTTTCACAGCCTTCACTCGGAACTTGGGAACTCAGCAGAGGAAGGCTGAAAAATTTTCTTGCAAGCATAAAGGAACCAGAGGGTGTAAGCCTAGAAGATGATCAAGGAGCACCTGAACAGGAAAGAGGTCTGGAAAGGAAGCCTGTGGAGAGCAAGCTGCAGCCCTCAGCTGCTTCACAGCATGATGGATTGCTAAGCACCTTCGGTTGCCTTATCACCAAGCCAGACTAAGGCACTAACAGAGATGAGATATGAAAGTGCTGTGCAAAGCCTAGTATTGCATCACTGGCTTTGACACCTTCTGCAGCCAATTATTTCCTCCCTAATTTAGCTTTTGGACTCAGACATGGGACTCAACACAAAACACGGCTTCCAAGTACACAAACTGCACATCCTCAGAGAGATCCCTATGCGCTCCTTTGCACCAGATGGGGACTTTGAGGTTTTTCCATGAATCACAGTCAGGGAACGTGGTGGAAAAGCACAAATTCTACTGAGTCTCAAATCCAGAACAGTAAATAAGTTGCACTTTTCAGCATGCTGGTCACTGTCACAAACCCTTTTCCCCAACACCTGTCTTAGCTTGACAAGAGCAGAGCTAAGTCTTTATCTGCTTGGACATGATTTGCGTTTGTTCCTCAGATGGATTCAGCCTTACATGACTCAAAAGAAGTTTTAAACACAGCAGAGACGCATCCACTCAGCCAATCTCAGCAACAAACTCTGCATCAAACACATCTATTGTTGCTCCGAAAGGCCTCGCCACTGACAAAGGAATACACCGCAGAATAAGAAAGCAAGTTCTGAAAATTCAGACTGATTTTACTGTGGTTTTACCTCCATGCAGCTTTTATTTTTATTTTAAGAAGCTCCAAAAGCAAGCCAAGCACATCGGAGGACAGAATAATTTGTTCTCCTCTTGAACTGCAAGCATTACGACTTTCTGGGAAATCTCATCTTTTCACTTCCCTCAAAATGGAGCTGAACTAAACCAGCAGTACCAAGGATGTTCCAGCTTCCCATTAGGACAACAGAACTAACCAGAAGGGATGAGAGCTCAAGGGGACCTCTTCTTTGCCACGCTACTCTTTCCATATACCCAAGGAAGGAAATTCCCTGCAGATGGAACTCCCAGCCTCAGGCTGAACCAGGATCGCAGTCCTTACACACCCAAGCCTCTCTGACTGCAATTAGTTGCAGCAGCCTTTAAGTGCAGGAGACTGCATTCAAAAGACATCCAGAGTGTGCATCTTCAGCAGGACAAGGAGTTGCAATCTGAACACTCTCACGTCCTCCAACAGCAGTAAGACACAGCCTGGTTTGGCCACAGCTGGGACACAGCATATCCAAAGGACAGCAGCTTTGCCTGCAAGAGTCCTTTACTGGTTTTAAGTGAGTTTTTATGCCATAATCTCAATTCACCACTCCCATTTTATTCTGCTGAAGCTGAAGTGTTATCACCCAACATCAGGAACAGCTTAGGAGAAACGGGGATTTCTGCTCCTTGGAGTAAGCATGGACATTCTGCTTAGAACACAAAACACAAAAGAACAAACAGAAATCAAGGATGCCTCCTCCTGAAATAATACCTGACTTCATGCCTTTACATCCAGAAAAGCAACCTTGTCTCATCAACCGACATTTTCCCAGTAGAAATAGGCACAAAATGTACACAAAAGACCCTGACAGTAATCTCCCTTACATGCTCTGATGAGCACAGAATTATTTATCCATTTTGAAGTTATTCTCACATTTCACTTGCCAACCAACTTAAACCCCTTCCATGTTACCTTTAGGCAAAGTAAAACAAAGCAGTTTCACATTAGAGAGATTCCTAGCACTGAAAGTATTTGTAGTGCCCAAAATGTACACGTTCACAATTCTACCTACATACATTTTTAAAAAAGCTTTTCTATAGTGGAAGAAAAACCACTATGAAGTTATTTACAGGTGGATGAAAACCATTTCAAAGCTCCAAACCGAATTTTTCCTCACAAGAGTCTCAGCAATTCTTTTCAAATGTGTGACATTTGTTCCACTGCTTGCAAGAACTCAGCTCTTTGTTCCAAACTTTATTTATGATAAACCTTGTTCTCGTGGGGGACTTCAACTACCCAGACATCTGCTGGAATTATAGTACAGCAGATAGGGAACAGTCCTGGAGGTTCCTAAAGTGTGTGGGTGATAACTTCCTCACACAGCTGGTGATGGAGTCAACGAGGGGAAGCACAATCCTGGACCAGCTGTTTGTTAACAGACAAGGTCTTATGGGGCATGTAAAGTTTGGGGCACAGTGATCACGAGATGCTGGATGGCTTGATCCTTGTTGAACCATGGAGGGGAGTCAGCAGAACTGCCAGCTTGGACTTCTGGAAGGCAGACTTTAACCTCTCTAGGATCGTGGCTGAGAGGGTCCCTTGTGAAGTGGTTTTGGAGGGTGTGGGAGCCCAGGAAGGCTGGGAATACTTCAATGAAGTTATTTTAAAGGTGCAGGAGCTGAACATCCTCAAATCACGGAATCTGAGCCAATGGACGAGGCTGGACTGGCTGAACAGAGACATTTGGCTGGAACTCAAGAACAAAAGGAAAGTTTGTGGTCTCTGGAATAGTGGGCAAGCTACTTATGATGATTACAGGTATACAGTGAAGCTATGCAGGGAGAAAATTAGAAAAGCCAAAGCCCAGCTGGAACTGAACTTGGACACTAAAGTAAAGGAAAACAGAATATTTCTATAAATACATCAACAGTAAGAGGAACGCTAGGGAGAATCTTCATCCTTGTTGGATGCTGAGGGCAACTTAGTGACCAAAGATCGGGATAAGACTGAGGTACTCAATGCCTTCTTTGCCTTAGTCTTTAATGGTCAGACTTGTTACTCCCTGGGTACACAGCCCCTTGCACTGGTAGATAGGGATGAAGAACAGAATAGGTTGTGCATAATCCATGATGAGATGGCTTTGGACCTGCTCCAAAAACTGGATGCTCACAAGTCCATGGGGCCGCATGGATTGCACCCCAGAGCACTGAGGGAGTTGGTGGATGTGGTTGCCAAGCCACTCTCCATCATTCTTCAGCAGTCCTGGCTAACTGGGGATGTCCCAGGAGATTGGAGACTGGCAAACGTGATGCCCATCTTCAAAAAGGGACAGAAAATGATCCTGGTAACTACACACCTATCAGCGTCACCTCAGTGCCAGGGAAGGTTATGGAACAGATAATCTCAGGAGCCATCACGGACCAATTAAAGGTCAGCCAGGGGCTCTGCACAGGTTTATGAATGGTAGATCCTGCTTGACAGCCCTGATTTTGTTCTATGACAAGGAGACCCACTTAGTGCATGAAGGTAAGGCAGTCGATGTGCTCTATCTGGGCTTCAGTAAAGCCCTTGACACGTCCCCCACAGCATCCTCGTGGGGAAGCTGGCTGCCCACAGTTTGGATGGGCGTATGCTCTGCTGGCTGGATGGCCGGGCCCAAAGAGTTGTGGCCAATGGAGCTGAATCCAGTTGGCTGCTGGTCATGAGCGGTGTTCCCCAGGGCTCAGTACTGGGGCTGCCTGTATATAACATCTTTATTAACGATCTTGATGAGGGGACTGGCTGCACCCTCAGTAAGTTTGCAGGTGACAACAGTTTGGGAGGGAAAATTGATCTGTGTGAGGGGAGAAAGGCACTACAGAGGGACCTGGATGGACTGGATCGATGGGCCAAGGCAAACTGATTTCAATACAGCCAAGTGTCGGGTCCTGCCTGTTGGTCACAACAACCCCAGTCAACACTACAGGCTTGGGCTGTAGTGGCTGGAAAGCTGCCTGGTGGAAAGGGAGCTTGGTGTGCTGATGGGCTGCATATGAGCCAGCAGTGAGCCCAGGTGGCCAAGAAGGCCAGTGGCATTCTGCCTTGGATCAGGAATGGAGCGGTGAGCAGGACTGGGGAACTCATCCTGCCCTGTACTTGACATTGGTGTGGCTTCACCTCGAGTGCTGGGTTCAGTTTTGGGCACCTCAGCACAGAAAGGACACTGAGGTGCTGCAGCAGGTCCAGAGAAGGGCAACAAGGCTGTGAAGGGCTTGGAGAATGTGGCCTGTGAGGAGAGACTGAAGGAACTGGGGCTGTTTGGTCTGGGGAAAAGGAGGCTGAGGGGAGACCTCATTGCTCCCTGCCAATATCTGAAAGGTGCTCAGAGCAGAGCAGGGCTGGTCTCTGCTCACTGCTGACAGCTGACAGGACGAGGGCAAACGGCCTCAAGTTGCACCAGGGTAAGTTTAGGTTGGATATCAGGAGAAAGTTCTTTACAGCAAGGGTTGTTGAGCACTGCAATGGGCTGCCCAGGGAGGTGGTTGAGTCACCATCCCTGGCTGTGTTTAAAAACCGTTTGCATGTGGTGCTCAGGGACAGGATTTAGCAGAGGGCTGTCAGAGTTTGGGTAGCATGGTTGGGTTGTGGCTGGACTCGATGATCTTTAAGGTCTTTTCCTACCTGAGCAATTCTATGATTCTATGATTTATGCACTGAACACACGTATGCATGGAACTTACAGGGTGCACACACACATGCATAGAAACCCAATCACACTGCTCTTCCTTGCTGAGCCCAAGGAAATTTAAAACCTACTCAAAAGTGAAATAACCAGGCTGTGGAAAGCAAAAGCAGTATAAGAGAGAGCCATATAAGAGAGTCATTGTTCACGTTACAATCCACTTATCACGTTACATCACTTATTCTTTCACATACGCACATTTATCAAAGGAAGTGACAGCTACAGAGAGTAAAGTGGCAAGAAAAATAAAGAGTCATTTAGAAAGGGCTTATGGATAACAAATCTGGAGAAAAAAATTTAAAAACTCCAGTTGACTGAGACTACAATAAATCTGTGTATAAAAGCGTAATACAGTGACATTTTCAGACCCAAATGGGCATGGTCCATGTGAGAATCTTCAAACTAAAACACCATCTAAAGAAATGCTTGCGCTGTCCTAGCTAAAGGGCTGCAGTTCTCTGCAGGATTGCCTCCTCTCACATGTATAGCTCTGGCAATAGCCCAACAGGCTCCTCACTGCAGAAATGAGCTTTCCTCTAAAACACAGGCATTAGGTGCAGGATGCTCCAGGGCAGCCACAGAAGTGGCTTAGTGGGCATGGTGGTGATGGTTTGGTGGTTGGACTTGATGGTGTTAGAGGTCTTCTGCAACTTTAGCGACTCTTATCAATCTGTGAGTGGGCACAGTGCTAGTCCTTCCAACATTTGAAGGGAGTGTACAAACAACAGAGAGAATAGCTGTTTACAGGACAAGGGGGAATGGTTTTAAACTGAGATGTGGCTCTGGGCAGCCTGGTCTGGTGGTTGGCAACCCTGCACATGGCAGGGGATTGAAACCAGATGATCACTGTGGTCCTTTTCAACCCTACGAACTGTGATTCTGATGAGCTGACTCTTGGACTTCATGATCTTAAAGGTCTTCTCCAACCTTAGTGATTCTGTAACATATGAAACGTATCAGAGCATCTCTTGTACGTATTTTTCAGGCAGTGCAATAAAAAAAAAAAAAGGAGAGAACCACCCATTGTGGCCTGCACAGCTGTGAACACGTTAAGAATTCATTACACTTTCCTGCACGTTGCTAAATAGCCACATAACCCACGTCAGCACATGCCAGTCAGTGCTCAGTAATTGGCAGGCTTACTGAAAAACTCCCCAGACCAGGTAATTCACTGTCTCGGTTTCAGCTCTGAGGCAGTGTCAAGAGCACACCGATGCTTTGGTTGTTGTTGAGTGATGGGAGCGTGCCCAAGGCCAGGACACTCAGCAGGGAAGAGCTGCTGCAGTAATGAGCAGTGAAAGAAGGGGGTGATTCCACATAACGGGCATCACGTAGAAGCCCATCAGGTTGAGCACTTGGAGATGTAGGATCCGGAAGCTGCAGCCAGCTTACCTGCAGAACGGCCATTCACACAGTACCAAAAAGGAGTCCAAATAAAGCAGAGATCAGCTCAGCTGCAATTACACCTGTAAGCCCTGTTCCTCCGCAGAGAATAAAGAGCAGATAGCTATAACCCACCACTTTGTTCAAGCTGCTGAAAGCAGTTCCTTCCATAAAAGCAGGGTGGGTTATTTTTTTAACCAACGTGGCACTCCTAGAGGTCACCCTTTTATTACTTTCCCAAGAACTGTGATCAAATTCCACCAGCCGCTGCAAATGCGGCAAGGAGATAAACACTGTAAACAAGTTCTCTTTAATATCACCCAGGAAAACGCATCAGTAACCGGCTCACAGCTCACGAGCTGCCACCAAGGCGGGCGCACGGCTGTAAAACGCAGCCAGCGTGAGCAAACAACCCATCGGGATGCTGCGAGGTTTGTCATGTTGCTGGAATCGTTATCAGAAAAGCACAGAAGCAGACGCAGAAGTCTGAAAACAGCGAAAGGAAAGAAGGGAGGGCTGATCGGCACGGCCGGCAGAGAGGCAGAGCGAGGTCAGGTGCAGGCTTGGCAGTCCGGGGCAGCGCTCAGAGCCCCGCGAGAGAGAAGGGAAGCATCGGAGAGCATCGGGAAGCAGCGCTTGATTGCGGGCGGCCCTGCGCGGAGCCGGGGCTGCTTCCAGCGGCTGGGAGCGCTTTCCCAACTAGGAAAACACCCCAAATCGCAGCCAGAGCGAGAAGAATTCGGGGGATTTTTAAGGCACAAACACACACACAC